>NC_068939.1:16417831-16731581 GCF_016801865.2 Culex pipiens pallens
GGTCGTAAAAATCAATTTCATTACCAAATAATTTTTTTTTTGAAGGGCCTTAAAGGGTTAAACTATTCTGCATTTTCGCTGAGACTTTGATATAAAAAAAATCTAAATTTTAAAATAAAGCCTATTTTATTTGTCTTTCAAATCCTTTTGAAATGTTAACATTTAAATGAAAAAAGTGTTTTAAAATGCATTTTACACCTGCCCAGATGTTTTGCAATCTTTAGTTTTCAAAATATTAAAGTATTGGGGAAATATTTTTTTTTGTAATTTTTTTTTTGCAACGGAATTTCACAAAAAAAATATTGTTGATCGATCTCAAATATGCTTACATTCTATTTCTTTTTCAATTAAAATTTTGAAGTTTCTTGAAATATAGTTTTTGCCCCCTAATTTTTCGGACCGCTTTTGAAGGGGGAGGATGGGGGGGGTTTTACATAAACTTCAAAAAATATTAGCAGCGGTCTTATTTGCATTGATTAGAATTTTTTTAATTAATCGATTCCAAAATATTGTCTATTGAATATTTCAGGCTTTAAATTTCTAATAAAGTTCTGAATCCAACTCCACACACCCAATTATTTTGAAATCAAAATCGATTTTGTTTTTGCTAAATTTATAACAGGAGAATAATGTCAAAATATGCCATTTGTTTTCATTTCTAAATTTTAAAAGAACAAATTCAAAATTTGTTTAAGTTAATGGTGTTTGGGACAAATCGGAACACAAGGGCTCATTGAGATATTTGGTATTTTTTATTTTTTTTATTAGAACAGAACCAATGTATCAAATTTATTACATCGATTTCAAAATATGAAGCTTTTAAATGTTTTAAAAACTGCTGTTATTATTAAAAATGCGAAAAGTCCGTAATTTTTTGTATTGTAATTTGTAATGTCATGTCCTACGATTTATTACAGTTAAGCAATGCAAATTGGTATTGATTTTAAAATTATTCCCACCTTTACGAGATAAAAAAAACCCCTCGGATTCATGATTATCTCTTATGACAATGTTTCAAGCAAATTTTTTAAAGGAGTTATTAAAAATTCATTTACTGCAGATTTAATCCAAAGATTATTCACAACATAGACATTTTTTTACGTCATGCTTCGAATTTCCGGACACTTCGAAATCCGGACACCTAATCTTGATTCATCACAACATTCATTTCAAATTTGTTTAGAGGCTATAGTTAATGCCAAAAATATAAAATAGAATCAAGTTAGTGTGCTAAAAATGTGAAACATTTCACTGGAACTTTTCATAGACGTCTAAGTCAACGCCTAAGTCAACGGGAAAAAAAACCAGAAAATTAATGGTTCTGAATTCTATAAACACTAATTAACTGTTATATAAAGTATCAATAGTTTTACTGATAACAGTTTGTTCGAGACCTAAAATTTGCAGATCATTATAATTCTAGCAAAAATTTGATCGATGTAATACCTAAGCTAAAACGAGTGTCCAGAATTCTAATCAATCAATTCCGGATTTTGAAGCACAACCAGCCATTTCCATTTTTGCATCCAGTAAAAAAAATTGTTGGATTCAATCTCTTAAAATGGACTGTACATAGTACATCTTAATGATATTTCTACATCTCCAACTTATAACAAGATATTTTGCCAGCTATAACAGAAAAAGAAATGCTACAAAGAGCCCAGATTTCAAATCATGACGTTTTATGAATTCTAATAAATTTTAAATTCTTCTGAAAGTAAAAATTACTGCAAACATGATTCAAGGATTTTATTATGCTTTGGCTCTATTAATTTTGGCGTTATGCTTATTTTTTTTAATAAAATGGCAAATAAATAAAAATTTGGTTTCAAAAGCAATTCCACCTGTTTTTTTTAAATTTATTTAAAATAAATGGGGCAAATAATAGGCCCCTCCAATTATTTCAACAACCCCACCACCACTGCCTTTTTTCCACCGCACGCACATTCTACGCAGCAGTTTGTGCCCAAACGAGACAACATCAACGCATTATGCTCTCCTCCACACAACGACGACGACGACGTCAAGGACGGCCGACACGGCGCTCACTAACGATTTATGGTCGCTCCCCTCTCCCTCTCTCACTCGAGCGCACGCACATTTTTCAGCTGGTAAACAACACCACACAATCAAAGCATGCGTTGTGCGTGTGTGCGCGTATGAAATAGATTTCCAAACTTTGTTTTGATGTTTACGACGGGCAACGTGAGCACGTCTCTTATCGGCGGGTTTTTGGTGGTGTGTGAGGGACCCTCATGGGCTGGCTAATGGTGTTGGAGTTGGTTCTTCAACGGGATGTTTTCGACATTGCTGGTGTTGTTGTTTGGCGCAGAAGCAGAAGGGTCACAGAGCATATTGGGAGAAGGGGGCGGCAGACGAGTATTCTTATTTGAATCACATGAGTGCGTAGCATTAGGAGGAGGGTTCGTCAGTGAAGCATGTTTTTTCTATGGTGCGTTTCTGCCGTTTTGGGATGATCAGTTTGTAACATTCATCGATCGAGTTGCCGATGAATTGCTTAGATATTACTGAAACAGATTGAAAATTTCATAAATTAAGTTCAAAATTTTGTAACATAGGTTTATTCTGACTACAATTGAAAATTTAACGACCATGCAAAATCAAAAATTCAGAACAAAACGCGTTATTTTGTTCGTCACCAAATCCTCGCCAAGTCAATTTCAAAGGGGAATGAGATAAGCCGTATTTTTATCAATTTTAAAATTTGCAATTTAATTTTAGGACCAAATTGTTTTTTTAATCATGCTATTACTCATTCAACAAGACATTAGATTAGAAAATCTAAGATTTGACAAAATAAAATTTCTGCGGTACTGTGAATTGAAAATTCACTAAAATTTCATAAGTTTTTTTTTAATCAAACCAAACAAACAAACATGCTGAAAATAATTCTTAAATGAATCTAAAATGATTTAAGTTTATTTCAGCTGATTGCACTCAAACTTCTATTGCAATTCAGAAGATCAGATTTTTTTTGCCCCCTCATTCTTCAGGCCAATTTCGAACACTGCAAAAAAGTTAATTTGGAAGAAAAATTTGCTTTCTTTGTAACCACGCGAAATTTTAATTTCTTCAAAACGGTTGGTTTTATTGTTTGGAAATGCGTTGAAATATGTTTGAATGCTATTTGTTTGTCCTTCAGACCAATAACTTAAAAAAGAATAAGCAAATATGTAAATGTTATGAACTTTCAACGTCCCTTTACCAAAAACTGTTAGGTATTATTTATTAAATAAAAAATCACATTTTATTTTTTTATTCTGCCCTGAAACATTGCTTGTACTTCACCAAATTTGGTGAAATTTGAACAGATGTTAGAAGTAAAACAAAAATAATTGTCTAATTTCTTGGTTTCTTGGACCCAGACCAATTTTGAGACGTTTTCAATAATTGAATTTTAATTTCAAATTAAATAATGAATACTCTAATAATAAATTTCATTGCATATTCCAAACAGCAATCGAAAACAAAAATATTTTCTGTAGATTTTTTTCAATTCAAATCAAATAATTTTGTATGAACATCACATATCACATCGTCTAACTAAAGTTTACAAACAATTTCAATGTTTTTTTTTTTTGTTAAATACAAGGTTTTATAATAGTATTTTATGCAACAAGTTGCAAAAAGAGGATTTTTTCAGCACGAGTCGTATATTTATCCAACGAGGTTCACCGAGTTGGATAAATACGAAGGGTGCTGAAAAAATCAAGTTTTGCAACGAGTTCCATGCAACATTTTATGCAATTCCGAAAAACACCCCTTGAGTGAAATTTTATGTCAAATTTTCATGTATTTTGTCAATAAATCGTTTGAATCAAAAAAAAAATTGAAAAAGTGTTACTTTTCGAAACAAGTGCTAAAAAGTTCAACTTTTCAGCACCCATTTCAGTGCTGAAAAGTAGAACTTTTCAGCATTTATTTTGAAAAGTGTTGCTATTCGATTCTGTTATTTTTGGTACAGAAAAGTAGGCTATTTCATCGTTCAAGAATGACAGGAAAAGTAAGTAGTTTCACGATGGAATTGCAAAAACATTTTTTTTATGTTTTTGAAACCGTCTTAAGTCACCCAAAAAACAAAAAAAAAATATTTGCACTTATTTTCTTTAAAAAAAAACTCTAGAATTGTACAAGTTTATTAAATAAAACCTAACAATTTTGAGATGTTTTTCATCAGTTATTGAGATTTTGTTATTTTTAGTATGGCTCTTGACAACAAAAAGTCTTGAAATAACTTTAAAACAGTTGTAGTATTCCTAATAAAATCCGGCCGTCTGAAACTGGATTGATTTGTTCATCATTTGATTATCGAATCTTTTCAGATCATGTAAATATTTTAAGTCCATTGCGAATGTAATTTCAAGCTTTTGTCCACCTCCTCCTACAAAATTTACTCGAAATTAGGGAGCCACCAAAAATATTGATTGACAAGAAATTTTCATCATTTTTTGTGAAATGGATTGTATTGATGTTTTTGCAAAATCGATTGTAATCTATACAAAATACACTGTTTATTGCCTTTAAAATAGATTAAATAAATCAAATAGAGACTTATGAAACTTTTACAAATTTTGAACTTTGGGATCACAAATCAGTACAAATCGTAAAAATTCAGGATTTTTTCCTAAATTCCTTGATAATTTACAAATGTTTGATAGTAGAATAACTGTAATAATGTTTAAGAGCAATTCCAGCCCAAAACAGGATTTTTTAGGTACTTTTTTCTCGACCCTCTCCGATTTCAATGAAACTTTGTAGACATGTTATTCTAGGTTTATAAAAGCAATTTCTGTGTACATGAAGCCAGTTTCACTCGATTAAGACTTTTGAGAAGGGCGTGAGTGGACTTAGGGCAGTGGTCAATATGGAATCTTTATGTAAAATTGTCTGGAAAATCGATTCTCGTATTCGGTTTTTGAAAATGTTGACGTTTAAAGCACTTTTCAAAAAACAGTTTCAGTAAATGATTTTGGTATTTTTTTAGGTGAGTTGCTCTATCCTGCATTTTTCGTGAGTCTTTTTGTAACATCTTAGGCTTTTTTCACAAAAAAATTTGAACGGAAAAAAATATCGTGGGCTCAGCTTCAAATTTGACTTTTAAAGTTAATAATCAAAATACCTCATAAAAGTCGCTGAGCGAGTTGTGGCGCTATAACCACGGCAAATAGTGTCCTGGGCATTTGTGGAAATACAATGTCCCTTCCTTGAGGATCCCGGAGCACCAAAACTTCTTAGCATGGTGCTCCCAACGAATAATAACCTAAAACCAAAACTCGGAGCGTATGGTGGTGTGTCCCCACGCTTCTTCCTCCCCTGTAGATTCAGAACTGTATTGTGGTTTGAACACACACCCTGTGCTCAAACTCAATCCAATTCAACGAATCATCTCTGCGGTAAACTTTACGCAGTAGGCCTGGCCGGTTTAACGTTTTGTGATGTTTCAATGCATTCTAATGCAATGGTGCACTACAAATGTTAATAAATGGCAAGAAGAGGCTAGGCGTCATCTAACCTAAAGCACTCTCCAGGATCCCTTCAAAGATTGGCTGCGCTAGGGTTTGATTAGATTAGATTAGATTAGATTAGAAAATATCTCATAAAAGTCGCGTTTTTTTCAGTGTATTTTTTTCTTAAAGCCCGTAAAATTTCCTACAAGTTTGTCTTTGATTTTTGATACGATACAACGGCTTCTAGATACAGCAATATTTAAAATTACGAAAAACAAAAAATATTTGAATCACTTACGCCCTTCTCAAATGTCATTATCGAGTGAAAAAGAGGTTTCTTGAAAAATTTACGAAAATCGCAAAACTTTGGGGTGGTGCCAAAAAAGAAAAGATGGTCCAATTTGGTTCAAAATCGGTATTCTCGCATGTTTTCATAGTATCAACAGCTCTGCCAAATTTGAGCTTGATCAAAGAAAGTCGATTTCGAATTTGGTTTTTTTTGTGTGTACAGTTGGGGTGAAATGTTATTTGATTTTAAATTCAAAGGTCAATATAAAATTTGAAGTGTTTGTCAAACTCTCATCTCATTCTATCTACTTTTAAAGAATTTATGATATTTTTTTTTTAACTGTGATTACAGAGTTCCAAACGTTTGTTAAAAAGCTCACTGAATTGAAATTTTAAAAAAAACAAACTTTACATTATTTTTTGGCCACTTTGTTTTCATAAGATTTATTTAAAATCATTTGCTAATCAATTATTTCAGAATATATGACAAAAAGAAATAAAGAAGATACAAAAACATTCCCTTTTTAAATTCTTATATTTTTTTCATTTTAATAAAAAAGGTCTCAATATGAATAAGAAATGTTTACAAACAAATCTTCGATGGATTAAAAATCCTTTAATTAAAATATTTGTTTTCATCTTATTTCTAACTAGGCATCTCTACTCCCATGCTACTTAAAAGCCCCTCTTGAAACCACACGAAAATCCCGTTTCGTTTCTACTATTGACCGTTACACACTAATAGTAGTGAATGAAATTCCAATCTTTCACCACCCAAACAGCCAAACCATTTTCCACACACACCCAGAGTTGTTGTTTTCGTTTCGTTCGACTCCTCGACTGTCACTGACCCCGAAGCCCAGCAACGACGACGACCGGATTCTATATCGGTCCGCTGGAATCGAACACAAAAATAGGTTTTCTTGGCACTTTTTTTCACCATTCTTCAAAGTGTTTTAAAATTGGGGGAACACGCACAATGATTTATGGAAGATTTCCGATTCCGAAAATAGAGCAGTTTTCTTCTTCTTTGTAGATGTTTTTTCTGTCAAAGTTTTGAAGTTTTCTTGAAATGTTTGCTCAACAGTTATCTATCCCTATTTGTTCATTGTTTACACAAATGTTATCAATTTTACTCGCGTTGATATGAGCTGCTCCGAAATTTCATTCATGCTTTTCATTCGAGTACGGTAAAGTCACTTGAATAGTTGAGGGAAAAAAAGTCAACAACAAAACGAAAACGAAAAATTCCATTCATTTCTGAGAAAAATTTACTAACTCTAGCGCCACATGACTAAACAGTTTTTTATGTTGTTTTTTTTTCTTCTTCTTCCTTTTCGTTTGACTTTAAATTTGTGTTGGTGTTCGCGGGTGACGAAATCGGAACGCTGAGGAATGCGCGTTTGTCTCTCTGTTTGTCTGTGTGTTTGTTTTTTGTTTTGAAGAAGAAAAAAAGTGCGTAAATAGAAAAGTCACACAAGCTTAGTGGTCAATGAAGACGGAAGTGTGTGGCGATGGAATTATAAGAAAATGAAACGAGGTTATGACGGCTGTTGGTCGTTTTTTTGTTTTGGTCTGGAATTTTGTTGTTTTGATACGTTTGTTTTGATTCTAGAAGCTCGCGCTGGTGGTCGTATTGGGTGCCATTTAAATTCAGAATCGTGACTAATCAATAAGTAATCGTGGATTTACAGTTCTAATAGTACGCTACAAAAAATTCAATTTAGCCTCATTCGACAAACAAAGGAAATCCAAGCCTCGGAAAACTTGATAGCTAATAGTGTTGAGTTCAAACCGCCAAAACCAACGTGGTTCAATTCATCACTTTCGCTGCTCCTCACTTCCTGTCAAATCTAGTTCAAGATTAGTTATTTTTAGGGGATTTAAGGGTTCGTCCAATCCAAACCGTCCCAACTTAGCCCACCAAGCCCAACTTCACTCCAAAGTTCTCTAATTGCACTTTGATCAGAACAATCGGAGGCCGCCGCCACCGTTGAAAAGGATGGTGGTTCTCACGAAGACAATGCTGCCGCTTGAAATTGGGTCAATTAGAAAGTTTAGAAAATTGAACGTGGTGGCAGCAGGCGTGGTGATGATGGTGGCTACACGTGTCCATGGAAAGGGGTTTCCAACACGTGGTGCGGCAGAGCAGTGGAGAGGTTTCAAGTGGTGGTGATGTTTGAAATAGATTTGAAATTTATTGAGCTTATGAATTTTGACAAAAAAAATTGCCTATTTCCGACTTCTGTTTTACTGAAATTAAAAAAATAACTAAAGAGACCCTAAAGTGTCTACGTGGTTAATGGATGGCCCCAAATATACTATTTTGCAGTTCTGTCGTGAAACTACTTACTTTTCCTGTCATTCTTGAACGACAAAATAGCCTACTTTTCTGTACCAAAAATAACAGAATCGAATAGCAACACTTTTCAAAATAAATGCTGAAAAGTTCTACTTTGCAGCGCTGTAATGGGTGCTGAAAAGTTGAACTTTTCAGCACTTGTTTCAAAAAGTAACACTTTTCAAAGTTTTTTTTTTTATTTTAACCAATTATTGACAAAATACATGAAAATTTGACTTAAAATCTCACTCAATGTCTGTTTTTCCGAATTGCAAAAAATGTTGTTTGGAACTCGTTGTAAAACTTAATTTTTTCAGCACTCTTCGTAATTATCCAACTCGGTGAACCTCGTTGGATAAATGTACGGCTCGTGCTGAAAAAATCATCTTTTTGCAATTTGTTGCATAAACTACTAATACAATTCCGTTACAAAATACCTACTTTTCCTCTCATACTTCAGTAAAAAATAGCCTAATTATCGCCACCAAAAACAGCAGTTCTAAAAAGTTAGATACGGTACTCATTCGTGGGTTGAAAGTTATGTTTCAGCACTTGATTTGAAATATGATACTTTTCGACACTGATTTGTTTTCTGAGCTGACCAATCACACGGACGTCAAACTGAGGCGGGGAAATAAATGTTTCACTGATAAATCTCATTCAAAATGTTTTTCAAAGTTGCAAGAAAATCATCATTTCGCAACTTTTTACAAAAAAAATTTCTTTTAATACAATAAACATTTTTTGTGTTAATAAGCCTTTTAAAGATTTTTCATTAATATAATAATAAAGTTTTGATGCCTTTTATTTTATTTCACCAGATTCTTTCAGGTAAAACTAGTTAACATTTATTTAAATTTGGTTTTCAACTTTAAAATTCCTAAATTTGGGCGAAACTTTAAATAACAATATCTTAGAATTCATAAAATTTATATGTTCGTTGGCACATGATTGTTAGCTATCAGTTTACAGACGATAACCGATTATTTCCAATGCAAAAATCAAGTTTTCGATGATACCTATTTCAGTTCTAAAATAATTGAAAATCATCAAAACGGGTTGAGTGGACAGACACTTAAAAAAAAAAAAAAAATATGGCTAATAAATATTGAATTGAGAAATTTTAAATATGTTAAAAAATCAAAAAGTTTGTGTTGCAAAAAAAAAACAAAACTTTAGTAAAACATTGCAATAACTAAAAACTATTCATTAGACATTTTTTTTGCATTGCTCAACATTTTTATGTAAATTTAATGTTTTGGTAAGTTATTATGAATACTGGAAGTTAATAATTTACAGCTCCGGAATTTTTTATCATAGATAAAAAAATATTTTTAATCGAGGTTTGTTGTAATTTGGGCGCAATAGAAACCGTATCCGATGAAAAAATCCCTTAATTTCGATTAATTTTGATAACAAACAACACAAAAATGATCTAGGAAATATTTCTCCTATCATTTTATTTTTGGGAAATTTTTACAACTTGTATTAGTAGTTTATGCAACAAGTTGCAAAAAGATGATTTTTTCAGCACGAGTCGTACATTTATCCAACTAAATTCACCGAGTTAGATAAATACGACAAGCGCTGAAAAAATCAAGTTTTGCAACTAGTTCCATACAACATTTTTTTTGCAATTCCGTAAAACACCTTTTGAATTTTATTGTAAGTCAAATGTCCATGTATTAAGTTTAAATCAAAACAATGTTGAAAAGTATTACTTTCAAAACAAGTGCTGAAAAATTCAACTTTTCAGCACCCATTACACTTTTCAGCATTTGTTTTGAAATGCGTTTCTATTCGATTCTGTTATTTTTAGTAGAGAAAAGTAGGCTGTTTCGTCATTCGAGAATGACAGGAAAAGTAGGAAGTTTCAAGACGGAATTGCAAAAAATAAATTTCGAAATCTTTTGTGGAATAATTTGGACACGTTTTGATTGATGAATTAAAAAAAATATTTTTACCCATCCACTTGGTTTGTTAACCCTTAAAACTCAACAAACAATAATAAAAATGAACATTATAAAAGTGTACAATGCAGACTAGATTATGCGAAGTTTCAATTATCCGAAGGTTTTTTATGGGAATTCGGTTAATCGAATCACGTTAAAAAAATTCTTTTCGTTTTTTTCATTTTCTTATTTTTTACAAGAAATCAGAGTTAGTCTAATTTGAGTGGTTGATTTCTTATTTTAATTTCAAAATTATGTGTTCATCTTTTCATCACCGCCATCTTGGATTTAAAAAATCTAAATCATTTTGGAGTAGTTTCAATAAAAAAAGCCATGGAAAATTTGTTTTTTTCGTGATTCGATTATCCGAAGTGAAATTTAGCCAAGGCCATCGGATTATCGAGTCTGGACTGTATAAAAATACTAAAAATGTCAATGTCTGAAGAAAATTTAATTTAAGAAATAAAATGAAGACCATACTCGATTATTCGAAGGCCTCGGAAAAAAATCACTTGAGATAATCGAATTTCGGGTAATCGAGGCTTCGGATAATCGAGTCTGGACTGTATTTGATAATTTTCAAGGATTTGGATACTGGTTTAGGCATTTGCTTAGTTTTAATTTTCAAAACAATAATTTTGGTTTATTTGAACTAATCTCCATGAAAGTTTAAGAAACGGATTTTTAAATAAAAGCTTTATTTAATAAAGATGTAAAATTGAACTAAATTTTCCACACTTTGACACAAAAAGTATCAAAAAATTACTGTCGAACATTTGGAAATATAAATGGATTCTAAATCTTCCTCCTAATTTCCAGTCCAGAAAAAAACCGGGATTTCCCGTAAATAATCAAATCTTCTGGAAATGTCATGTCAAGGTTTATTTCAAATTATTCCTAATGTCTGAAGCATTCCAAACTGTGTGTACCATAGCAAATTTGGATGAACATTAAGTTGGTATCACTAAATTTCTAGAAAAGGGTTGTGTAAGAAGATCTAGATCGAATGTTTTAATTGTTTTCGTGCTTTGAGAATTATGAGTAGAGTTTGTATTCAAAATGTCTTTTTAGTATTTGTTTGTTTTACATATTTTTAAGGTAAATTTATCACTTTACCTTTTTTGTTCAAATGCTGTAACCAAAAAAAAATACGAAATGTTCAAATATAATTTGCAATGGCCTTTTAAGGGACCATCCATGAATCACGTGGAAATATTAGAATAAATATAAAAAAAAGATTGCAAGAGTATTGATTCGTCGCTGTCGTGCGAACCATTCGTACGACGCAATTTTGTGCAGCTCACAAATCCTCATCCTTTGACCTCCACAGATCCCCAAAATTCGATTTCGATCCTGAGATATTCAATAAAAACAGAAAAAAAAACTCCATGCATTGTTGTCGCTCTTCATATGAAACAAGTTTCAATCCTGTCGTACTAACTTGACACACCCTGGAAATTGATGTAAGTGCGAAAACTGGCCAAAGAAATTTAGGTCAGAACCCTTTTGACACATGTACTAGGTCGACTACCGTAAACATTTGTAAATATAACTCGGAATGGTCAACCAAACAAAACGTGTTTCGTGTTTGTTATTGTTTACATTGCGTACTCTCGCTTTCGTTTATTCAAGGCCAAACATTAAAATACGTATTTCTCAGAACGTCAAAAAGCGACAAACGACAAGATAGCACGACAGCGTCATATAAAACCACATTTTTGTTGTTTAAGTATTTTGGAAAAAGTACGATTTATGATAAAAATGTAATTATTTGGTTTTAGGTTGCCAAAAAAAGCAAAGTAATCCACTTTAACGACCCCCGGGTCTTTTGTGGTCTCTGTTGCAAGTTTCTGCTCATTTCTAGGCGTCCGAAGGTTATGTGTGGTGAGTCACTCAAAACCTCTTTTACGCTAATGGACCGACGTTTTACTTCCCCATCCGATAGAAGGCGTGGTCAGGCAAATCTCGTCTCGAAAAATGCCACCGGGTCCGTCTGGGATTGAACCCAGGCCATACTGGGGTTCAGAGGCTACCACGCTAACCACTAAACCACCGGACCCGGCTTAGGTTGCCGTGGACTTCGTTTTTATCAAATGCCTATTTACGTGTTCGCTTCTTATTTTAACGGTCAAAAACGCTTCTATCGCTAAAATACCATGCACCTGGTCCTTCCCGCTTCCAAGCTCATTCGCGTCCGCACCCCCGTCCCGAAATGCATTAACAAGGTCCATGATTTCGATCGCCACGCTTTTGCCTGTCTGCTGTCCACCAAAAAAAGCGGATTAATGCAACGAATCCCACACACCCTAAGCGGTCGATCGGATTCAATCGCCACCAATATGGTGCAGAACCGATGATTGGCACGAGCCATGGACAATCGGACTAACATGGGAAAGTGAGGTTAATTTTTTATTTATATGCTTTTTAGGCAATATTTTCGGATCATCATTAGCGAAGGTCCAGAAAAAAACCTCCGGAAGCCGATCCCGGTAACAATAGCCTTTGACCGTTTTTTTTTTTGCGATCAGCATGTGCCCAAAATAAGATATTATCGGCTTTTCGGACAAACAAACAACACCGGGGAGGGAGGCTGGGTAACAACAGGAGAGTAGGAAAAAAATGCAATTTGCAATCACTTTTTCCGATGGTCCTTCTGGTTTGGGGTCCTTCGAAAAAAGAAAAATCGGACATTGATTGACAGGACCATTGTGCGTGCTAACTCAAGTGTCAATTAGAGGAAATTGACAGCACTCTCGAAAGTGAAAGTTGCAGGACGTGGATTATAAAAGCGTGTATTCAAATTAGAGGCAGAGTACTTTTTTGCATGGGGTGTGATTTAATCAAAGTTGGAACAAAAAGTAAAGCATTTCAAAAAAATATGAAAGAATTGTGCTCTGTATTAAAAAAAGTCGAGAAAGTCGATATTTTATAGAAAAAGTCAGAACAAAAAATGATTTTATTTACAATTATAAAATGTTATTTTTTTTTTGATTTACCTACGAGTCCCAACTCGATAATCTAAAGTCCTGAAAAACATCTTTGGATAATCAGTCCCAATATTCTTTGGTTATTGTCTTATTCTGATTCGTTTTCAGACTATTCTTAAAACCGTGGTTCAGTTCAGATCAGGTTCAGGTTGAAGATAATTTTTCCATGTTTTTTTTTTTAATTCAAGTAAACAAATTTAAAACCAAACTTTGTGAAATTTGAATAATTTAATCTAATCTAATCTAATCTAATCTAATCTAATCTAATCTAATCTAATCTAATCTAATTTAATCTAATCTAATCTAATCTAATCTAATCTAATCTAATCTAATCTAATCCAATCTAATCTAATCTAATCTAATCTAATCTAATCTAATCTAATCTAATCTAATCTAATCTAATCTAATCTAATCTAATCTAATCTAATCTAATCTAATCTAATCTAATCTAATCTAATCTAATCTAATCTAATCTAATCTAATCTAATCTAATCTAATCTAATCTAATCTAATCTAATCTAATCTAAATCTAATCTAATCTAATCTAATCTAATCTAATCTAATCTAATCTAATCTAATCTAATCTAATCTAATCTAATCTAATCTAATCTAATCTAATCTAATCTAATCTAATCTAATCTAATCTAATCTAATCTAATCTAATCTAATCTAATCTAATCTAATCTAATCTAATCTAATCTAATCTAATCTAATCTAATCTAATCTAATCTAATCTAATCTAATCTAATCTAATCTAATCTAATCTAATCTAATCTAATCTAATCTAATCTAATCTAATCTAATCTAATCTAATCTAATCTAATCTAATCTAATCTAATCTAATCTAATCTAATCTAATCTAATCTAATCTAATCTAATCTAATCTAATCTAATCTAATCTAATCTAATCTAATCTAATCTAATCTAATCTAATCTAATCTAATCTAATCTAATCTAATCTAATCTAATCTAATCTAATCTAATCTAATCTAATCTAATCTAATCTAATCTAATCTAATCTAATCTAATCTAATCTAATCTAATCTAATCTAATCTAATCTAATCTAATCCAATCTAATCTAATCTAATCTAATCTAATCTAATCTAATCTAATCTAATCTAACCTAATCTAATCTAATCTAATCTAAAACGCAGCCAGTCCGATGAAAGCATGGTGCAAAGTCTTGTGATTACGCCCCAAGCACTTTTCTGGTCATTATTAATAATTGCAGTACATCCGAGAGAACCCGAAAATGAATTGCAAAAATTAAAGCGGCCAGCCCAACTGCGTTGTGTTTACCGCAGAGAGGATTCTGAGAACGGATCACATTTCATAGAATCTACAGGGGAGGAAGGATGCGTGGACATACCGTACCAAACGCTCCCGTTACAGTTTTATAAGTGTTTTGTAAGATATGTTTAGTGTAAAATATAGTGTTGTAAAACCAAATAATGCGAAATTTGAATAAATCTTTTAAAGTTAGCTCCTCTCAATATTAAAATATGTATGGGTAATTCTCTACCAACTCACACGAAATCGGGAAAAGTTGCCCCGACCCCTCTTCGATTTGCGTGAAACTTTGTCCTAAGGGGTAACTTTTGTCCCTGATCACGAATCCGAGGTCCGTTTTTTGATATCTCGTGACGGAGGGGCGGTACGACCCCTTCCATTTTTGAACATGCAAAAAAAAAAGGTGTTTTTCAATAATTTGCAGCCTGAAACGGTGATGAGATAGAAATTTGGTGTCAAAGGGACTTTTATGTAAAATTAGACGCCCGATTTGATGGCGTACTCAGAATTCCGAAAAAACGTATTTTTCATCGAAAAAAACACTAAAAAAGTTTTAAAAATTCTCCCATTTTCCGTTACTCGACTGTAAAAAATTTTGGAACATGTCATTTAATGGGAAATTTAGTGTACTTTTCGAATCTACATTGTCCCAGAAGGGTCATTTTTTCATTTAGAACAAAATTTTTCATTTTAAAATTTCGTGTTTTTTCTAACTTTGCAGGGTTATTTTTAGAGTGTAACAATGTTCTACAAAGTTGTAGAGCAGACAATTACAAAAAATTTGATATATAGACATAAGGGGTTTGCTTATAAACATCACAAGTTATCGCGATTTTACGAAAAAAAGTTTTGAAAAAGTTACTTTTTGCGTTTCTCTTTGTTTCGTCGTCCGTGTCTGTCGCGGGTGACCATGAACGGCCATGATCGATGACGACCAACTTTTTCAAAACTTTTTTTCGTAAAATCGCGATAACTCGTGATGTTTATAAGCAAACCCCTTGTGTCTATATATCAATTTTTTTGTAATTGTCTGCTCTACAACTTTGTAGAACATTGATACACTCTAAAAAATAACCCTGCAAAGTTAGAAAAAACACGAAATTTTAAAATGAAAAATTTTGTTCTAAATGAAAAAATGACCCTTCTGGGACAATGTTGATTCGAAAAGTACATTAAATTTCCCATAAAATGACATGTTCCAAAAATTTTTACAGTCGAGTAACGGAAAATGGGAGAATTTTTAAAACTTTTTTAGTGTTTTTTTCGATGAAAAATACGTTTTTTCGGAATTCTGAGTACGCCATCAAATCGGGCGTCTAATTTTACATAAAAGTCCCTTTGACACCAAATTTCTATCTCATCACCGTTTCAGGCTGCAAATTATTGAAAAACACCTCTTTTTTTGCATGTTCAAAATGGAAGGGGTCGTACCGCCCCTCCGTCACGAGATATCAAAAAACGGACCTCGGATTCGTGATCAGGAACAAAAGTTACCCCTTAGGACAAAGTTTCACGCAAATCGAAGAGGGGTCGGGGCAACTGCTGTGTGAGTTGGCGGAGAATTACCCGTATTAAATTTAAAACTTTAAACCACGTGCTTTTAAAAATTTTAATGTTGAAAACTTTCCCAACCTTCCATCCTTGAAATTCCTGCCCGCAAGATATTTGAAGGTATTTTACCTGTGTTACCGCGTGTGTGACGTGTGTAATTTGAGCCGTCTGTTTGTTATTGTGTAGTGCGTTAGTAGGAGCAACTAAAAAAGGGCCAAACCGTTTGTCTGCCCGCCCGTTTTCGTTGCGTCGCCATGAATGGAATGCGTACGACGTTTTTTTTTTCTTCACCTTCATCCTCCATTCATCACTAAACTCTGTTGAGCAATCGATGGGGTGGTGCGGTTTTAGTATACCTGGCAATTGGGCACTGTAAGGTTGAGTTATTTTGAAATAAATGATTTAAAAAAAAGTTTACTCAGTAAGATTTTTTTCAATTTTAATTGAAGTTTTCAAATTTAGGAAATTCTAATACTTTATCCAAACTTGATCAACTTGACAGTACCAAACGGACGAATTCTTTCCTCCAAATCGCTCGAGAGAAAGTTTGTTTTGAAGCTCCCGAAGTGGAGTATGGTTTCCCTTATTTTTTCTGGCTGCCCCTGTCATTTTAAGGGGAGACCCTTCAAAACAACTTCCCATTTGCTTAAACAGTTTTTTTTTCATTCAACGCGCGGTGGCGTTTGTTTTCGTAGTTATTTCTCAATTCCCCAAAGTCCCCCCGCAAACCTCCACAAAAAAACAGTCGAAATAGTTGTTTTTTATTTACTTTTCGTGCTTTACATTTGAATTCCTCGGGTTGTTGTTTTTTTTCTGAATCTCTCTCTTCTAGTTTGTCATATGCACCGCCCAGGCCCAAACCTTCGTCGTGGAGAAGCTAACGGGATGCTACATTCCGAAGATGTTTGTCGGAGTTTTGAAACGTTTCAAAAATGTTATTGACAAACCGAACGAACGAACGATGTGAATCGATTAGATCACTGGCCGGTCGAACGACGATAATTTGGTGAAAATTGACTGACGGTTATCATGTTTACGGTATGCTGATGGTGAGGAATTTATTGTATAATTACAGCTAAATGTAGCGTTTTAAGGTGGAATGATTCATCGGTAGCATCAATTTCAATATGCACTTTTTCCCCTAAGCCATAGTAGTGTATTTAATCATTTGTAGCTCAACTTAAAACTCTTCCTTCCCATTGTGTTTTTTTATTTTCCTTTTTCTCTGTTTACTTTTCTTCTCATGATGTATGTTTTTCTTCATTTATTTCTTGTATTTTTATAAGCATTTATCTTGTTGTCTTTTATAAGCATTTATCTTGTTTAGTTAAAGGTTTTTTACTGGAAAGGCTGGTACAAATATTTTTAAATATTTTTGTCATAACAAAAACATAAAAAATAACCACTGAACTGCTGTAATTCAATTCATTTTATTTACCGAAATAACAATTTTACAATTTGTGTGAATAACTGGTTCATAGAGATTTGGTGTTCCTTGCAACTATTTCCTTTTCAATAACCGTTTGGTAACAGAAGGTTCTTCAAATGCAATTAAACAAAAACTAGGGAAAATTTGGCCAAAAAACCTAGTGAGATCGAAACTTGGGGTGAACTGCTGTAAAATGCATTATAAAACACACTTTTCATTCAAATGATGACACTATAGCGCGTTATCTCAATTTCCATAAAAGTAGGAAATTCAAAACAAAAAAAAAGCTTAGTTTGTTGAAAATTTATTGAAAAAGATTTCGAATTCGAAAACGGACATGCAAATCGGAACAAACAGAAATTCTTTAAACAAATTTACACTAATTACAGCTAAAATTAGTTTCCAGGGTACAAGTTTTAAGTGCAGTTGAAACAGAAATCAATAATTTCTTCCGATTTTCATTCATTTTCCGTAGAAAAAAAGTCTTTGAAAACTTTGAAAATGAATAAATCATACTACAAAAATTCAATTTCTAATGAATTTTGATCATACTTGGATTCTTTTTTACTTAACTACAAATTTATTTAAAAGAAAATAATCTGTTTCAAGCAAACCTTTTTGCCTTCCTCACCTTACTGAGGAAAGGCTATAAAATCACTCGAAAACTGAACGTCTCAATTAGACCTCCTAGACCCACCTTCATGTATACATATCGACTCAGAATCAAATTCTGAGCGAATGTCTGTGTGTGTGGTGGGATGTTGATCAAAAAATTTTCACTCGATTATCTTGACATTGGCTAAACCGATTTTGTCCGTTTTGGCGTCATTCGATGCGTCTTGGGGTCCCATAAGTCGCTATTAAAAATTATGCGGTTTAGTTAAGTACTTTAAAAGTTATGCTAAAAAACGATTTTAACAAAAGTCCGGAAGATTGTAAAAAGGGTGGTTTTTGTAAGAAAACCTGGCATGTTATACATTTTTAGAAAGGTATTTAAAAGACCTTTTCAACGCGACCAATACATTGAAGATTTGACAACCCTATCAAAAGTTATAAGCACTTAAGTGTTATTTATGCACTTTTTGGAGGCCGGATCTCAGATATCATGATGAAAACGTTGTCCGGATCTATCATGCAACCTGTCATTGAACAGGTAATCAAAAGTCCTTTCCAACGCGTCCAAAACATTAAAAATCTGACAACCCTATCAAAAGTTATAAGCACTTAAGTGTTATTTATGCACTTTTTGGAGGCCGGATCGCAGATATCATGATGAAAACGTTGTCCGGATCTATCATGCAACCTGTCATTGAACAGGTAATCAAAAGTCCTTTCCAACGCGTCCAAAACATTAAAAATCTGACAACCCTATCAAAAGTTATAAGCACTTAAGTGTTATTTATGCACTTTTTGGAGGCCGGATCGCAGATATCATGATGAAAACGTTGTCCGGATCTATCATGCAACCTGTCATTGAACAGGTAATCAAAAGTCCTTTCCAACGCGTCCAAAACATTAAAAATCTGACAACCCTATCAAAAGTTATAAGCACTTAAGTGTTATTTATG
The DNA here is from genome assembly GCF_016801865.2 of Culex pipiens pallens. Lineage (NCBI taxonomy): Eukaryota > Metazoa > Arthropoda > Insecta > Diptera > Culicidae > Culex > Culex pipiens. Next base: position 16,436,707 of record NC_068939.1, read on the forward strand.
CACTTTTTGGAGGCCGGATCGCAGATATTTTGATGAAAACGATGTCCGGATCTATCATGCGACCTGTTGTTGGATAGGTAATTAAATGACCTTTCCAACGAATGTGAGAAAGGCACCAACCACCTAAGGGTGGATTAAGTAACGTATTTTAATAAAGCATTGAAGCAAACTTTAAAAAAGTACATGACATTGTGTGTGAATTTCCGGGTTTTCAGTAAAAATATTTCCCGTTTCCCTGGAAATCTGTGAATTTGCCGGGAAATAATGATATTCATATGAAAGTATTTATTTTACTAACTTTTTGGCACCAATGTTTTGAAAATTTACAAAAAAAAAAAAAAAAAAGAATCCAACTTGATCATATTTATTTCAATCAACTGTTCATATTGAATTTATCAGCTGGTCTGAAATTTCAAGTCAAGTTTTGTTTTAGATAATATTTATTTTTGACTGCAAAAATTACTTTATTATGGAATAGAAATAAACTGTTTTATTTTTGATAACCTGTAATAAATATTTTTTATCATTTTAAAATAGTATATTAACCCTTTAAGGCCAAGATCAAAATTGATATTTTTTAAACCTTTTTGTTTACCAAGACCAAATTGGATGGAAACTGAAACGATATCATAACATTTTTCGAAGAGGTTCGTGCAAGAAGTGTTTGTTTAATAATAATCGAGAAATTTAAGGGCGTTAGAGGGTTAAATGTAAAAAAAAACATGTATCATTTAATTTAAACCACTTTTGACACTTTGAAAATTCTTTTAAGATAAGTATTTTATTACCATATTCCAAAAACCATACTCTAAATGAAACCATGAAAAAACATTCAAAAATAACTTTGTATCGTATGCAAGATGCCCAAAGAATGTAATCATGTTTCAAAAACTCGCTTCAAATATTCGAAAACTTTGAGTTGTGATTTCATTGAATAGTTTTTTAAGTAATAAGCTGAAACAAGTAAGACATGTTCTGGAAAAAGTTATTTGCCATGAAAACCATAATTTTTGCATTATTTTTTATCATTTCAACTTTATCTGTCAATGTTATTTTTAAACATGTTCTCTCGAATTGGTTACATAGAAAAATTCAAAAGCAATTTTATGGTTGGGGAGCATGGATTTTACTCACTGTCCAAACACTTTGTTTTTAAAAATTATACTTCTCATAAAAAATACTAATGATACAGGTTCAGAATAATATTCGATGAATATCGAATTTCCCTGGAATTCCCAGGATTTCCCGGGAAATTTGTTGAAACTTTTCTGTTTTCCGGAAAATCGAATCCCTTCTTCCCTTTTCTACAATTATACAAATGGTGCTCTTGATCTCTTAGTGTTGAAAGTCATCACCAAAGCCATCGTCCAGTGTTTGTACATCCAGAAATTTGTCAATCACCCGAAATCCACAAATTTCTCAACAGGATTAGCTAGACAAACCCGACAAGAATGGCGATGAGTGTTTGTTCAAAAAACATTCGCTTACGTCATCGCTAGCGCCGCTGTCAATCAAACAAATATTATCCTCTCGAAATATCCCGCAAGGGGAAAGATCTCCATTTTACTTTTTTCCCAGAAACCCCCTCCACGCATCCTTAAACTCATAAAACAACCAACCTCCCTAAAAAACGCGCTTCCGATTGGCTGTTCGGTTTTTTACGGAACGTACATTTTTTACCAAAATCAACCAAACCACCCCTACCTCACCAAACGACGAGGTCCAATCCTGAAACCGCATGCCTCGCAAGTCCTGTTTTCTAAAATTTTAGTCCGCCGGTCGGCAGCTGATCGATATTTGCGTTCACCCCACGCGCGTGTCAAAAATCCAAACAGGGGAAGTAACCCCTGCATATCGGAGGACATCGATTTGCTCTGGCCTACACCGAAAACGGGACCCTTTTTCACCCTCGTTTCTGGGACTAACGTGAGGGGTGCAAATCGAAATGCACCTTCCAGAGTGAGAATTGATGATTTTTTTTGTAGTCTCGAAAATTTGCCAAAAGAATCGGTTTCGGAGGGAGGGATGCAGTTTGGCACGTCAATGCTTGGCTAGAATGATGAATATGGTGAGCGGTTTTTGGGCCAATGTGTTTTTGAAGCATTTTTTTTTTGCGAAATGAAAATGACGGCTTAGTTCAAGTTGAGCGTAAATCGCTAAAGGATTTTCGAATATTCAGCCAGAAAACATTTTAAGTTTTAGCTTATATAAAAAAATCTCCTTTAACGGTGCACATCAACCAGAGCTTTTGAACAGACGTTTTAGTATCTTCAAAACTACGGGAACTATCGATATGATTTTTCATTCATCCCCGAAAGTACTGTCCACAAAGTAATTTACTACAAAGTTTGATTAATTTTACAATCCCATTGTTGCAGGATTGGGTCTGTAAATTTGACAATTTTCGTATAATAAAACTACAACTTCCATCGTTCCTGTGCACCCTTAAATTAGAAATGCTTCGGATTTTGTTCAGCCAAAACTTCTTAAAACTCATATTTTCCCTTATGCTGAAAAATACGAAAATAAAACACAATCATCAATTACAAAAAACTGATATTCAGGCAAATATTCATTTGGGATGTGCATCGTTTTGATGATATTTTGGCATTTTTCTTTGACATTATATTTCTGAAATCTGAGTTTTTTTTTGTAATTTGCATGCAGGGAAATTTTTATTTCAGCTTTGAAAAATCTTTTTTTTCCAGAAATTTCGCCAAGCACTAAAATAACCTGGACAATTTTAGTCTATATGACAGTTTTATGGCCTATTAGTCATTTTTAAATTATATTCAAAGTTTTTTATTCTTAGCTGTAGTCGGCTTCAAGGGTTTAAAGAGAGACAAAGATAGGAAAAAAAATTAATATTTGAACCAAAATATTGAATTGAAAAGTTTAACAATTTGCTTAAAACATTATCCAAAAAGTTAAAATTATTATTTTTTTTGTCTTCACTCATTCAGTGGTTAGATCATTGCAAATATTTTTTGAGGATCATGCTAAATCCCCCCCCCCCCCTCCCCCTCTGAAAAAGTCGTGGGCAATCAAACATAGAGTTGAAATGGTCATGTTTGCAATATTTAAATGAAAAAAAGTGTTTTAAAAATACATTGCTAACCTTTTCCGTTGTTTTACAATCATTAGTTTCCAAAAAATAAAAACATTGACGCATTTTTTCACAAGAAAAAGTTTATCTGATGCTGTACATTGAAATTTAATAAAAAACAAGCTTTCCCGGCAAACTTCGTCCTGCCCTTTTTTGGTTTGTTGTTTGAAAAATGTCTACTTTGACAGTTCATTTGTTCTCATTTTTATTGAGATTCTTAAGCTTATCATTATTTTTTTCTGCTATTTTCTCCTCTTTTGAGATTACTATTCAAAGATTGCTGGTACCTTATGTTTGGATTTTTTTTTCTTCTAAAAAGCATTTTTGCATTTTCTATCCTTTTTTTTTAGTTAGTTTGTTATTTGTTTTTTTTTTTCTTTACACTGGTTTTTTTACTTTGATATTGTTTTCTTTTCCTCATATTTGATTTCCTCTTGTTTTTTACTATTTAGAAAACTACATGATTCTCCATTAATAAGCAACTAAATGAATTCTGTCACTTTCAAAAACTGCAAGTTCTTTGTTTTCGTACTGTCAGCACTTTTTTATTTTGTTTCAACTTTTTTATCTTTATTCTTTGCTTCAATCAGTGTCCTTTTTAGATTTTTTCCTCTATTTTTTCTTTATTGTTTAAAATAAATCCAATCACAATATTACAAATCACATTTGGTTTTTCGTTAGACCTCTCTGTTCCCTCCTTTATTAGTCAATTAGTCCGTGAATAATCCCTGTTTTATTGTCTGCTTTTTGCTTTTTTTCGTTTTCTTGTGAAGATATTTTTTTAATTGTTCATATACCGAACTGATTTTTACACTTTTTTTCATGCAATTTTTTTTGGTGTTGTTTCAAAAACTATTTTGATGTAACCGCAGTTTTAAAATCACAGTTCTTAGTTTGTATTGCTTCGTTGAAATACTTACTTACATACTTAAAATTCACTGTACCTTTTCTTCCTCGTTTGTTTTTTACGCTTTCTTTTCCAAATCGTCAATAAAGTATTTTTTTTACGACCTGGGTGCTCTGAAAAATGTAGGTTAATTTTAGGCCCATGTCAATCATTTTCCTTCTTTTTTCCAGTTGTTAATCATCCATTTAATTCATTTTGATCTTTTCTTTATTCTTCAGTATCACTGTTTTGACAGGGTTTTTTGTTCTAAAAACTGAAATAATAATTAGTCTTTTAAAAATGATTCAACCCACCTGCCAAATGTAATTATATTCTTGACTGGCCAATCAGCTTTCCTTTTTTATTTTGATTATTTGTCTTTCTCAAAACTGTTTACTCTTCCATTTTCTACTTTGAACTTTTCCGTTTTGACGTTTGTTTTTTGTCAAAGGACTTTTTTTTTGTTCGAATGTATCTTGACGCCTCCTATGATGAAAATGTAGTTTTTCATTTCATTTCCCATACAAAGGACAGGTGTTCCGGAATCGGTTCCAGAGTGGCCAAAGTGTCAATTAGTTAGCATATAAACCTTCCTTGGACTTATACGATCCCAACGCAACAAATAGCACCTTGATCCGACGTTCCGTGTTGAATTGATTCGCGTTCGAACAAAACCGTCGAAATTTTATATATATATAGATTAAAATATTTTTAAAGGAGTCCAAACATGCTAAATTTGATTATCAATGTAGAAAAATGCATATTAGATTGTTTTTAATTGATTAAACTTTTATTTTCATTAAGCTTTTGCAACGGCCTTAAAATTTAAAAAACACATTTTTCTAAAAATCTATGCATGTTTTTTTTTTAAACAAAATCTGCAATATTTAATTCCGTTTCATGACGTTTAATTTTTCCCTTATTTAATGTATTCATGCCATACATTTCATAATGAATTATTTTGTATTTCTGTTTTTATAATTTTTATCAGATTAATGCACAGAATCGAATATTCAATCATTATAAATTTTGCATAAACTTATTAGTCTGATGCAAATATTTTTCAAAGTTTTTGTCCCTCGGCTCTGGCCGGGGTCGGGGGAGAGGGGCAAAAAAAAATCAAATAACAAGCCATAGTATAAACATTTGGATGAAAAGAGTGTTTTAAAATGCATTTTACAACAGTTAATTATATTTGCAATCATTAGTTTTCAAAAAATGTAAGATTTGACGAAAACAAAAATTTTAGCGAAAAAAACCTTTTTGCGGGACTGTACATCGAACATTTTCAAAAATTCTAAAGATTTTAAAATAAACCCAAACAGGCTGAGAATGATTCTGAAAGCGGGGAATGCATTTCAATTGATATCAGCTAATTGCTCTTAAATTTTCATTGGCATTTTGAAGTTTTTTTTTATATGTTTTTATTATTATTTTTTTGCTCTCTGATTTTTCTGCCCGACTTCGAAGGGGGGGGGGGGGGGTGACAAAAACTTTAAATACAATGTGTATTAGCCTTAACAAATGTGATAATTTCGTAGCCTGAGAGTTTTGTTATGCTAGTTTTAATTTGATTGTATTTGAAAACAACTTGCCTGGATTTTCAAATAGTTGGATTATTTTCGATCGATTCCATTAAAATGTGAGAGAAAAAAATAATAATTTTTCAAACAAAAACAAATTATACCGGTACAGAAAAATACAAACGTAAGCTATTTTTAATCGTTTCTAATTGATTCGCAAAATTTATATTTTTGTGTTTTTTCTTAAGGTTTTTGTTTTTACTGATTTCTAGTCAAAGTTTTTGTACAAAGTTAGTCAAAGTGAATATTTTTAAACCTTAAATAAATTTTGTATTAAACTATATCTCAATTCGATAAAAAAAAAGTTGGATAACCTCCTAGCCAAAAAAGTGTGTGAATTTTGGTGAAATAATACGATAGATAAGAAATCTTAAACATAAAAAGTGATGTGATGAAAAACAATCATTGAAAAAAATATTCTACTTTGATAAGGTTACAATCTATGAAATGTTTAATCGAAGGAAGAGGAAATCGATCACTTTGAATATCTTTATTTTGTGATGACAAAATTTTATTTAAAAGTGTTTGTTTCAATATTAAAATTGAATATTTTTCAATGGAACTCAAAATATTAATATTTTGCAACGAGGCATAAAAATTAGATACCTGGACAGTAGGATGCCCAGAATTTGGGACTTTTTCTCAAAACCTCGATTCACAAGCTGAATATTGTTCCTTTAGCTATTTTAGGACTCTGTGTCAAATATGAACAAAATCGGTCAACATTTACCCATTGATACTCGGGGGTGAAGTTTGTATGGAAAAAATCGAAAAAAAAATGTATGGAAACCCCAATTTTCTAACGATTTGGTCTGCACGGTGCGCTACTTCCATCCAAATATTCCCAAAGGTGAGATTCGCATTTTAAATTTAATGCTCTACAACTTTGTAAAACATACCAAAGCTGTAAAACTTGTTCATGAAAAGTTATTAGCGATTTAAAAAAGTCATTATTGTATGAAAAAAAAAAAGAATTTCACCAACTTTAGAGTCGGGATCAATGGGTTAATCTCAACCAATTTCGCTCAAAATTTGCACAGATGCTTAAAATAACCCAAAAAACCGTTTTCCGCTTGTGGAGCAGGGAGTAATTTTTTTTGGCACCCTACTGGACAATTATCGAGTCTGAAGAAGGTTTGATTTGATGAATAAAATTATCAAAATGTTCAAAAATGTAGAACTTTGGGCAATTGTTTAAGCAACGTACAACAATTTTACACAACTGGGAAAGGGAGGGGGACCAAGAAATTAAAAAAAAAGTGTCCACGTGGTTTGTGGAAACAACAACTCTCACAAAAAATTATTTAAATTAAGCTAACCCAAACCCTGAATCTTGATTTTCTTAGAGTGCTGATTCAGAATTCACTTAAATTTGATTTACATAAAAAATACATTATTCACACAATTTCAAACCCTTTTCATACAGCCTTTAATGACATCTTATTCAAAAGTGCTGCCATCTACGCGTTCAGTATAAAAGCACCTTCAACTGACGCTACCCTCATATAGGTAGCACAAATATTATCCGGCACACATGCTACTGCTTCGTCTATTCCCCTCCAGGTGGCGTCTGAGCGAAATGCAGTAACTTTGTGTGGTTGGGATGTTCAGGAATAAGTGATTTGATTTTTTTTCAGAATTTCGGATGGTTAAAAAAAATAATACGACCACATTTTTTCAATGAAGATTTTTTATATTTTTATAAAGATTTTTGTTTTTTTTTTTCATTAGCATTTTGCCGCCTCAATAGTTATTATCGTATTTGTTTTTCTTGTTTGTTTTTTAAACTGTTACTGTTAGTTTAAAGATTACTTATGCGTTATCATTAGGTTTTCCCTTTTTATTTCAATCATTGTTTTTTGTTTATACAAATTCAGTACTGTTTTGGTTCCTACGAGCTAATGATGCCTTCCTAGAGTTTATATTACTTGCAGGTTGTTGTGTTTCTGTTTTGTGTGTGTGTATCTGTTGTGTATTTGCAACTGCTTGTCTGCGCGTGTGTTTTTTTTTTTCTCTGTGTTGTAATTGTTAGTTTTATATTTCTCCTTCCTTTTCTTACGCTGCGTTTTTACTTTTATTATTTCAATAAAACAAAACAAAAAAAATCTGTACACGTTTTCTCCTGCATAAATTTCGTTTCGCATTTTGACTTACAAGCTACAATTTCATTCTTTCTCTCATGGGCTTGATGACTTGATTTCTGTTTCGCGTTTAAATTTAAATTTAGTGTTTTTTTGTTTGTCCAGTTAACTTATCACACAATCAACAGGAATACTAGGCGAAATTGCATTTGGGGGCGCGCGCGCCCACGAAGCTTGGTCAAGATCAAACAAATTTTCAGGTTCGCGCTAATTTCAAACTTAAAAATCTCACGCCAATCATCGTCACGCGTAAAAAGAAAAAAACTAATCCGAGCTAAGTTTAATCAGTCAATGCTCTTCTCTCACAGGGGCGCTTGGTTCTGCATTTTTTTTTTTTTATTTTAGTTTAGTAAATCTAACAAACGATTGCAACTCCCAAAATAGTTTGATTTCTTTTGATTTGCGGGGGATGGACGGGAAAAACGTAACGAAAATATTGTGATTTTGCTTTCAACAGGAGTCAGAAACCAGTCATCGTTGGATAACAAGCGAAACGCAAAAAAGTGGTAAAAGAATCGTATCAAATGGTCAACATTTTCTACATTTCTAAGCAGCTGTAGCAGCAAATTTTTTGCTTGTTTTAAATAAAAGATTTTCTCTGCAAATATTTCGTCTCTGTTTTCAATAGAAAAGTTTTCTTATATTTATTACACTTCTTTTATTTTTGTTTTCATCTCAATGTACACAGTACACATTTCGTCTTCTTCTTATTCTCCACTGATTACAACATACAAACAAAACTAATTAGAAATAACAAACATCACGTTGCGTATGAGCCTCAAAACTGGGGATGGAAAGATGTTTTTTTTTTTTAAGATGATTAACGAGGAAAAAAAAAGTAAACAAAACGAGCAATGGACGACAACTGAAACGGTGGGTAATATTGTTAAATTTGTTACTTTCTCGTACTCGGGTTATTGCATTCTCCCACTCAACTTTGACTTACGGGTTAAGATTTGCTGGGGCTGAGGCGTTTCATATCGATTAAAGACTGATTTAAAACTATTTGTTTGTGCTATTGCCTGATACTTTTTTCCGTAAACTTTGAGTAGAGTTTGATAGTTTGAAAAACAGAAGCTTGCGACCTTTTTTTCTTAGAACTTTGTTCTCTAAACGCTGCTCATTTAAGACCAAAAAAACAGTCCAATATTGTTTGGGATAAAATTTGTTCCTTTAGGAAGTTTTGCTCTCTCTCTATGCTTTCTAATGCTTCGTATATTTTGTGTGTGTGTTTTGAGTAGGTTTTGGCCACCGTGTAAATTGTTCCTCTCAATTTCCGCTCTCGCTCTCTTTCTCTTCGCTCATCTAGCCTTAAATCACTATTGATTCGCTCTCTCCTCGCTCTATTTCTCTTATTTTAACCTGTTTTTAAAGTAGTTTAAATCTTTCTACAAGTGTGTATCTGTGTGTATGTTTGTGTGAGTGTTTGCATTCCGCTAATCGTAATCTTGGTTAATCCTTAAATCCGAGTGTGATAAAGAGTTAAACTTTTCTGGTCGAAAAACCTATAAATAATGTAGATTTTTCAAGTTCTTCCCTTGTTTCTGAAAAAAGCACCGATCTTCAGCTAACTTGTTTAAGTGTTTATGTTTAGGTTTTTTTGTTTTGTGATTCTTTTTGAGTTTTTCTTTATTTTATACTTTAACGATAACATTAATCCGAGTTTTTTTCTCTTTCTTTGCAAAATGTACAAAATTTTCCGAGTCACGGGAATATTCCGGTCGAGCGGTTTAGTACAGCGAAATTCGTCATTTTTCTCTCCTTTTTGTTAGTTTCGAATAGGGTTAATTTGTTGTGTGTTTTTTTCGTTTTTTTTTATTCCAATGGACAGCCTTTTGGGTTTACTTTTAATTTTTCTGATTGAGATGTTGGTCGATGGTTGGAGAAAAAAATCAAAATTTGCGAATTAAAAAATAAAGCAATAAACAATAAAAATCTTTTATTCAGCCTTCTTAAATGATTTCAATAAATCGTCATTATAATATTATTCAAAATCATTTTTTTTTTTTGTAAATTTGATAGAAACTAAATTTGTTTAAATTATCATTTGAAATAATTATATCAAATATTTTAAACCATTTTTTTTAATTTATTTTTCTAAACGGGTTAAGATTTTGAAAGTATATTTTTGCATAATTGTTGTATTGTTCCAAGAAATCGAAAAATATCTTTTAATTTGAATGTAAATAAGCATTGCAAAGAAAAAACTAAACGTTATAAAAAATTGCATTACTTTAAAAAAAAACAAGATATAAATAAAAAAATAAGAAATTAAATAGCAAAATGTAAAGATTTTTGTTGTTTCCAGAACTAATTATTATTTCTTTTTAAAGATGATAAAAAAATATTCAAGAGATTATTCTAAAAAAAACAATTTAATGCTTAGAAGCAAAACATTATTTTTTTTAAAAGAGAAGAAATTTCTGGAAAAAACAAATAATTTAGAAATAAAATTTAAAAAGTTCTCAAGAAAATTATCAAACATCAAGCAAAATAATTTGAAAAACTAACAGCGAACTCATACAAAAAATCAGAAAAATTTAAAAATAGTTATTTTTTTTAAATTTACAAAGAAAAAAAATGCAAAATTCAAACTTAAAAGTTAAGAAAATTTTCAAGCAAACAATAAGTTATGATGTATTCTTCAAAAGTTTTTTTTTTAAGAAAACTGTTATGAAAATTATAACTAGAAAAAAAAAACTTTAAACTCCATTTTTTTAATTATAGGAAATATATTTAAAAAAAAAGCTATTTGAAAAACGTGATGCAAAAAAATCAAATAAAAGCTGAATCAGAAATCAAGAAAAAATTTAATAGAAATGATTAAGAGAAAAAAAATCTTAAAGTATTCAAAATAGCACGCAAAAAAAATATTACAAAATCAAGAAAATAAGGAAAAAAAATAAAAAACGTTTTTAATTTTCATGTTTTAAAACTTAAAAAAGTTAAAAGAGTATAAAAAATACTTTAAAAATTTCACACATTTTAGGCAAAAATTAATTCTTAAGGATTTTTAATAATTTTTAAAGAAAGTATTAGTTTTTCTTAAATCCAGTAAAAATATATTTCAGGTGAAATAATTATGTTTGAAGGATTTATGTGGGGTTAAGAAAAGAAAAAAAGCTTGTAATTTTCAATTTAATTTTAAAATTAAAAAAATAATATTTAATGTTAATGACAAATTTAACAAGAAATTTTGAAAAGAAAAACATTTAATAATAACTATTACAAAAATGTTATGTAGAAAATTAAAAAAAAAGATAAATTAAATCCTAAAACCAAAAAAATCACTTTCAAAACAAAATCAAGAATATCAAAAAATTTGATGAAAATTTTATTTAAAAAACATGAATTTTCTAAATAATTTTCAACTTTAAAAAATAACTAAAACTATTAAAAAAAATTTAATAAATGTTGAAGAGAAAAAAATCGAAAACAATATGAAAAATAGCATGTAAAAAGTTTAAATTACCAAAAAAATCTATCATAAAATCAGAAAAATATTTAAGAAAATTAAAAGAATAATGGAAAGTAACCAAAAATTGTTTTGAATTTTCGAATTATTAAACTGAAAATACAGAGTATTTGAAGTTTTTTTTAAAGAAAAATATTTACCAAAAATAAATTATTAAGGATTTCTAAAGATTTATTTAAAGAAAGTATTTTAAAGTTTTTTTTCTTCTAAAATCCGGTGAAAAAAATCATCAATTGAAATAATTATGTTTTAGGGCTTTATATGGGGTAAAAATTAGTAATTTATTTCTGCGAAATTTCAGAGAATACTACGAAACGACAACACAGATAAAAAATTCAAAGAAAATCTCAAGAAAAATATCTCAGAAATTATAATTTATTATAGATTTTCAAATAATTAAAAGGTATTCAGAAACCTATTTGAAAAAAAAAACCCAATGGGAGAAATATTAAAAGTGATATTCAAAAGTTTCAGCAAACTATTTTTTTCACATTTTTCTTTCCTTCCAACACACCGTCCAACATCAGAAAGCATTCTTTTAATTCTCTCTCTCTCTTTGTCGCTCTCATTTCTTCTTCACTTTTCTCTTCAGTTCATCTCTCAATTGATGTTCCACTAAACAGCTACAATTAAAACAAAAGAAAGTTTTTTTTTCTTCAAAATTCACACGCCAAAACAAAGTTCAGCTACCAAATTTTTCGTTTATTTTTTTAACTTTAGCAAATATATTTCAGTCTGTTGCTCATGTTGATCATTTCTCTTAAATTTTGCTCCCTCTCTTTATCTCTCACTTGATTCGCTTACTTATCAAACTTACTTGCACTGAGTTAAACTTTTTAAAATTAGGTCGAAAATCCTACGTTTGCCAAATTTTGGAAAATGATCACAATAATTTCGTCTTCTTATTCTTCTCGTCAACTGGTTTCTTTTTCACATTCGATTTTGCTTTTTCTTGTTAGGGGGGAAACGGGGAAAGTTCGTGGAACATTTCGAGCTTTTGGTGCCACACCAACTAGCAGACTATATTTACAGCGGTGGCACCAAACTTCGGGATCACTCTGGAAGGGAACTTGTTGTTTTTTTTTGGGGATGGGATTAAAGATGCTGTCTGAACTTGTTTTTTTTTGTAACTTTCAAGAAAAATGACAAACTTCAGTATTCGTTTTTTGCCTGCTGCTGCTTCTTCGTATAATTAGTTAATCTTAAGAACACTTAACAATATTATTTCTTGTAATTTTTGCAACTCTTCATCTTTTCTTCGCCAATTTCGTGTCGATCTCTCGAAGATAGTAAAAAATAAATATATAAATTTAATATTTCCGTTCTGTCCTTAAAAACTATCGCGCCCCCCTTCAATCTTAAAAAGCTAATATTCACAGTTGTTCAGCCCTTAAACCAATAAAAAAGTAAGAAGATCATTCCGTCCTAACCCTAATCACGCTGTCCACCCGGGGCTACGTGCACTCGATGATCATCGGCTGGCTGGACTCGATGACGCTGGGTCGGCTCGTCTCCTGCTGTTGCTGCTGCTGCGGAGGTGGCCCCGTCAAATAGTGCGACGGAACGGCCGGATTGTTGTTGTTGTTGCTGCTGGTAGTACTGCTCGCGGGATGTTGCTCAATTTTGCACACCTTTTGGATGATTTCCGGACCACCGGGATGGTGGTGGTGCTGGTTGCTCACCCATGAGGGATGTTGCTGTTGGTGGTGGGGAGGTGGAGATCCGATGTGGTTGCTGTGCCTCAGCTGGGGCGAGCATAGCTGGGAGGGGTGCGGTGGCTGGTGCTGGTGATGCGGGGTGCCAGGTTGGGACTGGGGGTGGCCGCCACCGAGGTGCTGCAGCTCGTAAAAGTCTCGTGGATCGCTCTCCGGTTCTTTGTCTGGAAGGAGCGGGAGAAGGAAGATTGAAGTTGTTTAAAAGATTGCAAATTGGGTCATGTTTATTGTTTTGACATTAACTCATTTCGTAGAACAGTGTCAATCGGGATATCTTTAAAGTAGAAATTAACATCATTTGGCTTTCAAAATTCAACCTTACTCACTGAAGTGAAATTATCTAACAGCAGGGTTGACAGATCATCCAATCTCTGTTTATAGTTAAAATACAAAAATTAATGATGCCTTAAAAATTTATATTTTTAGCAAATTGCTTTTACTCCAAATATTTTTTGGGATAATCTAAAAGGGATAATCTTAACTTGAATTAAATTTGCTGTGGCCTGAGGATCTAGTTTAAAAAAAATGAGTAGTCACTCCCCCTTTAGAACATCCACAACAATTAAGAAAGTTTAGGATCATTTGAGTTTTCACAAAAATTGAATTTTGGAACTGCAAGAAACCCGTAAATGAATTGCATTTCTTTTTTTTTATTTGGTTGAAACAATGGTGGAAAAAAAAGCTATTTCAAATTTTCAATAAACGTATTTCCCAAAAAGTAAATTCCAAAAACCATTTTTTTTTAATTTTTATGTTTTGCGTCATTTACACCAATTTGATAATAATGCAAAAGGGGCAGGGTGGCCACTCAAATCCCATTTTCGAATTTTCGACTTTTCCAAACCTTCAAATCCAATCCACAATCGATTTTTCGAAGATCTCGGAAAAAAATCACTTGGGATAATCAAATCAAGTAAAACAAAATTCTTTGTCTCATTTTTGATTGTTGATCTTAAGTATGACCCATAAACAACTCTAAAGATAGCGGTGATGAAATATTAAATTAAAAAAAAGTGCATAATGTAATTAAATAAATAATCAACTATTCCAATTTGACTCATATGGGTTCGCAGAAGTCCCATAAAAACCTTCGGATAATCGAATTTCGGATAATCGAAACTTCGGATAATCGAGTCTAGACTGTAAAAGAAATAGCTTACCCAAAAAAATATTTTAAATCGGAAACTTTTTATTAAAAAACATGGATCAGAATGCCTAAATAAATTTAAAAATAAATAAGCTATAGACAATTTTAGTAACAATGAAAACTAAACCAAAAATGTAATAAAAGATTGTTCAAAAATTTAAGCACTCAAAAATTTGAATCTGAGAGAAAACTGAAGCAATAAAAATTATAAAAAATAAACAATTAAATACTACACACCATGTAAATACTAATTTTAAAAATTTACTAACATGATGCTTTCACTTTGGTTTTATTAGACAAACAAATAGAGAAAATTAAATTTAATCAAGTTTAAATTGAATTCATTAATTATACAAAGTTTTATTCAGGTTTTTTTTTATTTTGATATTTAAATCTAAAAATAAAAGTTGTTTTCATATGTTGCCAGTTTTTTTTAAATTGTTAACTATAGTAATAGAATGTAAAATCCAGTTTAATTAAAATTCATCCTTCACCTCTCATTTATTGCGCAATTTTTGAAGAGACGAATTCTTGAAACATATTTGCAGAGTTACGGGAAAAAAATGTAAAAAAAATGTTTACAAAGGCCTTATTTATTAAGTTAAACAAATTTAAATATTAACTTCACACAAAAGCTACAGCCAACTCAAGTTGGAGGATTCTAAACTTTTTCAAATATTTAAGCAATTTTACAAAACATAACTCAATAATAACTTTACACTGATCACAATCCTTGAAATCAAAATTAGTGTTTTTACTTCTTTTTTTGTTTTTGTTTGAAGTTTCCTATTACCTTTTTTATAATAAAACTTATTAAAACAAATCTACGGAATAACTTCTTTAACTTTTAAAGGCTTGAATAATCTTTTCAATTTCAAAAAGATTAAATGTGGAAGGAACATACAATTTTAAGTTGAGTTAAGTGAAATGAACTAAGTGAAATTGAATAAAAAAATCTTAAAAATATTTCAGAATTTTTCTAAAATTAGAAAATATTGTTTAAACCACTTTGTTTCAGACTCGACTTTTTTTTTTAAAGATTTTAGCGATTTCCCGACTTGATCGCTTCTGAAAATATTTCGTTCTAATAGGTGAGCAAATTTTGGTTATAAAAAATTGGACAAACAATTGCTGAGATAGAACATAGCAAAAATTAATAAAAATGGAGATAAATTCAATTTTCTAAGAATTTTTCAATAATCTTAAGGTATTTAATGGACGACATATTGACACCTACTAAGAAATAATTTTTTTTCTGAAATTTAAAATGTTGTGGCTAATTTTTTTTCTAAAATTTTAAACTAAGCCTAGCTTGTCAAAATGGCCAAAATTTGTGTTTATAGCTCTTTTGAAATTTTTGACTCGACTTAGAAAATATACCTTTAAAATTTTTCAATATTTTTGAAACATCACGATGTTTTTTTTTTTAATTTATGTCTCCATTACAACTTTGTTATTCAAGCTTCTCGTGGTTCAAATGTTGCTTTTTATGGTCTTTTAAAACTTATCAAAAATAAAAAAAAGGTTTTGGAAAATTTAAAAAAGTGCGAACCTTTTGGTACGTTCGTTTGATGGCTAGTGCCACACTGAGTGCCGCACTCAGAGCTGTCAAAGTGTTTCTTTGAAGAAACTCGCGCTAGTTCCGCACGAGTTTCGCCGCCATCTTGGAACTGAAACTCTAGTGCCGCACTCGATATTTTTTCAGTTTCATGCGAGTTTCACGCGCACTGACAAATGACGTTCGATTGAACCAAAACTGACAACGACGAGTGCGGCACTCAGTGCCGCGCCGTCTCTTCAAACGAACGTACCATTTGTATTTCACTAAATTTGTATACGGAATTGTATAGAAGAACCAATGTTACAAAATCCCTTCTTTGGCCTTGAGGAATCCCCAAGAAAGTTTCAGCCAATTCATTAAAAAAAAACTATAAAAATCAAAATATCATGTAATCGGCCGATTTCGTCAAGATTTTTTTTTCATGATTTCATTAATATATTGCAAACAGTATCATAACAAACATTTTATGATACTTTTTTTCCAAAGATTGAAAGCTTGAAATTTGACATTTTGCCTCTCTCAAATGTTTAGTTATTGTTTCAAATTAAAAAATTAGACCAAAAAGGTTGGATAGGCCTTGTTAATTGAAAAATTTTCTTTTCAGTTTGCAATTGACATGAAACTGGTGATTCACAAAAAAAAGAATGATGAATCTCCCCTTCATCAGAAAGCAATGAAATAAATTGAAATTTTCTTTGATATAAAAAAAAAACCTTTAAAATCGATTATAAATAATTCGTACTACATTTTCGTAACGCATATTTATGCATTTTAAAGCAAATAAAGACTTTCAAATCTTTTAACAAATTATGGATTTTGGGACCACATATCAGTAAATAACTTAAGAGCGAGTCCACGAACAGGGCATACCCCTTTGTATGGGACGTCGTTTGGACCTCACCAATCTGCCTGAAATTTTCAGGGGTTGTTTGTACATATGAAACTAAAAAATATAAGCACTCTAGGTCAACGGGAAGTGGGGCAATTCGGGACACAATGTTTAAAGGTTCAAAAACGTCAAAAATCTTAAAAAGGCTATAACTTAGGCAAAATTAAATATAATAAAAATTCAAAATGCATCTGAAAGCATCCCAATTGGTTAAATCTAAAGGGAGTTATTGGCATTTTAGTAAAAAAATAGCATAATTTTAAAACTCAAATAAAAAAGTGTTCCATCCAGATATCAACTCGGTTCGACCTGCAGCTTGTAGGGGTCATCTGGGACTACCATCTGAGACTGAGAACGCTTTGGGTAAGGCGGTTTAACGTATTAAATAGACACT
The DNA here is from genome assembly GCF_016801865.2 of Culex pipiens pallens. Lineage (NCBI taxonomy): Eukaryota > Metazoa > Arthropoda > Insecta > Diptera > Culicidae > Culex > Culex pipiens. Next base: position 16,453,604 of record NC_068939.1, read on the forward strand.
TTTAGTTTTAGTGATTTTTTTGTTGTTGTAAATTTTTGCTCGGGGGACCCCTTAGATCCCATTTTCTGGTGATAATTTCATCATATTCGTGTTCCTGAGACAATTTCACAATAGAAACATGCATAAAAATGTTTATTTTCAACCATTTTAACCCTTTAAAAAATGAAAGTTAAAAAAAATCTTCGATTCACATTTATTGAAAATCAAGTTCGTTTCCAAGGCTACTAGATGACACCAGAAAAAAGCAGATTCTTAATTTTTTTTTACTTTCATTTTTTAAAGGGTTAAAATGGATGAAAATAAACACTTTTATGCATGTTTCTATTGTGAAATTGTCTCAGGAACACGAATATGCATACCCAGCATGCTCGTGGACTCGCTTGATATTTTGTTAATTTTTGATAGTATCATAACTGCAATGATAATGAAAGCATTTTGTGATAATATTCATTTCAAAATTTGGCAAATCATGCTTGTAATTTGAAGTTTATGAAATTATCAAACTGTTACAGTTTCCAACAGGTATAAACTTGTGTTCTTAAAAGTACGAAAACTCACCTATACACTCGGAGTTCGAAGCGGCGGCCAGCGCCAGCTCCTCCTCCAGGTTATTTGGCTTGCAGCTGGTCGTCTTCCAGTGCGTGCGCAGCCCGCTCGCGCTAATGTACTTCTTGTCGCAGCCCTGGCACACGTACGGCCGGTCGTTGGTGTGCAGCCGCTTGTGCAGTTTGAGGTGCACAAACTGGGTGAACTTCTGGGGGCACAGATCACAGGCGAACGGCTTCTGGCCGCTGTGTAGCCGCAGGTGCGTCTTGAGGTTCGACGTGGACGAGAAGCGCTTCTTGCAGATATCACATTGGTGGGGCTTCTCGCCGGTGTGCACGAGGTGATGCTTCTGGAGGTGCGCTAGCTGGGTGAAGGACTTGGTGCAGACGTTACACTTGAAGGGGCGCTCGCCGGAGTGGGTTCGCAGGTGCACCTTGAGGTTCGAGAGCTGGCCGAACGTTTTGCTGCAGACGTTGCACTCGTAGTGCATTTTGCCGTCCCGTTTTCGGAGTGGGTAGGGGAGGCTTCGGTAGCCGCGGGATCCGGGGCTGCCGGGGCTCATGGGGCTGCCGCTGCGGGAGTACGAACCGCCGTCCGGGCTGAGACTGCTCGGGGGTGAGATGCGGCCGGGGGACATGCCGTGGGTGAGCGGGGGCAGGGGTTGCATGAGGGGGTGGCCGAGGGGGAGTCCGGGGGCTTTGGAGCCTTGGAGGTGGACGAATCCGGCGGCGGTGGTTGGGATGGATGAGGTTAGTCGCTCGTAGTGGCCACCGTTGAGGGGTGGCGAGTAGGTTGAGCTGGGTGCGTTGTTGATGACGGTTCCGTTGGGGGAGGTGGCGTACATGGAGTACGGGTGGTGGTGCTGGGGGGAGGGTTCGTACGGGGAGTCGTACATGATGGTTGGGGGAGATTCGCGGTGTTCGGCGATGAGTTTGGACTCCTGGATCACTTGGAGGGTGGTGGTGAGGGTTGGGGGGTCGCTCGGTTCGACGGGGTTTTGCGAGCTCGAGTCCGGACTGCAGGCGGTTCCGTATCGCTGGGATTTTTTGTACGAGTAGGCCATCTCCGTGGGGGAGGTTGGAGGCGGGGTGGCGTTCGGTTGCCTCCGGTGAGGATCGTCCGGGACGGGTCGTGCGCCGGTGAGTATCGTCTCGAGGATGCTGGAGCTGCTTGGGGGCGTGTACCGGATGAAGGTGGTCGACGCTGGGGAGGTGGACGTTTCCGCTTCGTAGTACGTCTTTGTGATTGGGACGATCGTGGTTTCCGGGGTTGTGTCCATCACGATCACGGTACTGGTTGCCGGGGTGGTCACAACCTCGACCTCCTCCTCAACGAGTTCCTCCTGTTTGAAGTTTTTGTTGTTCTTGAACTCGTACTTTAGCGGCATCTTCATCTTGACCTTCCGGTACTCGTTCTTATCACAGCTGTCCACCTTCTGGCTGGTGACGCTCGTTTCCTTCGGCTCGATCGCCTTCTTCGAGCAGTCCAGCACGTAATTGTGCTCGGATTCGCTATCGCTGGAGTCCTCCGGTGGCGTAAGTCCGTCCTCGTGGTACCCATTGCTGTGGTAGCCCTCGTCCGACCGAACCGACCGCACCGACCCGTCGTTCGGCGTCAGCTGGTGCTCGTAATGACCGTTGTCCTTGCTGGTTTGAGAAATTGGCGAGTCCGCGTCCACGACCTCTTTTGCACTTTCCCGCAGTGGGCTCTGCTCCTCCCGGATGACGATCCGGATCGGTGACCTATCCCTCAGCTCCTCCTTCACCCTCCTCGGCTCCCGCAGAACCGTCTGGTGCACCTGAATGTGATGCTGCTGCTGCTGCTGCTGCTGGTGAAGATGCTGGTGATGGTGTTGATGCAGGTGCTTGGAGGGAACCACGACGGTCGTGGTGGCACTAGCCACCACCGTCGTCGTCGTAACCGGTGGCGACGGACTCGGCGTCGGAGTGTTCCGAATCGCGGACGCCGTCACCGTCGCCGCCGGCAGGTACAACCCCATCACGTGCTTCACGTGGTTGTACGCGACCTCCGCCGGCACCGGCGTCTTCACGATCGCTCCGTACGTCTTCTTGAGCGTTTCCTCGCGGCAGATCGAGTAGGTGGCCCGCTCCGGGTCGATGTCGTAGCCGAGCCGCTTGGCAAAGTCCCGGCAGTACCACACCATCAGCTCCTCGTTCGGCATGATGTCCCGGATGGTGTAGAAGTAGATGTGCTCCTGGTGCTGGCACGCGACCAGGTTCATCACGGAGAAGCTGTACGCGGACGCCACGTACCGCATCCAGTTGGAGTGGGCCGGGTCCGAGCCGTCCAGGTAGTAAAAGTCGCTGTCTTTGAATATCTGTGTGGGGGAGAACCGTAGAGAAGAGGGAAACGTGTAGTTGGGTTAGTTATCTGGGGTTTAGTAAGTTCTAGAGAGTGGGGGAGGGCATTAGGAGCGTTAGGAAAGCACGAGGATAGATACCTTAATGTTCCCATAGGACACATGGCGGAGCTCCTGAACCTGGAGTTGATATGTACAGTTGAGAGTTTTTGGTTTCGGAAGCGAGTAGAGTCAGAGCGTATGAAAGAGAAAGAGATATTTTGATTGAGATTAGTTCCCAGAACCATCAGTATTATATATAGTAAAGAGTTTTAGAGGTTAAATTGTTAATAAATTATTAGTATTTAAACCTAGTTAACATTGGCGAATTCAGTAACATAATGTTCAAAGTCCTTTGTCAACTCTAAAGAAGCTCATTCATTCAATAAAAGCTAGACAAAAGAGAAAAAAAAAACTGTTCTGCCATTGAAAACAAAGACAAACCGTCGCCTTCCAGGCAAGCTCAAGGATACTGTCTAACCTCCCACCCCTAAGGAAACCCACCTACTCCCACCCACACTCAGACAACAACAACAAAGCTAAGAGAACCCACACAACAATTTTGTGTGTCGCAACCGAAATTCGGTTGGGATAGGTCCGGCGACATTTTGGGGCACACGTGCAAAAGGGGGGACATCTCTTTTTTGGTGGTGAGGAGTGGAGGTGATTTTATTGCCTAGAAGTTGCGTTGCGTTGCGGGGGTGGTACGCGCAAAGTCGTTACGTAATGGAAAGTCGTCCGGCAGTCGAAAACTGCCGGAAGACGATGCAGATGTTTTGCAGATGGTGCCAAAATTGTGTGATTTATTGCACTTTTTTGTTGCATTTTTTGATGGAAATTAAGTGCTTTGAAATGATCAACTTTTAATTTTTAGGAAAAAAAGATCAATAACCTAGGTTAGGTATGTTCCATTAGATTTGTAGTATATTTGTAGGATTTTAAGGATTCTCTCCGTAAATGCAACAAATTTTAAGCAGATCACAATAATTTATCCGGATTATGTGTACTTTTAAAGCAAGATCAATAGTTGAAATTACATTCATATTTTTTCCCGAGCAGACGGAAATAACTTGAGAATAACAATTTTTGATATGTGAAAATACTATGCCAATAACATTTTATGTTATTTATAACAAGATTTGTTATTCGCCGTTATGAATTTTTTGTTATTGGATTGTTATTGTAATAACAGACAAATAACATTTTTAGTTATTCTTCGAACAAATCTTTGTTATTATTTTTTGTTATTTTAACAGCTAATCCGATCATCCCGATAACAGTTGGCGGTATTCTTCCATAGCAAAAAATGTTATTCCAAAGTTGTTTTGGCTTTCAACCAATATCAGACCAATAACAAATTTTGTTGTGATAACATTAACTGTTATTAAACCCTTATGCAAAAATGGATTTTTCAAGACGATTCCATAACACTTTCTGATATTTTAACAGTTTTTGTTATTGAAATGGCATGAATTTTGTTATAACCGTCTGCCCGGGTGACCATTTGAAACAAATCAACAATGAAAAACTTGTGTTTCCCGAAAGGATGGAAATTCTTCAAAATAATGTTTATTTAAAGTAGTCAATTTGTCGGTGGATAGACAAATTCATAAAATCGGAATATCCATTTGGACAAAAAAAAGAAATCTCATTATACACAATTCTTTCTCACCTCAAATCACCGAATTCGAAAAATAAGAAGAAAAAAAATGAAAAGCTTTGAGAAATATATAAATCACAATGAACAAATCAAACACTTATTTTATAACTTTTAAATTTATCTGAAAATTCGAAAATATTACAAAATTTTATATTTTTATCCAGATTTGCTAATTGCAATTTTTTTAAAATTGAGTATTACTAAAATGTTATTTTATGAAAATTTTAGAGTTGTACTATAAACTCCTATAAAAATGCATTTAAAATTTGACATCGTTTGGTACACATGCTGCAGATTATAAAAATTTGAGTATTTTCGATGAAAAACGGTATTTTATGAACATTATAGTACTTTACAAAAAAAAACTCTAATAAAATTTCCACTGAATAAGAGTTCTTTTCAAGGGCCCTGATTTTCGGTTCAATGAACAGAAACCACTCACTCATCGCCTATCCATTCGTCGCCTATTCCAACCCGCTAGCATTCATGAGCGAATGAGACTCGCACCCATCCAGCGAGTGATTTGAATACTCCGCCGCTCGACGACACTCACACACTAACATGCTCAGTGAAGAGCCACTCTCACAAAATGCCAGCGCGGCAGTCTTTTTGTCTTCACGCCCTCAGTTTGCCATCAATTTGATTTTTTATTGGTGGAAGTGTCTTTGAATGGTGTCAATAATGTTATGAAATCAAAATAAATGCACAATTTAATTGATAACATTGATTTTAGGCAACCCAAATCAATGAGTATAACAAGGAGTATAACGCAGCGCATCACAGAAATAATGTTTTCAGTTCAGAGTGATCGGTGACGTTCGGCCTGCCTGAGCCGTTCGGAGTCTGAGCCGATCAGAGAGAGAAGGAGAGTAGAAGAGAGAATGTTCGGGAGCGAATGGTGTGAAAGTGACAAACGGTAGGAATTCATCAGTGCAGTATCGCGTCGCCTGCTATTTGTGCTCGCGAATGGAGTGGTTGATTTTGAGCAATCAGGACCCTTGGTTCCTTTTTGTAAAATACTAAAATTTTCACAAAATATCTTATTTTTTGAAAATGCTTAAATTGTCATAATCTGAAATATGGGTAGCATACAAAATTTCCTTTCGTTTGATACCCATACTCAAAATGTTAAATGTGAAAGTTTCGAAAAATGCTGTTTTTTTTTAATTTGAGTATTTTACAAAAAAAATAAACGTGAAAAATATAGAAAATTTCGCTTTGTTCGATACCCATATTGCAAATTTGGAATATTTGAGTATTTTAAAAAAGTACTGAATTTAGCTAAAATGTTTTTAGTACTTGTATTTTGAAACTTTCTAAAATATCTTAAAAATATATTCTTAGTGCACGCATCGAAAATAAAACATGTCAATTTTAGAAAGAATTTAAAAATTATATATCATCCGTTATTAAAAATAACTTTTTTTGAAAAATTCTTACTACAGGACAACTTTACAATAATATAAAACTTTCAAAAATTTCTTGTAGGACTCAGTACTTAATATTTTATAAAGATAGTTTGAACAAATTTAAAAACACTGAATAAAAACTGATTACAAATTATAAAAAGTAATTCCAACATCCAGTACATATTTTGGAGTTGAACAAGTATTGACTCAGCATTTTGATTTGAATAACACTAAATTCAACAATGCCACTCTTGCAAAAAGTCTGAAAATGTCCACGAAATGTTTGAAATATTTAATTTTATATGTTTTGAATTATCATAATAAATTCTCAGTATTTTTTGAAAAATAAAATAAAGTTTGAACTCAAAATTTCGCCATTACCCAAAATAGGTCAGGGTCAGGATGTGTTTTGACCAAACTGATAAGATATTAATTTTTTATTAAGCCATTAGGGTGGTTCTCGCCATGTTGGTGGTCCCATAATTATATTTTTTAAGAAGGTCATTTTTTTTCAAAATTTTTCGTTGGGCCTAAACAATCTAAAAATTAACTATCTTAAGCAAAACGGCTGAGCCAAAAAAAAAAAAAATTGAGCGATAACCTAAACATTTTTGGGACTCATATTTTGTTAATTCTAATCAAAAACATTTTTTTTAACGATTTTATGCTTTTGATATTTGATTATGGAATTTAAAATTTCCGGGAAATCCTTTAAAGATATTCAAGCTAAATTTTCTGATCATAAAATTATTTTTTATTTTAAAATCCATGGAAAATCCTTTAATTTGCGTTGAAAAGAGCTTAATTCGGTTAAAAGGCAATTAGTAATGCTTTTATGGAAACAAGTTTTTTGCCATTTTTGAAAATTTAAATTTTTGAAAGTACCTCAAATTGGCTAAGACCACAAATAAAAAAAAAGAAAAAAAAAATCAAACCATCCACATTAACGACCCCCGGGTCTTTTGTGGTCTCTATTGCAAGTTTCTGCTCGAACCTAGGAGTCCGAAGGCTTGAATGGGGAGAGCACCCAAACCTCTTTCTACTCCAAGGAACCTTCCACCCCAGTGTTTGAACTGACGACCTTTGGATTGCGAGTCCAAACGCCGCCAGCGATTCCACCGGAGTAGGCTTGGTTTGGTGTGTTGTTTGTACTTATGGCATGGAGACGACTCCTACACCTGGAATGATTTAACGGCCTAACAACAACCAAGGCCGGGACCGACATTTTACTTCCTCATCCGATGGAAGGTTGGAGCAGATGGGAATCGAACCCAGAATCATCCGCTTACAAAGCGGACAGCGTAACCATTCGGCCACGCACTGCCACTAAGACCTAAGGCTAAGACCACCCTATTGGTAAAATAAGTTTAAAAAAAAACTTTGCAAAGAATTTTTCTTATCAATTTAACATAATTTTAAAATTTTGAGTTTTAACTTATACATTCTAAAAAAACGAGTTTCATTAATCAACAAAATTGATGAAAAAAATTGAGCAAATAAAAAAACTATTGAAATGTAACTGAAGACATTATGTATAAATTGGATCTTTCGAATGAACGTAACAAAAAATATCAATTTCAAACGCTTTCACAAAGGGGCCATTCATAAATCGCGTGGAAACTTGTTTTAATGTAAAATTCATTTGGGTTCTCATGGTTTAAGGATGCTTCCCAAATAAATTTCAAATATTTACTCAAAATTAAAAAAAAAGAAAACATGAAGCGTCACACAATCGATAACCGCCTCCTTTCTAAATATGTTTCATAACATTTGAATAACCCTTAGGCAAAATACATACAGCTTTATTAACTATGAAATTGCCACAGATTTAAGCTTTATTTCATATTTGTTGTCTAAATTTGCTTAAATTAATTTGTTAAAATAAATAAATGGGTTAAATATTTTAAACTCTATTTGTTAGTTATCAGAACCTAATAAATATACCTTAAATCTATGCTAAAAAAAGGAAAAATCTCAAAACTCACCCTCCAAAAGTACCGCCACAGCTGCTTGTCACTGGGGTGGCTCGGCGTCCGGACGCCCTCGAATGGGCCGAAGCGCGTCCCGCGCGGTATCACGCCCGTGCTCCATACTCCTTCCGTCTGTATGATTGGATTTGATTTTTTGATTGGAGAACATGGCCAAAATTAGCAAAAACCCGTACTCGGGGTGTGATGAGGGGAAACGGTGCAAATGTAAAACAGAAATTAGTCAAAGTTCAACGTTAATTGAGGTTCGATTTTTGGGTTGACTCAAAATTAACAGAAATTTGATGAATTTCACATTTTTTTTGAACTCGATCAATATCAGGTTTGACAGATGGAACATTTGTAGGGTTCTGAACTTTAGACATCGCTAAAGCTTCACTTTTTCCGGATATTGATCGTGTTCAAATTCAACGGAGTACTCACCGTCGCGGTCGGCGTCGACAGCACCAGCGAGGGCTTCAGCGTGAGGCTCCGGGGCAGCGTTTTGTCGGCCCGGCCCGGGACGCCCTTCTCGCAGGGCACATCCGGCACGATGTACACGGCCAGCCGCTCAAAGTCCTCCTCGCGCATCCGCGTCACGTCGTAGTCCTGCTGGACGTTCGGCGTCACGCTGCGGGGTGGTTGCGTTCCGGCCATGGTGATTAGCTGGAAAACGAGACAAGAGGAGAACGGTTAGTCGGTTAGTCTACTTGCAGGCGCACTTGTGTGTTGCAATGATGACGACGGGGAAGTTTCGCCTTTGTTGTCTCAAGGTGAGACGCGAGACAGAGACAACGCGAGACCAGACACCGTGCTAGACACTGCTCTGGGTGCGGGAGAAAATCAAGGTCAGCTAGCGATGGATTATGCAACGGCACCCTCTCACTCTCACACACACACACCCTCTAACGTGGCGCAGTGCATTTCCGTGCGCGTGACGCCATAAAAACGGGCTGACCTTTGGGCCGAGGATTGCCTAACCAAAGGCGATTTGCATGCGAGCGGAATTGACTACCTTAAGGCGCGCCCCGACAAGAAGGAAATCGCGATTTTCACTGGTCCCCCCCACAGTCACACACACACACACGCGACCATGTGTGTGTGTGTGACGCTGGCATGCACTTTTTCACCCCGGCCCACAGCAAACGAAAGTGAAATATCAAAGGTCGTGTAAAATTCCACACAGTGCACAATCTTACAGCGATCTTTTAATTGCGCCCGAAGGTAGGCCGTGACATTTAGAGGCGCCCGCAATTATGCAACCGCCTTAGCGTAGGCAAATCACAAACTGCACCGTCACACTGAAACTACACCGAAATCACTTGCTTTCAAAATTTTCCCACTAGATGGAGCTGCTGCTCGGTGTGATGCTGTTGCAGCATTGCGGGCGCACTTTCGGGATAAATGATGATCAACCATCATCGGCGACGCCGACTTTGTCTGAGAGCTTCATTCACACACTTTTGCTATACAGAGTGGGAAGTAGGGGGGGGGGGGGCGGAATTGAATGCATAGCTAGAGAGATTGAGGGGGGGAGGGGGCAGTAAGGAAGCCGGAATCACAACCTTTCCCAACGTAGCCTACATTGAGGCGGGTGAGCTTTGTGGAATTTGCTCTCGTGAGAGAATGGAAAAAGTTTTTTTGAGAGAGGATTTGTTGCGTTGAGAGTTGTTAGGGTGGTACTAATATCCCTAAAATTGTGTTTTTTTTTACAAATGAAATATTTTTTGGCTACAAAAATTTTAATCATAGTTTGAATCGTCAAAAATCCTTTGAAAAAAATTGAAAAATTGTTTACCATTGAAGTTTTTAAGATTCTCAACAAGCAGTACTACACCACTTACCCCATTAAATAATTTAATTTGTTCATAAATTTAACTCAAGTGACGACCACGCACTTGTCACTTTTCCAGGATGCATCCAACGAAATCGATGCATTTTCCCATAAATTTTCCCCACTCTCATTCTCTCTCTCGCACCAACACAACCACAAAAATCTCCCTCAACCTCAATAGTTTTCTCAATGAGTGAGTGAGCCGCGCCGTAGCCTTGAAATTAAACATTTGGCTAGCAAAATTTCAACCTTTTTGCCCCCCACATCTCCCCTCCCGCACTAATTTTCCGCACATAACTCGCTCTAAAGTGTGGTCCGAGCCGGAAAATTTTATTCCCACTGCAGTGGGAAAATGCATGAAGGCCCTTCCTGTTTTGTGGCGGGCGCGTCTGCCAATTTTCCATCTCAATCTGGTTTTCGCTTTTCGCGCCCTGCCCGGTATTAAAAATAGCGGAAAACTTTACTAAATTTTGTTTTGCGACACGACACCAGACTGAAAAGTGACGCGTTTGAAATTTAGAGACAACGTTCACCGGCCGGTAAATTTGAATCTTGATGCGTTTTTCGGCTCTTTGTGGATTAGTACTGTGCATTGGATGAACTTTGAATTTAAAAGTGTAGACTGCGTTTATTTAAAATCTAACAAAATAATTTTAGTTTTGAACATTTGGCACATCTTTTTTTATGAAAAGCATTACAATAAATTTCCAGCTTGAAATTTGTTTCTAAAAAAATAATATCTAGAATTGTCACAGTGTAAACAACCCATAAAAGCAAAACTGTCCCATTTGCATTTTATGGAAATGAGAAAAATGAGATTTAGTTTTTTTTTTGTCAAACAATGATGATTTTTTTTTGTAGTTGAGTTATTCATCATGCGATGATTTTTCCGTATGAGACAATTTGCCTCAACCACCACAAATTTCTATCTCGAGAATGTTAAAATTTCACATGGGACAAGTATGCGATTATGTACAGATTAATCTTTGTTTTTAACTGTCAGGACCCAGTGACAGTTTATATGGAATTCCAATAAGAATGTAACAGAAAAATCAGACTGTTAACAGTCTGGACCCGAAGCTGCCTATAAAATGCCCATAAATACATAACTGTCCCATGTGAAATTTTACAATTTTTTGTCTATAGCTAATGATATAAAACTTTGAGATGGTCAAGCTAGATCGTCCCACGTGAACACCATTTTCGCAGAAATATCCCAAACATTATTCTAAAATTAGACAGGTATGTATTTTCAGTAAATAATGGTACGAAAAAACGTTGAACGCGTTTTTCTCAATTGCTCTTAAATTTATTTTGGGCAAATAAAATTTTGTTACAAAATACTTCAGTCTTGATTACTAGACACTTTTGTTAAGTTGTACTCAGCTTTTATCCCAAATTTAAGCATATTGCGTTAAAATTTACCTGCCTCGAGCAGAAATTTTTTTAAATGATTTTCGTAAAATACAATTTGTTCTATCAATATAACATTTTCAAAAAGCATTGGAATTTTAAACCTTTTTTTCCTCTTTTTTTAATGAAATAAAGATAACTATAAAAATGAACTTTTTTAAATTGGGCAGTAGAGGGTTAAAATTGGCTGTTTATATAAGAATAAAATTAATAAGATGATTCGCTGTTTTTATTTCTATTCCAAATTTTTTTTCGTGATTTAAAATAATGTAGGTGCATACCGTACCTGCCACTCTAAAATGATGTTTTGCGGGTTGCATGCTGGTAGGCGTTTTCCTAGCGTTCCCAAATAATGTTGTCAAATTCGTTAACAAATGGCATCGATGCTGTTGCAAATGTGAACGTGTGATGCTTTTTAGGGCAATACGTAAAATTTTTTGCTGACACGATTTCTTTAAGTGTATTTGCGATTTATTTCATCGTCATTGGTGCAGATGACTGCTTTTTATGGCAAATTTGGTTTATAAATTTTAAAGTTTTGAGCTCTTTAAAAATTAAGGCTGATTTAGATAAAATTTGGGCTAAAGGCCTACATTTCTATAATTTTCAGACACTTATTACATCTGGTAAAAGTGTAAGATATTGTATAAAAAGCGTTAAATTTTACATCAAGCAATAGTAAAATTTTCATCAGTTCTTGATAAATTTAACTTCTTTACAAATTATTTAGGAAAAAAAAAGCAAAATGAGGAAATATTCAACCTTCCAAAATACAACTTTTTTCCACCTTTCAAAAATAGTATGATGGAAAAATTTCTTCTGGGAATCGTGACAGATTATGTGCCAAAAAAATTGTGATATTATATCAGGAACAGGTGAAATTTTACATCCAAAATATTCCACCATCCAAAATTCATTTTTTTTTATTGTGTAGGACACCCCTAATCGTCAAACAGCAAATTTCAAGGACAATTTTGAGAAATACTCTTTAAATTTAAGAAAAATGTTAGAGTTAGAAGTTTGTCTGTTTTTTTTTGTTTTTTTCTTTTATGTGACTTTGCCAACGTTAAAAAAAAAATATTTTTTCTGGAATCAACTTTGGCTGTGATTTTCAGCAACATTTTCTATGTTTATGTAAAATTAGGTTAGCATTAATTTTGGTACTGTACCAGAACAAGAATCCAGGAGTTTTTTTTTTTATTTTGATCATAATGGAATAATTGAAAAAATAGCATAATATATGAAAAACTAGCAAAAAATTGAAAAAGTTGCTGTTAAAAACATGAAAAAACTTAAAAGGGATAGGAGGTAGGAGAATATGCCAAATACTATCAAAAACAAACATAAAATAAACAAGATAAATGCAAATTGAAATACTAAAAATGAAACAAAATAAAATATGAAACAAGCGAAGTAAAATTTTTTGTAGAACAAAAGTTGCTCAAAATGACCTCACAGAGAGTCAGAGTTTTGTTTGTGAAAAATCTATTGAAAGAAAAAACTAACTTAATCCACCTATGTGGTTGGTGCCTTCCTCACTCTTTTCCAACAATGGGTGATATGTGATATGATGGGTTTGCACACAAATTTCGTCTAATTTCGTTAAGTTCCGGAACACAAAAACACATATCACTCAAGGGTTCATAAGTGGTATCATAATTGGTCATAGCTTGAGACAGGGTTGCCAAATCTTCAATGTTTTGGACTCGTTGGAAAGTTCTTTCGATTACCTAACAATCGGTGGGTCGGATGATGGATCCGGACATTGTTTACAAACACTTAAGTGAGATCCGGCTACAAAAAAGTACATAAATATCACTTAAGTGGTCAGAACATGAGACAGGGTTGCCAGATCTTCAATGTTTTAGATTCGTTGGAAAGGTCTTTCGATTACCTAACCAACGATGGGTCGGATGATGGATCCGGACATTGTTTACAAACAGTTAAGTGAGATCCGGCTACAAAAAAAGTACATAAATATCACTTAAGTGGTCAGAACATGAGACAGGGTTGCCAGATCTTCAATGTTTTGTACTCGTTGGAAAGGTCTTTCAATTACCTAACCAACGATGTATAGCATGATGATGTTAGGTTCAGTTTACTGCCAGTTATTCAACTTCCGAAAATATGCGAAAACACATTTTTATACATAACTTTTGAACTACTTATCAAAACTTCAAACAATTCAATAGCACCGTATGGGACCCTAAACCAAGTCGAATGCGACTGGTTTGGTCAAAATCGGTTAAGCCAGTGCTGAGAAAACTGAGTGACATTATTGGTCACATACACACACACATACACACACACATACCCACACACATACACACACACATACACACACACATACACACAGACATTTGTTCAGTTTTCGATTCTGAGTCGATATGTACACATCAAGGTGGGTTTTCGAGCTTAAAATAAGAAGTTCAATTTTAGAGCAGGATTATAGCCTTACCTCAGTGAGGAAGGCAAAACAAAAAAATCAAACGATCCCTACCTCACGGTCCGCAATGAAATTGAACTTGGCACCTTTTTTTGACAAAACCCTTTTGCATCATGTGATCGCACCCTGCCAAACTATTTTGCTTAAGGGGGTTGACTAATCCGGGCGTGCGTTATCTCACTATGCGGTAACTGGCGCGCCAATAGAAATTTTTTCCTCTAACCTGTCTCGAAAAGGTCCCCCGGATAAATTTAGCACCCTTGGGAAAGTAAAATTTCCCTGTTACTAACTATTTGCGGGGGAACCATTTTACTTTCCTTCACCGATGGTCGGCTCGTAAGCGGTGGTGTGTGTCTCTCGGTATCGTGTGCAAACAACTTTCAATTTATTGATCGATCCCTTTCCCGAAGGGAAAAACACGCTGCTGCATCTTTTTGCCCAACACAAACGGGGAAAAAACTTCCCGATTGTCTCGCTCTCTGTTCCTCTCACTCGCTTTGGTACAAAAAGCCATAAGGATGCTGCTGGTGAGAGCAAATTTTCCACCCACCCACCCAGCATCCCAGTCAGGACCCATCCTGGACCCCGCAAACACAGCATCCCACAAACTAGGTCAGTAGAGACAACGGCGACTACGAATTTGTGGTGGTGTTAGTCGGGAAATACCAGAGAGAGAGAAAATGAGAGCAGCTCGCAGACGCAGACTGCGTTTGGGGGTTTGAATAAAGTATTTCCACCCTCACTTTACGGTTTTGGGGGGAGGATGGGGAAGAAGGATGTTGGAAGGAAACCCGGAAAATGAGAACTTTCGGGAAAAGTGTACTTTCATTGTGGAGGGAGGGCTTCTGGATGCGATCGATCGTTTTGGGTATAGTTAGGGTGTTTGTTGGAATATCTTTGTGGGTTGATTTTATCTTGTAGTTTCAATTATTTCATTTGATTTTGTTCAAATGTGTCTGTTGCCCATAATTTCCGTATAATTTATTTAACTTTTTTTAAGTTGCTTAAAGGAGTTGATGATTTCAAGCCCAAATTTCTTGTTTATTTTTCGTGTCAATTTGTATTTTTTTTTTGTTACATTACACAACTCGACATTTTTGAAGTTGATGTCAGTAAACGCCTCAGTTTCGTCAAGGTATGATAGATTTGGGCTCCCTGAACACGCTCCAATCGACAGAATTGAATTTGAGTGGATTCCCTGCCAATAAATAAAATTGTAAATTTGGGTACAAATTCTATGGAATTATTTTAGGCAACCATGCGCACCCACGTTTATCTATGGGGGTAGCAAAAATAAGGGTGTGCGCATGGTTGCTTATCTGAGGGAACGCATGTTTGTTTAACATGATTCCATAGCATTAAGACTTAAATTTACCATTTTATTTATTTACAGGGAATTCACTAAAACTCAATTCTGTCGATTGGAGCGTGTTCAGGGAGCCCAAATCTATCATACCTTGACGAAGATGAGGCGTTTTCTGACATCAACTACAAAAATGTCGAGTTGTGTTATTTGTGTGCGTAGTAGCTTTTTTTTTAATATTATTTATTTTATACAGTTTGGCTTATTTAACAAAACCATGTCATTTTATTTCGTTATTGTTGTTTTTTTTAGTTTTTATATTGACTATTTTTTTAGTTTTTTTATTGCAATATCAGATGATAATTTTAATTTAAATCAAATCAAATTTCGTAAAATCTTAGTCTGGATCAAATTTCGGATAAAAACAAATAAACTAACAATTTTGATCTGTTTGAAGCTGAGAAATAGTTATAAATTTGTTACCGACATCAGCTGAGCAACAGTTATGATTTAAGTAATTTGTATACTTTTTGATCATTTTTGGTTTTCGTTTAATCCTATTTTAAACTGTGTTAAATGGATTAAAAGGATTTTAAACAGATCGATGCCCCTGTGCTCTCTTGTTCTAAGTCTGCTGGTTTTCCTATCTAGTTAGCATAAGAGAGCACAGAGGCATCGAGATATTTATAGTAAAATCAATTTCAACTTTTTTGAGATCGTCGCTTAGATATCGAAAATGTTTTTTTTTTTCATTCGTGAGTTTTAAAACATGCAATAATTGTGCTAAAAAATTCGAAACTTAATTCAAAAATAAGATGCTTCGAAAAAAATATTCAACATGTTAATTTTTCTCCAAATTTTCAATAGTTAAAAAAATGCAATGACAATGACAATGACAAACAATGACAAAAAATCAGAAATATTGTTTTGCAGAAGAAGAACGAACATTTATGAGCAATTCTCTGAGATTTCAGTCATTCGTTTTTTTTTTATTCTTTAATCCGGTTCAAACTTTTTTGGTGTCTTTGGTATGCCCAAAGAAGCCATTTTGCATCATTAGTTTGTCCATATACTTTTCCATACAAATTTGGCAGCTGTCCATACAAAAATGATATATGAAAATTCAAAAATCTGTATCTTTTGAAGGAATTGAAATGTTAGTCTTTGTTCAAAAAATTTGAAAGATTTTTTTTCGAAAAGATCAGAAAATTTCACGCAAGTTTCATATTTTAACATTGAAAATCGAACCATTGGTTGCTGAGATATCGACATTAGGAAATGGTGGATTGTTTGGGTGAGACTTAGAAAACATAAATTTTCCTGTTTTTTAATCTTTGCAGGGCAATATCTCAGCAACTAAGGATCGTATCGTATAAATAAGCAAACTATAGATAATTTTCTCAGCTCTTCAAAAATATTTTTTTCAGGAGTGGGCAAACATGGGCACTAATTTAAAAAAATAAATAACTGCGACTATTTTCAAAAAAAATACCTAAAAATTGCTATAACATGAAAACGGTGCACTTTATCAAAATTTCACTAAAGTACTTTTTGATTGCAAATTCGATTTACATCAAAAATTGAAAATAAACAAATTTTGCGACCAGTTTTTCGATTTTTTGAAAAAATCAGTACCGATTAAAAAATGTATAACTCCTTCAAATTTTTTGCCCATTCTGAAAATTTCTGAAAAGTTGGCATTTGATCCCCTAAAACATATTAGAAAATAAAAAAGAATTAAAAATAGTGTTTTTTTTTGCAAATCAAGTTTTTAGTGACAAAAAGTAAAAAAAGCACCAAATTTTATTTTACCCTGTAACATTTTTTTCAGTGTAGTCCTTATCCATATCTATAACTTTGCCGAAGACACCAAAACGATTAAAAAAATCCTTCAAAAGATACAGATTTTTGAATTTTCATATATTATTTTTGTATGGACAGCTGCCAAATTTGTATGGAAAAGTATATGGACAAACTAATGATGCAAAATGGCTTCTTTGGGCATACCGAAAGCACCAAAAAAGTTTCAGTCGGATTAAAAAAATCAAAAATTAAAATTAAGAAAAAAGGACCGATTTGGTAGAGAATTGTTTTTTTACAAAAAGAGAGAAATAACCGGATCCAAAGATCACAAAAATTAAATGTTTTCATTAAAACTGTTTAAAAAAAGTCCAAAACTAAGTTCCGGATAAATAGCAAAAGTTATTTAATTTTATGGTTTGCACTGGAAGGTAAGCAGAGTGAGGAAATATGTTGAAATTTTATTTAGTTATTTTAAAATTGTCATTATCAAAATGTGTAAGTAAAAAAAATAATATTTGCTAGAAAACAGCCAGACTTGAATATTATTTTCGACAAAAGCTCTGTAATGATAGTTTCCAAATATGACAACAACGATTTTTGGTTTCTTGCAAAATCATGTTTTGTATTCAACTTCTAAAGTACTCAACCAAACATAATCATTTTCAAAACGGACTTTTGGGTCCCCAAACCGAACCAAATGGAGCGAATCCAGCCAAAGTTTTTACCCCTGATATTTAAGAAATACTTCAAATAAAATTCTAATTATATGGGTGGGTCGACAACAACAAAAAACAGCGTTAAAGAACGTTCAACTTTGCTCACGTTTTTGCTGTTGATTGCTGGAGGAAAGTTTGCTCCTAGTTGATTTTACTTAAGTTATTTGAGCTGTTTAAACAGCACTATCGGTCACTTGCTTATCATATGCCAATATCAAATGTTGTGTTTGAACTGAAACTTAAGTTATTTCAAACATTTGAAACTATCCGAAAGAAAATCATTTTATATCTGAAACTTGTCTCTAAAATTGTTGTATTAAATTCAATTTTGAAATTAGTCACTGTAATTTTCAACAAATGGGAATCTTTTTTTTAACAAAATCAGAATAAGTTTTGAAAACTTTGAGACAACGAATTTGTCAATTTTTCATGCTGTCATGCTTTTGCTGTTTTGAAAATTTCAACCCTCTGAAGCACAAAAACAACATGCCGCCAAACACAAAACAGCTCGCCGGCACTACCGCATAAATGTGCGACTTTAACCTTGCACCTAATTATAGGCTGACCAAACACTAGTCGTACACTGTGTACTATACGTACGTACTAGCTAGCTAGCTAGTCAGAGCGCTCTTCCTCCTCCTCTATCGTGACTAGCAGTTCAGCGCGGGAGATGCGCGCGCGCGTGTGCTTGATTGTGTTGATTTAGAATTATTACGAATCGCTAAATGGATGCACTTTTGTGTTCCCGATGTTGAACAGCGACAGATTGTGACATGTGTTTCTTTTTTTCTTGTTGATTAGAATTGCAGATGCAATACTTGATAAGAGATTTTTGCCTTTTTTTTTGCTTGCTTGCTTTGAAATCGAAATATTATGAAAATTCTACATTCCATTCATCATCGTTGAGAAATAGAACGTCACTCATCGGAAAAATGAGCAATTTTCCTCAAAACAACATCATACGAAACGTAGGTCATGGCAGTACGTTGAGCCAACTGACCGAAATTAAAATAGTTTTTCATCCACCAACAAAGTTCATTTCATTCGCAGAGAGGATGGTGATCTTCACCGAGGGTGTGATATTGACAGTGAAAATCGTACGATCGTAGCGTACGAGGTAGATGCACTGCATCTGCGTGTACGGACTGTGGTGTTGCGTAACCGAACCTGCGACATGCACATCCGCTTGAGCTAGACAGAGCAGTGCACAGCTTAGTGTGTGGATGTCAACTTTGGCTAGACGGAGGCTGGGAGTGGATAAATAGAGGGGTGAATTTGAACTTCAAAAATTCATTGATATTTTACAAATTAGTGACACAACAGTAGCAAAACTGCAATAAAGTATTTTTTTTGTAAATTAAAAAAAAACTTGATTTGATATACCAACTTGTAGGAAATTGAGTAGGGCGTCCAATTTTCCCGGGTTTTGAATTTCCCGGGAAATTTTTAAAACAGTTATAAAATTTATGTTTTCATTAGATTTGTTATTTTTTAAAAGCTTACAATAATAGAATTAGCTCAATAATATTATTTGGTGATAATCTACATTTCAATCTCAACTATAACGACAGTTTTTAAATAGCTTAAAATAAATTAAAAATTGATCTTTTTTGTTCTGAACTACAACTTTGTATCCAATGAGATTCAAATTAAATAAGTATTTAATAAATATATTTATTATAGAATTTTTATAAATGAACTAGCTTAAAAAATTTCTTTAAAAATGTCCAAAAAACATGAAGCAAAAACAAATAAAATGATATCAGAAAATTACAATTTTAAATGATTTTTGAATTTGATTTATTATATTACATAATATTGTCAACTGGGACAATCGAGACTACAGTCTTAATAGGTACAGGAGATTTTAAGGCAATAAATTTGGAAATTGGTGTACTAATTGTTTTGTTCTGTTCCTGTTTTAACCGAATTCGTTCAAAACATTATGCAAAAAATGGCTTAAATAGCTGTCTCAACTCATTATATTTGTCTTGATTTGCCCAAGATTCTGGTGTTTGATGAAACATAATTTAATATGATATATTTTTTTACAAATTTAAAATCATAAATATACGTAAATATAATACCCACTCTTTCAAAAATATAAAATATAGTGATAAAATTTAAAACGCTAGGCATTTTGCGGATGTTTAAACTAAAATGTTAACTATATTCCCCGATAAGCCAAATTAATTAACTAATATCTAGGTTTTTTTTTAAATAGTCCTATTACCAAAATTTTAAATGTTTGCTTTTTGGGTGTTTTTAAAACCACCTCGAGGCAAAGATATTGAAAAACACCCAAAAAACAAACATTTTTTAATTTTGTTCATAGAACCTTTGAAAAAAAAAAAGCTCCAGACAAATGCCGAATACAAATTTTAATGTTTTAAAATTCTTATCATTTACTAAATATTCAACTTGTCATCTATTTCTACAACCAAATCTGAATTTGCAAAATACAATTTGTTTTTTTTTCAATTTCGGGAATTCCCGGGACAAATTATTAAAAATTCCGGGATTCGGGAATTCCCGGTTTTGGAAAAATCCCGGGAATTCCCGGGATTTTATAGATTTGAATTCTCACTTATATAACCACATCTAGTCGTGAAATAGTACACAGAAAAAAAATCATAGTAATATTGCAAATGTGTAATTTTACCTCTGAAAATGTGTAATTTTACCACTTTTCTGTTGTAATGTCGCTTTTTCAGTCTTAATTGAGGTAAAATTACATCATAGAAGAGGTAATATTCAGACCTTCCAAAATTACACCTTCCAAATTTACACAATTTTTTACTGTGTAGTTTATGCAACAAGTTGCAAAAAGAAGATTTGTTCAGCACGAGTTGTACATTTATCCAACGAGGTTAACCGAGTTGGAAAAATACGACGAGTGCTGAAAAAATCAAGTTATGCAAAAAGCTGCTTACAACATTCTTTTGCATTTCCGAAAAACGCTTCTTTAATGGAATTTTATGTCAAACATTCATGTGTTTAGTAAATTCATCGTTCAAAACAAAAAAATATTGGAAATTGTTACTTTTCGATACTAGTATTGAAAATTTCAACTTTTCAGCACCCATTTCAGTGCTGAAAAATTCTACTTTATGTTATTGAAAGGTATTAATTTTCCATTCTGTTATTTTTGGTAGGGAAAAGTAGGCCGTTTCGTTTCTCCAGAAGGACCCGAAAAGTTGACAGTTTCATAGTGGATTTGCAAAAAGTACTATAAAATTCACTTAAGTTACGATATTTCCGGACAGTGATGCCAAATCATCAATCTTTACGATTTATCGAAAAGGTTCTTCAAAAACATAGGTTTGTTATACAGACAGGTGTTTCCGGAAATAATTTAAATCTGCAAAATTTCGGAAAGGAAAAAGTTATTTTTTGTAATTTACATTAATATTCAGAGCAATTCTCAGTGTTGCCAGACTTTCAATATGTTCTTTCCTTTTGAAAGTATTTTTTAAAATAAAAATAGATTAGTTAGTGGAAATTTCCATCCCAATTAAGAGGGAAGCTCCAAGTTTAAAAAACATTCCGTACCAACAACAACAAAACACATTTCGTAATAGTATTGCCGAGATGAGCTCACAGTAGAAAACCACGTTTTCCGGTTTCACGTTCCTGGATTGAAGGTAAACAATTTCAACAGAAGATTGAAGTATTTTTGTATATTTTTAACTAATAATTTCATAACCAACCTTGAGAAAGGATCACGTGAAACAAATTTGCTGTTTTTTTTTGTTGGGTAAAAATCATGGTTGTCCAGCAAAACAAATGAATCTCGATATAACTTTGCTATTTTTATAACACACTTTATCAGAAATTCCTGATATCAATCTCGCAACCATATGTCAGAATTGTTTACACTGGGAAAACGCAAA
The DNA here is from genome assembly GCF_016801865.2 of Culex pipiens pallens. Lineage (NCBI taxonomy): Eukaryota > Metazoa > Arthropoda > Insecta > Diptera > Culicidae > Culex > Culex pipiens. Next base: position 16,474,953 of record NC_068939.1, read on the forward strand.
CAATAACAACAAACAATACATTTTTGAAGAGCCCCCCACCACTCTGATTGCGGCATCCAATCGATGGTCGGCAAAAATCAAACGAACCAATTTCTACCCATCTTTTTTTCCTGATCATTACGTCACAACTCACACTAGCTTTTTTTTCCCCCTACGCAAATCGAGAGTGTGTTTGGGTAGGTCCCGTCGTCGCCGACAATCAATAAAAGTTGGCGCTCGCACTCACACCGTGATAGAACAACCCCTTCCCCCTTATCTTACAAGACGCATTGAGGTGGTAGGTTGTAAAATTGTGAAGAGGGGAAAAAACGGGGAGAGGGGGTCCACTCAATTGAAGGCTACTGAAAAGGGTTTTGTGCCGGCCGCACATCGGGAAGCCGTTTGTTAAACATACAAACACACACATGGATGTAGTCACAGCTCGTATGCGGCTAACAATGGTTACACGTGATTTTGGTGTGGAGTAACCCTTGACTGTCTAATAAAATAGATTTTTTTTGTAACATTATTGAGAATGTGTATGAAATTTTCTTTGTTCAAAAAGGTAATCACAAAATTGCAAAACAACAATGAGTTGAATATCATGTTTTATAATGGAAAATTGAGGAATTTCACAAGATTTAAATTTAAATAAATTGTTATGTTAGAAATTTTTAAGCACAATGCAATGAAAATCTAGTCACAATGCTTCTTTTTTAATCAAATTGTAATAAAATTTCAAGCATTATATGTATTTTTCAAAGTTTAAAATCGATTATTTATACAAAGAATAAAAAACAAATCTTATTTAGAAAATTCATGGGTCATATTTTTTGCCATGAATTATGGAAAGAGATTTTTATAATTTTTCTAAGACCAAAAACTACTCAAATCAGTCCAGTTCGCGAAATAAAGTGAAAATAGTAAATTCCGAAAAATGGTGCAGTTTTTGAAGCTTTGAAGTGTCTTTGAAAGAGTTTTCGCAAAAGGAAAAGGCATTTTATTTGCTGGGTTGAAAATAAGTGTGGTTCAAGATTAAGGTGTTTCAGAAAATCGAACTTTTCAAGAATGTTTGATTCTTCTCGATTATTTTATTTCTAGATAGCTGTGGGCATGCCAATCCAAGCAACTTTGTCGTATACACCAAAATTTTAGCTCGAAAGCTACGCCTTCTACGACTCTTTTTTATCGAAAGTTTAGTAGTTTTAGAAAAAAGTGCTACTAAGAGCACTTTTAGAACTCTAAAAAACACACGTTTTCGTTTTCAAAAAATGTTTATGAACAAATTTATCAAAAGTTACAAACATTTAAGGTAAAAAAAAGGACAATGCAGAAATTCAAATATTTAAAAAAGAGCACTTTTTTAATGTCAAATTTTCAAGGTAAACGAGAAAAGAACAACTTTGTTTTTCATGTAATTTTGCCCGCTGAATCTAAAAGCCCTTCGAATGTTAAGCATAGTTCATTCCTATTTTTTTAATGTAACCCAGACGTTTTTTTGTTTACATCAGGAGACCAAACGAATAATTATTTTCCACTTTAAAAAAACATTTACCATAATTTTTTACTGTTAAACTGGTTTTTAAAACGTTTTTTTTTTTCAATTTTGATCAAATTGCATATTAAAAAAATAAATGTTTCAGATCAGAAAAACACGCAAACTTTAATATTATTTTCATTAAATAATTATAATTGTTGCAAATTTATGCCAGAAGCATAACTATTATCATGCCTTACGCATTATTTTGATACCATTTTTGGTTGAAAATTTAAAAAAGGCCTGAACATGTTTTTATTTGTGTTATTGTGAACCCCCTAATTTACCTGGTTAGAGAGATAAAAACTTAAAAAAATCTGTTAAGGCCTTAATTGAAAAAAATCGAGAAATTTTAACAAACAACCCAATTAAAGACTAGGTGCAGTTTTTATAATTTATGTAAAGAAATGTTTTTTTTCTTCAGAATGATTTTAATGTTATTAGATTTTGATTTTTTTATAATCTCACAGGATTTTTTTTTAAATATAAATATTGTTACAGTTATAAAAACATGATCAGATGATTGAATGAAAAATCTAAAATGATTAAAAAATAATTTTCTAGCGTAACTTCGTTCAAATTGGATAATTTTTCGACATTTCGAAGTTTTTGGCAACCTAGGTCTCAGAATTGGTAACTGACATAAAACTTGATGGATTTAAAAAAAAAATCTTTTGCTTTTCGGATTTTTTTTTGTTTCGGTATTTTGAAATAGTGTTAAAATATTAGTATATTAGTTCAACTTTTCAGCACCCATTTCTCATGGTATTGAAAGGTGTTAATTTTCCATTCAGTTATTTTTTGTAAGGAAAAGTAGGCCGTTTCGTTTCTCCAGAAGGACAGGAAAAGTTGACAGTTTCACAGCGGAGTTGCAAAATAGTAGTTTATGCAACAAGTTGCAAAAAGAGGATTTTTTCAGCACGAGTCGTACATTTATCCAACGAGGTTCACCGAGTTGGATAAATACGACGAGTGCTGAAAAAATCAAGTTTTGCAACGAGTTCCATACAACATTTTTTGCAATTTCGAAAAACACCCATTGAGTGAAATTTTAAGTCGAATTTTCATGTATTTTGTAAATAAATCGTTTAAATCAAAAAAATGTTGAAAAGTGTTACTTTTCGAAACCAGTGCTGAAAAGTTCAACTTTTCAGCACCCATTTCAGTGCTAAAAAGTAGAACTTTTCAGCATTTATTTTGAAAAGTGTTGCTATTCGATTCTGTTATTTTTGGTACAGAAAAGTAGGCTATTTCGTCGTTCAAGAATGACAGGAAAAGTAAGTAGTTTCACGACGGAATTGCAAAAAGAAACTTTTGGATAATTTTATACAGAAATTTTGATTTGTTGCTGTTGTAAAATTTGTAAGTGTGTTGAAAAATATTTTAAACATTTGGTTTGAAATTCATGATTTTGATCTTCCCTCTCTTTGAATATAATGTGAGCCGAGAAACAAATACTTTTATAAAATGTATAATAACCTTGTTGAAACGTTCATGCGAAACATTGATGATTGTTTTGTTTCACTTCATTAAGAAAAAACAAAACAATATATTAAGCCATAATTTCGATACCACTTAAAAAATTTGTTACCGTTTTTTGTATGAAACAAAAAATTTGTAATTTGCGTAACCTTTAGATTTTTAAAGGTAAAAACAAATTTCAAAAATACGAGCAGTTTGAAGTTTCAGCTAAAACTTAATATTTAAACATAAGGAATTTATCAACGAAATGTGTTTGTTAACAAATGTAATCGAGACATTAGATTTTTTTTTTCGAGTTCTTCAGTCTAATCAGTTTTTGGAGATTTCCGCATGACAGATACTTTTTTTTTAATTTCTGGAAACAACTTTTGAGATAAATTTAATACTGTTTTAATGTTGTTAACTCTTTACTATTGCTTTGCAAAATATTTAATTATGAAAAATCTTAAATTGTTTGAAAAAATATTTGTTCCCCTGCACACTCAAAGGTTAATTCCATTTCAATTACATGTAAAACCACACAAGTGAAGGAGACGCACGATAGTTTAGCACAAACTGAGTACTCATAAAACTTATTGCGACTCGCAGCAAACATCGCATCTTCTCTCTTTTTCGCTCTCACTCTCTCAATCCGATTCCGTCATCCTATTGCTCTCCCTCTCCCACACACACCCACACTGCAACTAGCAGAATTGCACTCCGCACGGCGGCGTGGAAATGATTTTCCTCCATAAACCCACACACCAACTCTCACACACACAATCACACTCTCTCAAAGAGTGAGGAAACTGCAGTTTTGTGGGTGGGCACGAGTGGGTTGCGGACGCGTCTGCTCCAGTAACCTTGAAAATTTTTGCGCACCCCACCAAAAAATCGGACTCCTTTTTGCGTAACAAAGCCACTTACGGGGTGAGATATCCGGTTTGATTCCAACTTTGGGTGAAAATTGCACGCTGGCGACTCCGCCGCCGGAAATAGCTCACTCTCACTCTCGATCCCCAACCGGATCCGGTTCTAACCGGGTTGCGGGAGGGAGGTCGAACGGGGGGGAGGTGACCACCTTTGGTCACTTTCACTACCGAATTAGTTACAGCACGACTCGGGATGGGAAAAAATATCCCTAAAAATAGCTCACTCCCGAACAAAACTGGGTAGAGAAAGGGATGTGGGATCCCTTAACTATTTTTTTCGCCACTCTCGCTCTTGACGTCCGTCGTCGTTGGCTATAAATGGTCCATTGAGGAAAATTTCATCCCCCTTCCGGCTCTGGGTAGGTTCATCGCGAAATCACACACTCCCCCACACAAACTTTGGACTCTTCAAATTTTCCTTTAAAAAAACTAAAACTAACGCTCTAGTACACGCTCATTGAGAAATGCCCGGAAAAATTCGAAACCGGCCGAGGACGATAGCTGTGTTTCACGGTCGCGATCTTGCTCGAAACTGCACATGCACTCGAGTTTCCCTAGCAGTCCCATGTGCACCCCGCCGGGAAAATATTACACAATTTTTCACGACCACTACCACCCCGAAAAACACTAACAGGCTAGTTTTAGTGTAGTGCGGCTTGCGCTATTGTGGTAGTAGCTCTCGTACAACGCCAAAGTTCAAGGGAGCGGGGTCTGGGAGATCTTCCCGGTTGACACTCGCACACACAGTTTGACGTTGGACTACGTAGAAACTCTCCTTCTTCAACAAACGTCTTCAAAAGAAAAGGAACAAGTTTCACTTTTATTTCCGAAGAACTGCAGTGTCGGACCAACTAGTCGCTGCTACTACCTCAGGGATAGTCACTGGGGCTGACCTATTTAGAAAATGCTCCAACGAGGGGAGAGAGAGTCCAGACTGCTGCTGCAGTGTAGGGAGAGAGCGAGTAGTGCAATTGCACAGTTTTGCAAACAAAACCGAGTGCAAATATACGACTAGTATATATAAAACTAGTGTAAACTAGCTGGGCACGGCACTGATAAGAGGGAAAAACGAATCAGTCGCGCGCGCTGCTCTCAGTCGTGGTTGAGGGTTCAGAAGGGGGGGGGGATGTTCTGGAACAGGTGGTGAGGGGTTGGGATAGCATACTTGGGGGAATTATTCTGGATGACAGAAACGGTGCAGGTTGAGGAAGATTTAATTGAAAATTATTCATTGGAAACCTGAACTCATTTGTCACAAAAACTTAAGAAGCTCAAAAAATATTATTTTATTTGGGTCATTCCAGGTCAACTGGGTACACTTTTGGACTCGACCTTCACCGATTTGGACCAAACTTGGAGAGAACATTCATCTATCGATAGTTAACCATCCCTCTATTTTTGGCACCACCCTCTTTTTTGACGATTTTCTAAAAAACTTTTTTAACTTTGCAACTACTTCAGTTTTGACCAATTCCTTATATTTTTAATTGTTTTATTTTATCACCATCGTGTTCCCCGGACTATTTTACATAATAAGCCATGTAAACCTCAAACTAAAATGAACTATTGGCGAGATACAGCGATTTTACTGAAAAAGGTTTGATTTTGCGCAGCACTCTGTCCTATGACCGAGCCACGTAGCCTAGTGGTAACGCTCCCGCCTAGTAAGCGGTAGATCGGGGTTTAAATCCCGGCTCGGTCCAACACAACTGGTGATCTTTTCCCTTCTGGAATCGATTGCTTAGTAAAGGGAAGGTAGTGTATCGTCACAAACTGGACCTTATCACGACACCTTAGGGAGGCAACCTATGGAATGTTAACATTAACCTTAACATGTTAACATTGAGTTGAGAATGAAATTGCCACTGAATCCGCTTTGTAAATGACGGCCCCGATACTCTTCAAGGGTGTTCCCCTCAGGAACTGGGAAAGATTTACTTACTTTTTACTTCTGTCCTATGAATTCAAATCCGAGATAAGTTTCTCACATACCGAACTATGCGGGATTCATCCCTTTTTGTTAAAACACCATGTATTTTCGAGTGCTACGCAAAATCAAACTTTTTCCAGTAAAATCGCTGTTTCTCGCCAATAGTTCATTTTAGTTTGAGGTTTACATTGATTATCATGTAAAATTGTCCGGGGAACACGATGGTGATAAAATAAAACAAATAAAAATATAAGGAATTGGTCAAAACTAGATTTTAATACTTAAATATGTTAAAATATAATATTGGGGGGCATTTAAGGGTTGACATTTTATTTTTATCGAATTCCTTGGACAATTTTCTATAAAATGCAACCTGTAGAAAGCCTTTTGCTCAAATAGTTGCAAAGTTATGATTAAAAGAAAAAAAAATGTTTTTAGAAAATCGTCAAAAAAAGAGGGCGGTGCCAAAAATAGAGGGATGGTCGAATCAACACCAATCTTGGGATTGCTGTTAACTATCGATAGATGAACGTTGGATGAAAGTTCTCTCCAAGTTTGGACCAAATTGGTGAAGGTCGAGTCCAAAAGTGTACCAGTTGACCTAGAATGACCCATTTGTGGTTTATTTAAGCTATTTAAATTCTGGTAAAAGTTACCTTATTTAAAAGAAATTTTATTTCAAACTCAAAAGATTCGTTTCTGGAGAAATTTTAAATGTTTTTTAACGTTGTTTGTAATACATATATAGACTTATTGATAAATTTGATATGATAATGTAGTTTTTATCATCAACGATCATTAGGAGATTTCCTTTCTCACCTTTTAAATGATTTGTAGATTTTTAAAATCAATTCCAAAGTTATGTTTTTTGGGTTTCTGCGGAAAGAATTTTAAAAGTTATGGAATAAAAAAATCTTAATTGTTGAAAGCTAAACATGAACGAATATTTTTTCTGAAGAAATTTTTTTCATCAAATATGGTACTTTTGAGGTTGAAATGACCCTTATTGAAAATCCACAAAGCCCACTGAAATTTTCATTTTAAGGTTTTGTCTCCCCTTTTCATAATTTTCACAAAAAATAAAGAGGCAAAACAATTACGGCTAAAAATTGTAGAAAAAAGGTTGCAAAAACGATTCTGCAAACTTTAGATAACAAAATAAAACTAAAATTTTTGCATGTTTGATCAAATGAAACACAAAAAATGATTTGTTGAAACAACATAGATATTTCATAAATTCATGGAAATTTTGTAAATTTTTAACTGAAACATATCTTTAATAATGTATCAAGCATTTTGTGATACTTTTTGTTTTCAAATTATGAAAATTTCGAAAAAAAAACCAATTTAACAACTCCCCTCTTCCTAAATCTCAACCTGAGACGAAGGACACAACTTTCATTTAAAATTTGTACTAGTCTTATTTTTTTCTCTCGGTATGAAATAACTGGTGAATGAAAACTTATTAAAGTGTAACAGTTTTAAATTTGAAAACCATCATAATGCCAATTTTATCAACAAAAAATTATCTGACGTGAAATCTTTTTATTATAAATAATAAATTACCAATTATAAACAGGCATTGACATTTTTGTTTTCAAGAAGAAATGTGTTATTTAAAGTTTGAAAAAACAATAAAGTCTTGAATATTATGCTTATAAGAATTGTTTAAAAAATCTATTTGGCTTCATTTTCAATTGAGAGAAAAATTAATACATTTTTAACCATTTAATATTAGTATTAATAAGTTAAAAATTTATTTCATAAAGATATAATCTAAACTTTCTTAAAACTATGATGTAAAATTTTTATTATAACCAAAATTACATATATTAAATAGTAAAATATGTATTTATTGTATGAAATCAATTTAAGGTATCTTGACCAAATTTTAAAGGTAAAGAAAAACTAATTCTTGTTGAAACACAAATTTATTTCCCTAGAAATTGTTACATAAGAATTTTGTTTACACAACATCACAACTCAATATTGAATTTATATTTGAAATTATTTGAAAAAAAAATGAATGCATATTTGCGCAAAAATATATTTTTTAAGTTATGATTTTTTTCAAACATCAAAGTAAAAATAAATAAATTTTTGTTTGCTTAAGTCTCTCATATTTTTCAGGAAAAAGAGGAGGTGATTAAAATTAAAAATAAATCACTTTAAAAAAATATTTTGTGAGGTCCATATGTTAAAAAAAAAACCAGTTAAATAAAATATATTATTTTAATTTGATTGAGGATTGTCCTTATGTCATTTTTTCTTTATTTTTTTGATTTTTGTAAAAAAAATAAATGAATTAATAACTGAAAAATACAATTTTTGTTTTAAAAGAATGCAAAATCACTAAAACATTACAAAAAATAGTTTTTAAGGAGAATTGCGTTCAAAAATAATCAAAATGAAAAATGCTTCTCAGGAATTACTTAAATTGAAAATATTTTTTTTTAATTTTTTTTATGAAGATTTGATGCACATTTTAAAGCTAACAAGCGAACAATAGAAATATCAGAATAATCATTTCATCATCTCTAGACTGGCATCGATTTATAAAAAATAGCAAAAAATATATAGCAATAGCAACCAATTAATAATCTTCCAAAAGCATTGAGAATAAAACATCTTTGTTTTGTTGTAAATTTTTGGGTTGGATGTTAGATTTGTTTATTTTTTTATGAAAAGAGATAGCAGAATAACTATCAGAAACAGTTAAATGAAAATTAATAAAAAATGTGTGTTTATTTTTACCATGTCTAAATAAATATTGATAACAAATATTTTTATTGTGCAGCTCTTTATGCATACTAATTTAGATTATTTTCTAACTTGAAAATCTTTTTTAACGAAAACAAACGTCAAAAATAGTTGTTGGATGTAATTGTTTTTAAATATCATTGAATTTTATTTTGTTTGTTTTTTATTTATCATTTAAAAAAATCAATTTAATGCAACCGTGCATTTAAAAATATTCTGAACGTTTTCAATCTTTTGATAGTTGATGTAAATATTCAAATAAAGTTGTTGTTTAAGATCCCGATAGAACCCTTATCTGGACTTTTATAGCCTTGACACACTTTTGTGATGAGTACATATATAATACTAGAGTAACTAAGTAAATGTTTGACCAGACATGAGAAATAAAACAGTGAATTGATTTTAAATAAATTTCTGCAAAAAAATATGATGACGTTTTTTTTTAAAAAAAAACTTCATCATCCCGGTACGAGAATCGAACTCACGACCTCTGGATTTGAAAACCCAGCACGCCGCTAGTCGAAACCCATCCCCTACCGGTCAGCATTCCCAGTGAGTAGAATTACTCTTTGAAGGGATCTGACTTTGCCGAGCCAGACAGGAATCGAACCCATCACCTTCCGCTTACAAGGCGAAACCCGTAACCTCACGGCCACGGAAGCTCGGCAACGACGTTAATATTCAGAGAGGGTTGTTTACTTTAAAATTGTTATATTATTCATGAACAGTTATTTAATAATACATGAAATCACATGAAAATTATCAGCTGCATTTTGATTTCATGGTATCCAGCCTTGAAACCCAATTTGGTTGGAAAAAAAAAACTCAGCCCGATAATTTCTCAAGAGACAACCATGCGTCTCCATCAAAGTTCATCTCAAACTATATGGATCACTCTCCACGATTCGATCACTCACGTGATCCCCGCTAACACGTTGACGCAAGTCCAATTGACAACGGTGCCAAAGCTTCCCTTTGCTCGCGACGTGTGCCATTAGGGTGGGTCAGAAAAACAAAAAGTTGAGCTAGATCGGATAGGCGGGCAGAAAACCAAAGTTTAACACCCACAGAAGCTCTCCTGAAAATTTCAGCCAAATCGGTTAAGAATTCGAGGTGCCCATTCGATTTAAAATTTGTATTGGATTTTGGACCCGTTAGTATGGGAAAACGGCACTTTTTACATTTTATTCCCCTAAAAATCCAAAATTGAAGCAAATTAAATTCTGTGCGAGGTACTTATAGATTTTTATATGGGGTACAACTTTGTAGAACATCGCGAAGCGATCTGAGCAGATCTGGCTTAGTTATAAGTGGTTTAAGCTAAGTTGATTTTCCAGGGTCTTATCTCGAACCAAAGTATAGTCTTTTTATCTAGACGGTCACTATGATCAGGCAAAATAAACTGTCTGACAGATGACAAACTTGTTTTCATTTGTTGGCGGAACTTTATGAATTCGAGTGGAAGTTGAGGTGAGTGTCGAAGCTTTTCCAAAGTAGTTCTGTACATTTGGACCATCAGTTCTATCTTTCTTTTCTTTTTAGACATTGTTGCCTCCGAGCTCACGGGAACAGAACCACTATTAGACAGAGTGCCAATTTTAGAGCGGGTTGGCAGAGATTAGCCAAGACGGACGGTTTGCAAATGCCGGTGGGGAGCAAACAGAACATGCATCAAAACACAGATTTGAAAATAAACTTCCCCCCAAATTGATCCCGAATACCACATCTGTTGCTATCAAATTTCATCACTCGGGGTCCATTCATAAGAAATCTCCCTCTTTTCAGAAAGGCATCAAATCAAATTACAATAATCGCTACTCTGAACTACCCAAACAGTCGTTGATTAGAGATAACCAACCTGCGCACGTGTGCCCTTCCCCAAAAACAAAAACCTTGGGACCATCTCCAGATTAGTCAAAATGATACGCAGAAATTGATCGAAGGGATCGGGATCGAGATGACCCTGGTTGGGAGTTATGTTTCAATATTTTGTATGATCAATAGAAATAAAATTTCAAAAACGTTTTTTTATAGATTTTTTTTGGCAAAAGCACTTGAAATGTTTAATCTAGTTGGAACAGCAGAACCTTTTTTACGTGGAGGCGTTACGCTTTGAACTTTATTTATCTAGTTTAGATTATGTTTCTTTTTGATAGTATTTGGTTTATCCTTCTACCTCTCACCATTACCTTTTGTCTTTTAATTTTTTTTGTCACATTTTTTCAGTCAGATTTTTTCACATAATGCAATAGTAAGATACCAGAAAATGCGTAGAGCAATATTCTGCGGAAGTTAAACCCCTAAAAAAAATATTTAAACTAATTTAAAAGTCAAAAGTCCAATCATAAATTTATAAATAAATAAACTTCCCTAAAAACATATTTTTATCGAATGTTTCGGTCAAAGCGATAGGTTGAATTTCAGAGGACTAAAGCTGCATATATCTATGTGAAAGTAGACTCCAGCCTGAAATAAAACTAATGTTTTTTACTGCTTGATTTGTTTTTATTTTCAGTTTTATTTTAAGGCATACAATTAGTGTATTCACAAAACATCTTGAAAAATCCGGACTGCACAAAGTTCCATAAAGGTCTCGTTCCCTGAGTAAGCTTCTTCGACATTGGCCACGGTTAGAATCAGGTTCGGGTTTGGATTGATCATGACCAAATATTGACCATTCCGTTGAAAATCACGAACGAAAAAAACGAAACTATTGGCACTACGCCCCCCGGGGCATGGCCTTCCTCTAACGTGGGATTTCTGCTCCAGCGCCTCTGACGAGACAGGAGAAACCGGGACCGACGTTTTACTTCACCATCCGATAGAAGCTCAGTGGATAAGGCGGGAATCGAACCCGCGTCTCATAGCATCATCGGGATCGGCAGCCGAAGCCGCTACCCCTGCGCCACGAGACCCAAATCACCTAGTCACGAAATTCCACTAATTGCGTTCCAGTAAACGGCCAGAATTTGAGGCCACAAGGATCCCTTCGATTAATTTCTGCGTATCATTTTGACTAATCTGGAGATGGCTTGTTCTGTTTGCTCCCCACCGGCATTTGCAAACCGTCCGTCTTGGCTAATCTCTGCCAACCCGCTCTAAAATTGGCACTCTGTCTAATAGTAGTTCTGTTCCCGTGAGCTCGGAGGCAACAATGTCTAAAAAGAAAAGAAAGATAGAACTGATGGTCCAAATGTACAGAACTACTTTTAAAAAGCTTCGACACTCACCTCAACTTCCACTCGAATTCATAAAGTTCCGCCAACAAATGAAAACAAGTTTGTCATCTGTCAGACAGTTTATTTTGCCTGATCATAGTGGCCGTCTAGATAAAAAGACTATACTTTGGTTCGAGATAAGACCCTGGAAAATCAACTTAGCTTAAACCACTTATAACTAAGCCAGATCTGCTCAGATCGCTTCGCGATGTTCTACAAAGTTGTTCCCCATATAAAAATCTATAAGTACCTCGCACAGAATTTAATTTGCTTCAATTTTGGATTTTTAGGGGAATAAAATGTAAAAAATGCCGTTTTCCCATACTAACGGGTCCAAAATCCAATACAAATTTGAAATCGAATGGGCACCTCGAATTCATAACCGATTTGGCTGAAATTTTCAGGAGAGCTTCTGTGGGTGTTAAACTTTGGTTTTCTGCCCGCCTATCCGATCTAGCTCAACTTTTTGCTTTTCTGACCCACCCTAGTGTGCCATCCTAATTAAGGCTCTCTGGAACCGATCTCATTAACAATATATAACAGTTTTCCACAAACAAACTGCACAACCGCTGACTCGAACCTGCCACTTCACGGTCATCGCCGCCATATGTAAATAAACCGACCTCCCCCTCCAACTCTCCCCCCGTTGCCGATGATCTTCGATCTTCCCAAGTGGCGCGTGTTGTAGATCACTTCTATACACTGGGATGCCACGCGCCACCACCACAAACGAAGAAACAGAGCGGGCCACGTGCCACGCTGGACCGTCGTAATAGTGGAAGGTTCCCGAGCGGGCAAGGTCGGGTCATCTTGGTTTGAAGTTCCCCAAATTCCGTCCCGGAATTGGCACGCGCGCTCCGAATTCCTCCAAGGCGTTCGGACCGGAGGGTTGCGACGGCAAGAAACGTGACTTCGCTGTCGAGAACTTCCTTATTAGCGCATCTGCAAACTAGAGTGTTCGAGCTTGTTTGTGGTACTTGTACCCCACACATACTGTCTCAACTCTGAGCTGGAGAAGCTTTGGACGCCGAGTGATGGCGTCGTCATCGAGAGTTGGTTATGAGGAATGGCGGGAGGCAACCTGGCGAATCAGCGACGTAGAAGTGGGAGCACTTCGCGTGTTCGGGTGGGCGTTGCCAGAATCTCAATTTTGTTGAAAATCTTGAAATGTTTTTTTTTTCGAAAAGTTTAAATTTTCTTAGGAAACAATCAGGAAAAAAAAATTGGAAAAATAAAAAAATACATTTGGCAACACTGCATTCCGGTAGTTGTATAACTTTGATAACAGACAGAGTAATCAGCAACTCGTTGATGGGAGAGGGGACATTCGGCGGCAGGGTGACCGTTGGTAGGTGCATTGTTTGATGAACAGCATTTTGTGTTTTTGTAGTTTTGCAAACACACTGTGATTACTAGTTGAATTGAACTACTGCACAGTGCTCCGGGAGTGACGATGTGTGCGATTGGAAGACGACATCGATTGCAAAATAAGCAAAACCCAACTCATTTTGTCATCAAATGTGTGGCGCAATTTGCGTAGTGCAATTATGAGGAAGCATGGTTGTTTATACATTGATTTGATAACCCCTATGGATGGGAGGAGCATGATGAGATGAAGGCGCCATCGCTGTGAGGTTTTGTCTCTTTTTTAGAGTGACACGTGCGAGTTCTAGAGTGAATCACGTGAATTTTCAATATGTTTATTTTTTTTTTTAGATTTTTGTTTATGTTTTTGAGAAAATGAGTTTATTTAATTTCAAAACAATATTGAAACCTTATCTTAAACTTTTGAATAATATTGAGAGTGTAAAATAATTCAATAAAAACGCCCTTTTGAACCGTAAGTAGTGATTTGAAAAATCTGAACGTATTTTTTCCAGAGTTAGAAAAAATGTCACACGGGTTTCACTTTTTAACATTTAGCCTCGGACCAAAATTTTCCAAAACATCATCGATTGAAAATTGAGGGCCGAATGTATAGGACTAAGAAAAGCTAATTTGGTATTTTTTTTCATTGTAACTATTTTTTCGAATAGTCCTTATTATAACCTACAATTTTACTCAAAACACCAAATCGATCAGCAAAACTTTTTTTCGTAATTTTAATTCTTCGCAAGGTCATAACTAAGCAACCAAAATATTTTTCCAAAGATGGACCCTCGGATATATTTTTTCAAAAAAAAAAATTATGTGCGGCTTAAAAAAATCTAAAAATGTTATCAAAAATTCACAAAAGTTCTTTTGATTAAAAAAAATGATTTTTGGGTTTTTTCATATACTAAAATGTATCAAGAAAAGAAAACTTAAACCTAACGGGTTAAAGTTTGTCCATATTTAATATGTTTCTGATAAAAAGCATTTTTTGTCAGTGTTATTATTATTCCGAGTAGTCCTAATCATAAACTACAATTTTGCTTAGGACACCAAATCGATCAGAAAATCACTCCTCAAGATGCAGATTTTCGAATATTTGCACTATTCTATGGACAGCCCCTAAATGTATGTGAAGACTAGCATATAGAATCTAATCAAACAAAATGCCTTATTTTGAACTATAGAGAATTGCTCTAATGCAAAAAAAGGTGGATGCAGCTCATTGCAAAACTCGATTTTTTTAGCACTCGTCGTATTTATACAACTCGGATACATTTTGTGACTCGTGCGAAAGAAGTTTATTGTTGTATAAATTACTTTCTACATTTACAAAATTCCTTAAATTTTTAAAAGTTATGTATAGAAATTCTTTTTTTTTTTTGAGAAAATTAACAGTTTTTTCCATTTATTTTAATTTCTGAGGCTTACACAAATTAAAATTAAAGGAGTTGTTCCTCGGCTTTGTCAAGGTTAAAAAGCAAAAAAAAAATTAAACCCTGATTTTTTTTTTAAATATTGAAAGCAGGGCTGTGGAGTCGGAGTCGGAGTCGGAGCCGGAGTCGGTGGAGTCGGGTCTTTTTGGGGACCTGGAGTCGGAGTCGGAGTCGGAGTCGTCAAAACTCGAACAGCTGGAGTCGGAGTCGGAGCCGGAGTCGGCTAAATTTTAAGAGCTGGAGTCGGAGTCGGAGTCGGAGCCGAAGATTTCTGATAACCCGGAGTCGGAGTCGGAGCCGGAGTTATCTTAAATTTAACAAAAAATATGTTTTTTAATTATTCAGTATTTCCTATAGAACAGCTTAATTTACAAAACATCTTATATTTTTAATTGATTTATCAGATCAGTTTTTGAAACTTTTTATTGTGATTGAAAAGCTCTAATTGTGTTATTACAATATAATCACTAAATGATAACCTCTTACCCAAGTATGTAGTATCATAATTTAAAAAATAATAAAAAATATTGGTTATGTAGTCAGAAATATCTCATTGATTCTTGAATGCTTCCTTTTTCCAATTTTTATGTGCCTTTTCAATTCAAATTTGACCAAATTTCATCCAGTTATATCTGAAAAAAGTACACACACAGTCATCTTTTACCCCGATAGCATATGTTTTGGAAGTTTTAAGTTAAATCATTTTTTAGGAAAAAATTACGAGGTACATAAAAAGATTAAAAATAGTAATCACTGTTTTTGCAAATCGAAAAAAGTCACTGACAGTTTAACTTTTGTAACAAATAATCAACGATAATAACAATCTCTTACTTGGAACTCAACATGCGCATTTTGTTTATAACTGAGTACAAGAAAATCAAAGTGTTGCATTTAAAATAATTGAAACTAACAAAAATATCAAAACAAGTTGCAACAAATTTTGAAATAATCATTGATAGTTGATGTTGATGTTGATTTTAGGTAAACTATTTTGATATCGTTGGAAATTATCGTTGAACAAATCTCAAGAATTCAGTACAAAAATGAACTAATAAAAAAATGTGTAGAACAAAATATAGGATTTTAATTTATTTATTCAAATATTATAAAAAAACAAAATCAAAATATTATCAACTGGTACGAACTTTCTCATACTGTTTGTCCCACGCCAATATGACCGAAGGTGATAATCATTGCATATCAATGTACCTTAAAAAAATGAAATATTTGTGACCTAGAAAATATTTTACTTGTGGATATTTGTTTTTTATTATATTTTAAGTTTTTTCATATATTTTGATGGAGGCGCAAGATCATTCATAAAGCTTCGTTTTAGGTGAAGATTTAAGAAGTGTCGTGCGCCTCCTTTTTAAAGCATAAAATTTTAAAATTAAAATAAATTAAAAATTTCCAGGGTAAAATATTTTCCTTGTCACAGATATTTGAATAGAACATCTTAAGCATCCTTTCCACGAAGAAATTGTTTAGATACATTGATTTGCAATAATAATCTCCTTCAGCCATGGCGTGATGTCCATGTAAGTCTTAAAAAAAAAAACAAAAAAAAAATTTTCGTTTAAAATTGTCATTTAAAAACAAGGTGCCTGTCACTGTGCTACTTACAGATGTCAGCCTGGATGTGAGCAAATTGAATTTTAATGTTCAATAGAAAATTAAGGCCAGGTTTTTTTTAGTTATTCATTCAAAAATAACAATTTAATATTTAAATTTATTGGCTTTGAAAAAAAATATTTTCAAATTTGAGGTTAAGCAAATAAATCCAAATTTACTTACAAAACTGTTCTTCTCAAAATGCCTCTAAAACTGAAGATATTTTTTGATTTCTGTTTCCATAACGTATAAAACTTGTAACCTAAAACTTCTTTTCCGTTTATTTTCTTTACTTTACTTTTACTTAACTTATTTTTCTTGAGAAAAACATGACGCTTAGAGAGTATTTAAATAATCCTTCAATCAATGTTATAAAAATAATTAACTAATAATAGTTAGCTAACTTTTGAAACATTTAACAATATGTGGAGTCGGAGTCGGAGTCGGAGCCAACCATTTGTTGAAAGCTGGAGTCGGAGTCGGAGTCGGAGTCGGCTAGAGTTGGTAGGCCGGAGTCGGAGTCGGAGTCGGAGCCAACCATTTGTTGAAAGCCGGAGCCGGAGTCGGAGTCGGAGTCGGCTAATCTGAGAAAGCCGGAGTCGGAGTCAGAGTCGGAGTCGTTTGAAATATGACCCGACTCCGCAGCCCTGATTGAAAGAAAAGTATCGCAAAATTCTTTATAAATCATCAAAGTTATGCTACTATCGAAAACTTGAAAAATATCAATTCATTCATATTTTTTAATTTTTTTTGTCTGATCTCCTTTAATTCAAAATTCGTATGAAGATTAAAAAATCATTTGATATAAAATACAACAATTTTAAAATCAGTATTTGAGTTTTAATTTCATACAATAAAGACAATATTATGAAAAAATCAAGAAAGAAAATTAAGCAAAAAAGCAGAAAATTTGGCAACACTGAAAAATCGTTGAATATTTTTTTTTTATAAAAAATCAGTTTTGTCTGTTTTAAATATTTTTATTTAATATATTCATTACTATTTCTTCTTAGTATAGCAAAACTATAAATAAAAAAAGAAGTTTGTGTCTCTCTTAATTTTTATTTTAAATAAAGAATTTTTGAAGCTGAGCAATTCTCTACGAAATCGGTCTTTTTTCTTCAATTATAATTTTTGTATTTTTTTATCCGACTGAAACTTTTTTGGTGCCTTCGGTATGCCCAAAGAAGCCATTTTGCATCATTAGTTTGTCCATATAACTTTCCATACAAATTTGGCAAATTCAAAAATCTGTATCTTTTGAAGGAATTTTTGATCGAGTTGGTGTCTTCGGCAAAGTTGTAGGTATGGATACGGACTACACTGGAAAAAAATAATGCACGGTAAAAAAATGGTGATTATTTTATTTAACTTTTTATCACTAAAACTTGATTTGCAAAAAAAAACACTATTTTTATTTTTTTTATTTGTTTTAGAAGACATAAAATGCCAACTTTTCAAAAATTTCTAGGTTGTGCAAAAAATCATAGACCAAGTAATGAATTTTTTAATCAATACTGATTTTTTCAAAAAAACGAAATTTTGGTCGCAAAAATTTTTTAACTTAATTTTTCGATGTAAAATCAATTTTGCAATCAAAAAGTACTTTAGTGAAATTTTGATAAAGTGCACCGTTTTCAAGTCAAATCCATTTTTAGGTGACTTTTTTTGAAAATAGTCGAAGCTTTTCATTTTTTTAAATTAGTGCACATGTTTGCCCACTTTTGGAAAAAATATTTTTGAAAGGCTGAGAAAATTCTCTATATTTTGCTTCTTCGGACTTTGTTGATACGACCTTTAGTTGCTGAGATATTGCAATGCAAAGGTTTAAAAACAGGAAAATTGATGTTTTCTAAGTCTCACCCAAACAGCCCACCATTTTCTAATGTCGATATCTCAGCAACTAATGGTCCGATTTTCAATGATAAAACATGAAACATTTGTGAAATTTTCCGATCTTTTCGAAAACAATATTTTCAAAATTTTCAAATCAAAACTAACATTTCACAAAGGCCAAACATTCAACATTACGCCCTTTTAAAATGTTAGTCTCGATTTTTAAGTTTTTGAAAACATTGTTTTCGAAGAGATCGGAAAATTTCACAAATGTTTCATATTTTAACATTGAAAATCGGACCATTAGTTGCTGAGATATCGACATTGAGAAAGGGTGGGCTGTTTGGGTGCGACTTAGAAAACATCAATTTCCCTGTTTTTAAACATTTGCATTGCAATATCTCAGCATCTAAAGGTCGTATCAACAAAGTCCAAAGAAGCAAAATATAGAGAATTTTCTCAGCTTTTCAAAAATATTTTTTTCAAAAGTGGGCAAACATGGGCACTAATTTAAAAAAATGAAAAACTGCGACTATTTTCAAAAAAGTCACTTAAATGTGGATTTAACTTGAAAACGGTGCACTTTATCAAAATTTCACTAAAGTACTTTTTGATTGCAAATTCAATTTTACATCGAAAAATGAAGTTAAAAAATTCTTGCGACAAAAATTCTATTTTTTGAAAAAATCAGTATTGATTAAAAAAATCATTTTTTGCACAACCTGGAAATTTCTGAAAAGTTGACATTCTATGTCATCTAAAACATATAAAAAATATAAAAAAATAAAAATAGTGTTTTTTTGCAAATCAAGTTTTAGTGATAAAAAGTTAAATAAAAAAATCACCAATTTTTTTTACCGTGTATCATTTTTTTCCAGTGTAGTCCGTATCCATACCTACAACTTTGCCGAAGACACCAAATCGATCAAAAAATTCCTTCAAAAGATACAGATTTTTGAATTTTCATACATCATTTTTGTATGGCCAGCTGCAAAATTTGTATGGAAAATTATATGGACAAACTAATGATGCAAAATGGCTTCTTTGGGCATACCGAAGGCACCAAAAAAGTTTCAGTCGGTTTAAAAAATACAAAAAAAATCGAATGACTGAAATCCTAGAGAACTGTTCAGCTTCAATTAATATAGTCAAATTTGTATTAAATAATAAGATCAAAATCGAGGCAGAAATATAAAAAAAGGAGATCAAAATTTAAAGAGATCAAAATTTCAATTTAAAAAATAACAAAGGGTTTTAAACAAAACAATCCTTTATAAAAAAAAACATGTGAATAACTTTCCGAGCTGTGGCAAAAAATAAATAAATTTTGTAAAAAGCTCAAATGTGTAATTTAAAAAAAAAACAAGAAAACAAATATTGAACAATAGTTTATTTTTTTTTATTTTTTCAAAGAAAATGTAGATTTTTGGCAAATAATTTAAGTAAATTTTGCATTTGACTTATATAATTGATTTTTTGTAAAATGTAAAATGTATTTTTTTAATATTAAGCACACTTGCTTTATTTTTAAACAATTTCATACATTGTTTCAAGTATTCAATAAAGAAAATGTTGATGCTGAAGATGGAAAATCCAGGTCAGTTCAGAAAAAAAACTATTGATTGTTTGATAATCAATATTGAATATTTCTTAAATTGTTGATACATCCATTGCTATAATATAGCATATTATGTTAAGCATTTTGTAACATTTTTTAGAAGTGCCAATTTTTGGGATTATTTAAGAAATATAGGTAGTATTTTATCTTCTCCTCGCAATGGCAAAAGTCCTTATAAAGTTTAAAATTTAGATTTTCCTGCAAATTCCACAAAAAGATTAATTTCATGTGTGTAAACTGAACACTTTTTGGAACAAATTTCAGTTAAATCATCGAAACGAAGCCAACAGGTAATTAAAAACTCATAAATTTAGCAAAAAAGAATTAGAAAAAAATCATCTATTATTTTTAAAGGTAAAAGTTGGCCTTTCTCTATAAATTTCTATTTTTCACTTATTTTAAATTGAAATTGTTTAGATTTAAATATATTGAAAAAACTTTAGTTTAAGTCAACCTGATATTTTTTCTCGTCTATTTAAAAAAATGTATTAGTAAAATATCAAAACTCCTTCAAATAAGTATTCTTACTTTAAACATTTAATGATTATTATTCGATTTTTTAACTTTTTCTCTCAATTTGGTTTATTTTCATTAAAAATTCATAGACGAATAATTCTCAAAACCATTTCTTTACATTTTCATTCAATACGTCGTAATACGCGCTTGTTATGAATGGCTATCGATTTTTCTCACACATACACACATACGCTTACACACCTCTTTCGTTACGCAAAGAAATGCGCATCCCAAAATGTCATCCTGCAAAGCTTATATAAGCTACCACAAAACCTTCAAAATGCACCACGCGTCCCCACTGCACCTTCCCCTTAACCATCTTTTCAGTGGAGCCGCCCGATCTTTTACCCTTTTTTCAACTTTTTATTTTCAAACACGGAAGTGCCTTTCCTTCTCAGTCCCGTTTCGCCGTGTAACGCGAAAAAAACAACAAAGTTTATTTTGTTTTCCTCGGTTTGAATTACACTGCACACACATTGAAAGTGCAGCTTTCCGTGCTCGCCACCAGATGTCACTTCGCGAACACACACTACCAAAGTACGCGTAGTTGGCGATGAAAATCGATAATATGTTTGGGGTAGGTTCGGATTTTTTGGGCAACCAATTGCACAACCTAGGCTACTACGATTTGGGTTATCTTAGTCGCGTTGATTAACGTTACGATAACGCGATAACGCGATAATGACACGCTAACGTCATCGCTTGCTTTGTTGACACTCCGTTCAAAGTGGGGTTTTTTGTTTACAGTTTTATCACGCTTGATGAAAATTTAAAGTAAAAAACCTACTTGCTCTCATATCCTCTCTGGAGCCAGGTACTCGATGGGGCTGGCCTCCCGGACACTTCCGGGACAATCCAGAACTTCCGGTGTGCAAATTTCACTGGGAAAAGCCTCCGGACTTTTCACCCGTCAATGCTGTGGGGGGGATAGAACCGTGTTTTCACTTTCCACGAACACTACACCACTATTTAGAACCGCTCGGTGAAAACAAGGACAAGGATGCTCCCCGTTCGTTCCGGATTCGTTCACCCACACACTGCCAAAAAGGGAGCACAAATACAATGTAGGATGGTGTAACGGCGGCGCGCCGGTCGTAAAACCCGGCGAATCGGCCGAACTAGCACACTTCGGCGTGCTAACTTTGTTGTAATATTTGGATTACACACACCCCGATTTTTGGTGTTGTTGTTGTTGGAGAAGACACTTCCTGTTTCGCCCAAAATTTCACTTTTTTCGATTTTTTTCTTTGGTGAAAATTTTCTTCCTTGACGGAAACGATTTTCATTAAGTAGTTTTACAAACTATTTAAACTTCAAATATTTTCACTTTCACTGCTTTGAAACAATTAAGGTTAGGTTTAACTCAGCACAAATGTTACAAAAACTCACTCACTTTACTAAACCTACTTTAAATCAAGTTGGTTAGTTCATTTAGCAGCATTTAAGGGCAAATTCAACTTAAAAGTTGTTTAAACAACTCATTAAAAGTTAGCTCGACTTAACGCGCACTTAAAATTACTTTAAATTTTTCCTTCCTCCACCTCAAAGTAGCAAGTAGTAGTGTTCTGCTCTGCTCCGGACCTCGGACAACAATATTTACACAGTGTCAGTCCCGGTGGTGGCTCGGAAACGTTCTGCGGCGGAACGGCTCTACCGCACGCCATACAATGTTGTCCTGTTTGAGAGAGAGTGGAGCAAAATAAGAGAGAGAGCGATCGAAGCAGGAAGTGCACTCTCACAATTAATGTGCATGTCCTGCGAGCGCGAGGAACGATGTTGAGCAAGGTTCGGGATTTTTCCCACCGCGGTGAGAGCGTAAAGAAAGTTGAGAGCGAGAGAGAGTTTTGGGGATGATGGTACAAGAGGGTAGTGAGAGAGCGGGAAATAGTTTGTTTGCGGAAAAGTTTGGGTGCTTTTTAATGGTGGTGACGAGCGAGGGGTGTCGCGATTTTTTTTTATTAAACTTAATTAAAAACTTATTATGGTCAAACTTTTTTTTATTATTATAGACACTTTACCACACTTTACTTTTGTGGCATTCATGTCTTGGCCAAACTATTCTACTGTTCTACTTTTCACTTAAAGATTTAAAAATGTGATTGAATTTTTCATGTAAAACGATAGATAATACATGATTTTTTGAACTAATAATGGTCATTTAGAGAGAACTTGGTGAAAAGTTTTGACACTCTCTTTTCTCAATTACCTTGTAAAGGTTCATTTCTATAATGATTTTGCAGGTATTGAGGATTTGAGTCAATCGTTCGAGCAAGGTTTAAACTTATGAAAAAACGATGATATGTTGTAGTTGTTTGATGTTGTTATGAAATTCGGAGCCAATTCAGTTTATTATCTTTTTATCATAAATCAAAAGATCATATAAATTTGGTAAATAAATTCATAAAATAGAAATGTTCACTTGAAGTTGAATGCCAAATTAAAAAAAAATAAGATTCCTTTTTTTTTCAAATTATAATTATTTTTAAAAAATCATCAGATATTCACAAAAATGCTATTGAAATTTAATATTTTCTATACTAATTCTCCGCGAAAAAAGGAAAATGGATAAAATTTGTATTTTTGTTGTTGTTTGAAAAATTGGTTAAACCATTTTGAGGGGATTCCCTAATAACATGATATGAACCACAGAGCAGCATGGTCAACACATTTTGATCGGGGATATGATTTATTGAAAAAATCATCTAAAAATAAAACAAAAATAGGCAGATTGGAAATCATTTACAGAATTTCAACTGTCTTCTTTTCTTATTCTTTGCAAGGTTTTATCTTGGCAATTATTTGTCCTGATTTTAAGGTCCTTAAATCGGACCCGAAAGACTCTTGAGTTAAGAGGTCCTTAAACTAAAATAAATAAATAAAAAGTCTTAAAAAATTCTAAAGAAATGTCTCAGCTATTTAAAAAAAAGTGATTCTTGTTAAAACCACTTATTTCAAAAATAATGAAAAAATGTACCTATTTTAATAATATTTAATCATAATAAAGCGAATTTCATCAAAATCCCATGAAAAATTTAACGTTTATAAAATGATTAATTTTGCGTGCATGCAGTAGCTGAGAAAGAAATTATGAAATTAAGTTTAAAAACATTTTTTAAATGGCTAAATCCTGGCACTGAAGCAACAAGACTATTTATTCAAAAAGCAAAATTGTTTAGCAAAAAGCTTTCCAGTAAATGATGTCATAGCTGGTTTAAAGAGAGAATATAATATAATTTTCCTGTCAAGAATTAACCCTCAAATGTATATAACTTAAAGAAGTGAATCTGTGATTTACCTTTCGATTGAAAATTACATTTTGCTCAAAAAATCTATTTTTAGAGTGCATTCTAAATATTTTAAAAAATTCATGAATTTTTCTAGAAAATATGTATATTTTTCTATAAAAGACCCTGCAAAGTTATTCAGTAAAACATCGAAATAATACATTCGATTAAAACAAAACTTATTTTACATTAGGAACTAGTTTAAAATTCCATCAGCTTCTGTTTAACCCTCTAACGCCCTTGGTTACTCCAGAGCCCCATTAATTTTTGTCTTCAAAATTAAATTTCACTGCAAACATGCATTTTTTCAACCTGGTTAAACCTGAATCAGTTTATAAAAAAAATTTAACTTATAACCATTAAAATTTCATCTAATTTGGTCTAATCTCGATTTTGCTCTGGGCGGGAAGGGGTAAATTTCACATTTTCACAGACCTCGTGTCAGAAAAATGTGTAATTTTACATTAGGAACTGATAAATTTTACATTTTTACAGATCAAGATATATTATTCAACCGTCCAAATTTTCAACCTCTCAAAAATCAACATATTCACTGTTAATCTTTTGAAAATAAATATTTGTAGCGCTTTTTAAAATTTTCATGTTCAATTCAACTAGTATAATAACTAACAATCAATTTAAATCCAAGAATATCTCTGATTTTTTTTATCAAAATTATAAGACTTTTTGCAGCAAATTTAGTTCAAATCTTGAAAAGATTTTATTTCTAGCTCATTCATCTTAATCCTAATCTAAACAAACAACATAAAATCAAGTTTTGTGTCTCACATTTTCATTGAAAAACGTTTTGAGATTATTTATTTAGTTAAGCAAATTATAGGGGTTTGCTACTACAAGGGAAAAATGAAAAAAATAAGTTTTTTTTTAGCAGAAGATAAAAATTAAAAGATATAAAATCAATAAAAACTGAGACAAACTGCCGTTAATCACGTAAATCAGTGACAAACGCGTGTAATGTTAAAATTTGCAGTGGTGAGTTTAGTTCGCAAAAAGCAGATTTTTTATTTGTTTTTTTTTTGTTTTTTTTTTAAAGATGATATCTAGACGAAATGTCAATTTGTGTTTTTTTTTTAAGGAATCATAGCATTTTGTAATTTATTCTTAAATGTCAGAAATATTTAGTTATTTATATCATGAAAATGAAAAAAAAACAGATTTTTTTTGGCAACTCTGTAATGAAAATTATGATTTTGCATCATCAAAAATTACAGAGCTGAAAATCCATTATAGCCCTCATTTGAATTTTAAAAGTATGGTCTTGATGAAAAAAGAACCATTTTGCCATTTGTTGCATACATTTTGACACTCTCAAAAGTATTAAAACACTTTTATGTTTGTTATTTTTCAATGGATTGAATGACAGATTTAAAATATTGATAAATTTTTTGTATTAAACACATAAAAGGAAGAAACTTCCTGCGCAATCATGTTTACTTACTAGTTATTCATATTGGGTATCATATTTTGCAAAAATGCTTACCTGTAAAGAAAGAAAATGAAAATTAATGTTGAGATTATAAAAGGAAACAAAAAAAAGTCAAGTAATGAAACTTAATCAGCAACACCCCTCGTTCGCACCATGCCCTACGACAAAACCGAAATATTCACACACCAATTTCCTCAAACGCTGCCTTCTCTCCCTCTCTCATTGGCACCAAACCCTCCTTTTGCACTGTTTGGTGAGCAACACTCTCACCCTTTTTCCTTTGAATACGAGAGAGCGGAAGAGCATCGGGAAAAACTGCATCGTTTGAGTGTGCGCGCCGGGAAATCCTTTCCCACCCTTTTACCCCTTCTCGGATCACCAAACTTTGCCAGACGACTGTCCAACGACGACGAGTTTGCCAAAAGGGTTGAAATTTGTTTTCGGTTTGTTTTTCCTGGCTTCCTCTCTCTCAACTTTTTAGTTGGGGGAAAGAAGGGGGGTTTTGAGGGGGAGGAAACTTGAAAGGGTGCTCGGTTTTGCTTCCTTTAATAACAAAGACACACACAGAGAGATGGGGACTCAAGAGGGAAATCGTTGTGTGACAGGATTGAAGGGGTTGGAAGGATAGGACAGGAAGGAATCGTGTCTTCTGCACCACTACCAGTGCAAACAGCATGATGAAATTGTAAGCGAACGACGATGACGATGGCAACGAAGCTAATGAGGAAAAAGTGTTTTCCCACGGTGTGGTGTGGCACTGCCTGGAACGATCTATCCCACTAGAAGATTTTTTTTTAATCGATATCTTTGAATATTTGAAGATTTGTAGATTTAAAGATTTGAAGATTTTTAGATTTGAAAATTTGAAGATTTGAAGATTTGAAGATTTTAAGATTTGAAGATTTGAAGATTTGAATGATTCAAGAATTTTGAATAATTCTCGTACATTCAATACTTCTCCCCCCAAAACTTCCTTCCACAAAAAATCTCCCCGTCGCCAAAAATACTTTCAGTGAGACCGAAAGTCTGCCTCCCCAAAGCACACAGACTCAGCAACGTTGTAAGCTCCGAGAAAAAAAAAACTCACATTACTGCAGCTTTTTTGTCCGTATTTTTTTTTACTTGCTAGAGTCGGAAGTAGGAAGACGAGAAAGTTCTTCACAATTTCCACAGTGGATTTTTTTTCGCTGTCCTTCCGTTTTCTACGCCGCGAAGAAAAATGCTTTCGTCTGCTTGTTTTGCCCATTTAGAGGGAAATTTTTCTCGCGGAGAAAAAACTATCTTTTCTTTGTGTAAAGTGTTTATGCGGCTGCCTTTGGGGGGTTTTGTTTTTTTTTTAATAAAATTATTTGCAGAACAATCTGAAAAGTTGGCGATTTCTTTGAACGAATGAAAAAAGTTTAATCTAATGGAAAAAAGAAAAAAAAACTAAAACTCTAGCCGAGCACCGTTTAAAAATTCATCACCCAACCTGTCTGCGCTCTTTCCTTGTGTTTTGTACTATTTTTTTAGGAAAGAGCTCTCACAAACTTGATCCGGATCATAGACCATCATCGAGTTTGACGAAAGAGTTTAAAGGAGGTAGGGATGGGGGGCGTCTCGACGCCACCATTTGGCGGAAGCGATGTTTCGACATGACTCGATAGAATCTAACCCCCTACCAACCCTCTACATCTGGTTCTTGGGGGAAAGTTTTGAATTTAGATTTTTTGGCACGATGAAAAATTGGGTTTATTTCATTTCAATTTTAACTTCAGAAGGCATAATCAAACATTTTTTTCAATTTTGTAAAATAATTGAAAAACCTTCAAAAAATATTTAAATAAAATTCAAGGTTTTCTGAAAAATAAACCATTGAATATTAAGCGTTTTCTTGCTTAAGTTAATATTATTGCTCATTAAACTTCTTCAACATTTTTTCCAAATTAAAACTCTCTAAAACATCGATTTATTTTCTCCAAAATAAGACTGATGGTTATATTTTTCAATATTGTTCAGTGTTTGTCACCTCTTCCTTTCAATATTGCCTTGAAAAATCCGGGGAAACCTTTTCTCAAAAAACTTGGAAATGTCAATGTAATTTAGAGTCAAGCTACATTCACTTTATTAAAAAGTTTGAATTTGTCTTAATTCTATAATTTTCTTAATGAAAGCATTTTAATTTAAAATATAAGTGTTTTCTACTATAATCAAATTTAACACACACATTTTTTTTGAAAATTACGAGCCAAAAAACAAAGGATTTTAGATAATTTTTTTTCTAATATAACAAAGACTTTTTTTGTTTAACGAATTAGAAAAACAAATATTTTTGAAAGTTGCAAAAATTATGGTTCGATATTTTTGTATTTACGATGTTACTTTACCATAACTTATGTTGAACATGTGACTTAAAACTTAAATTTCGGAAATTATTTTATTCCAAAAATTTTAACGTTGGTATTACAGCAAAAAAAGTTTAGTATTAGATAGTTGAATAAATTAAAGGTTTAAAGCTGTCTCTTTTTCGATGTGATTTTAATTCAACTTACGAGAATAAGTAAATTACACATTAAAATAAATTCTCATTTATTTAGAGTTTTTGTTAAGGTCCTATAACCTGTGGAATTTCCGGTATTTAGAAAACCTTTTAAATTAAAACTCTGGATGAGCAATTCTCTGCAAAATCGGCCGATTCCAACATTTTTTTTTTGTATTTTTTAATTTGGCTCAACTTTTGTGGGAGCCTCCTTTATGACCAAAGAAGCCATTTTGTGTCATTGGTTCAACCATACAAGTCTCCATACAATTTTGGCAGCTGTTCATACCAAAATGGTACGTAAATATTCAAAAATCTGTTACTTTTGAAGGAATTTTTTGATTGATTTGGTGTCTTCTGCAATATTGGGGGTATTGATGAGCACTTTTCAAAAGCAATCGGTACACGGAAAAAAATGCCGAATTTTAAATATATATTTAAAAAATATATATAATTTAAAATCCGTATCTATAAAAAATAAAATATTTTTTAGGGGACAAAAAACCGCAAATTTTAAGGAGACAAAGTTTGACGGCAAATTATGAAAATTGCAAAAAAAATATAAAAAAAATGATGTCCAAATATTTTTTTACTTCAGTTTTTAATGTCAAATCAAATTTGAAATCGAAAAGTGAATTACACATTTTTTATGAAGTTTTCAAGATATTCATTGTTACTGAAATATTTTCATTTTTTTAAATAGTGTCTTAAATGATTGTTCATTCCACAATTTTTTTATTTCCGAAATATCAGGAAAATTTAAAAAAAATGTCTAGAAAGTTTCTATTTCGAGCGAAAAAAAAAAATGAAACAAGAAAATTAATGCCATCTCATCTTAATCTCATCCAAACATTACCACATTTTGAAATGCCAATATCTCAGCAACTGATGGTCCAATTTTCAATTTTGAAAAATAAAACATTTGTGAAATTTTATGATCTTTTCGAAAAAATATCTTGAAAATTATAAAATCAAAACAAACATTTTAAATGGCCGTAATATTAAATGTTTGGCCCTTTTGAAATGTGAGTCTTGATTCCATAATTTTCAAAATAATTTTTAAAGAGATCATAAAATTTCACTCATGTTTAATTTTTCAACATTCAATATTGTACGATTAGCTGCTGGAAAAAACTTTTTTTTTTAATTTTTGTTTAGTGTTGAGTTTTTTTATTCCAAATTCCATTATCATGGGGCCGATTTTCCAAACCCTCAGAATTTTGTTAATAAATATTTTGTTTTTGTTTATTTTCAAACACAAATTTACATAAAATTTGATCAATTTTTTCGCAATGTTATATTTGAAGAATGTGGAGCACAAATAAAAAACACTTAAAATTCTTGTCAAAAATAATATTTGTTTAAATTAGTAGCCTTCTGGCGGTAGAATCACTGAGAAGATGTCTTTAACGTTTTAGGAAACATTTTGCTTACACTGTTAAATTTTTTACCCAATTCAGTTGTTGAAAAATCATTAAAGTTTAGATTGGTTAACCATCTGTCGGAATGAACAAAATTTAAAAATAAATCGGTTGTACGATGAATATATATTCATAAAATTAGGTTTATTCAAAGGTTGGAAATGTATTATTTGGATGAAATTTAAATAATTATCTATTTAATATAAAAAAGGTTTTGAGTCATTATTTTTTTAAAGAATTTTTTAAAAAAATACTGTATTTTAATCTAATCTAATCTAATCAAACCCTAGTGCAGCCAATCTATCGAAGGGATCCTGGAGAGTGCCTTAGGTTAGATAACGCCTAGCCTCTTCTTGTCATTTATTAACAATTGTAGTGCACCATTGCATTAGAATGCATTGAAACATCACAAAACGTTAAATCGGCCAGGCCTACTGCGTAAAGTTTACCGCAGAGATGATTCGTTTAATTGGATTGAGTTTGAGCACAGGGTGTGTGTTCCTTAAAAAAAAATACTGTGCTTTTCAAACAATCTCGTTGTGAAAATTTCCCCAGCAACACGTCCTTATTGTTACTGTACCGTTTTGTGAGCTACTGGTGTGTGTTTGCCTTTGCTTATGAATATATTTTCGCTGAGTGTTATTTCGTTGCTGTGTCGTTGTTTCGTCCTCCACGCCAGACGCGGCACTCCACAGTCAGGAGGAAAACCCCTGGTGAAGCATTGATGCGGAAAAAGGCAAGTTTAGCTCAAGCAAGTGGTTACCGACGACAACGACGATTCCTGACCTATGTCTACCCCGTTTGCGTTAACTGGGTGGAAAAATAAAACAAAAGAAGGGCTGAAAAAACAGCTCGATTCGTCTGGACGAGGAACACGTTCACACAAAAGTCTGGCTGGGCTCCAGACTGAGGGACTGAGAATCGATGGATAGATGGATGTGTTTTTGGTTTCAAGTTGGACGACACTTTTGAAGCGAAGAAGTTGTTCTTTGTGGGTGCGGGATTATTGTTTCGACTTTAAGGGATGAATTGGTCATGCTTTATCGACACACAAGACGTGGAATGACTTCGATCCGTCTCGTGGATTTGTCAAGCAGACGTGACTCGTTGGATAGTTTTGTCATTTGATCAAACTTTTGTCATAATTTGTTGAAAATTCAATGTAGTGTAAACATCTAATAACCAATCATCATGATGCAAGTTTTTTCAATAAAAAAATACATATTGTTATGAATAATTATGTCGTTAGCCTGATTTTTGGAGGAATTTTTAAAGGGAGGAATACAAATACTTTGAATTAAACTTGGCAATGACCTTTTTTGAAAAACATCCATAAAATATTTGAAAACAAAAGTAATTTTATGAAATATTATAAGAAATATTTATATTGGTTTCCTCTGTATTTTTTTTAAGTTTAAAGCTTAAAAAAAATTCTCAAAAAACCTTAAACTTTACTCACTCTTAAGTGATAATCGAAATTTCACGGCGCAAAAAGCAAAAAAGCAAAAAAGCAAAAAAGCCAAAAAGCAAAAAAGCAAAAAGAGTAATTCTCTACCAAAACCGGAAATGGATTTTATTTGTATTTTTTGATTTGGCTCAAACTTTGTGGGGGCCTTCCCTATGACCAAATAAGCTATTTTGTGTGATTGGTTCATCCATACAAGTCTCCATACAATTTTGGCTGCTGTCCATACAAAAATAGTATGTAAATATTCAAACAGCTGTAACTTTTGAGTGAATTTTCTGATCAATTTGGTGTCTTCGGCAAAGTTGTAGGTATTGTTGAGGACTTTTGAGAAAAAATAGGTACACGAAAAAAAAATTGCAAATTTTTTAATCAACTTTTTTCACTAAAACTCAATTTCCCAAAATACTTATTTTTTGATTTTCGAGATTATTTGATATGTTTTAGGGGACAAAAATCCGCAACTTTTGAGCCATAGAGAAACATGGTCAAAAAATCTGCCGCCGAGTTATGAATTTTTGAAAAAATAGTGATTTTTGGAAAAATTTGAAGTTTCATGCAAAAACAAGTTTGACATTATTTTTTAATGCAAAATTGAATTTGCAATCGAAAAGTACTTTACAGATTTTTTGATAAAGGGCTCCGTTTTCAAGATATAGCCACCGAAAGTTTGATTTTAGCGAAATATTTGCAGTTTTTCAATTTTTAAAAATAGTGACCATGAGTGACCATTTCTAAAAATATTTTGTTTGAAAAGTTCAGAAAATTTGCTATAAAATTGTCTAAGAGTCATTGAAGATTGGACCTCGGGTTGCTGAGATAAAGCCGCTTTAAGAAAAAGAAACACGAAAATTGAAGTTTTCCTAATCTCACCAAAACAACCCACCATTTTCTAATGACCATATCTCAGCAACTAATGGTCCGATTTCCAATGTTAATGCATGAAAAATTCGTGAAATTTTCCGATCTTTTCGAAAAAAAATTTTTAAATCTAGACTAGCATTTTAAATGGGCGTAATATTCAATGTTTGGCATTAAAAAATAATGTCAAACTTGTTTTTGCATGAAACTTAAATTTTTTCCAAAAATCACTGTTTTTTCAAAAATTCATAACTCGGCGGCAGATTTTTTGACCATGTTTCTCTATGGCTCAAAAGTTGCGGATTTTTGTCCCCTAAACATATCAAAAAATCTCGAAAATCAAAAAATACGTATTTTGGGAAATTGAGTTTTAGTAAAAAAAAAGTTGATTAAAAAATTTGCAATTTTTTTTTGTGTACCTATTTTTTTCTCAAAAGTCCTCAACAATACCTACAACTTTGCCTAAGACACCAAATTAATCAGAAAATTCACTCAAAAGTTACAGCTGTTTGAATATTTACATAACATTTTTGTATGGACAGCAGCCAAAATTGTATGGAGACTTGTATGGTTGAACCAATGACGCAAAATAGCTTATTTGGTCATAGGGAAGGCCTCCACAAAGTTTAAGTCAAATCAAAAAATACAAAAAAATAAAAATGGTTGAAATCGGCCGATTTCGTAAAGAGTTGCTCAAAAAGCAAAAAAGCAAAAAAGCAAAAAAGCAAAAAAAGTAAACAAGCATATTTATTTTTTTATCATATAAATGTTACAAAAAGCACAATCAGATATTTTCAACAATAATCATTGTTGCTCAAAAAATATTTTCAGCACAGTCTCATGTTACTTCTTATCATTCCCTGAAAATCAGATTAAAAATATGCTATGTAAAATATAATTGCCCGCTCCTTTCCCTCCCGCCCAAGTCACACTTATCGACTAACGATCGGCTCCTCATCGCCGACGCCGCCGTCGGCAGTCTCGCCAGACTACAAAACAGTTCGGAAAAGTGCTCTCTTCCCATTGTAACTAAAATTAATGGTCCCCTTTGTGACAGACTGTGGGGGGGAGGCACTCCCCCCCCCCCTTTTCCACCCCTCATCCTCGAAAGGGAGGTAAAAAAAATCCCTCAAATAGAATTGAGAGAGAGAGACCGAGGAGAGAACCTAGAACCTAGGACAACATTATTCCGCTTGCGCAGACTGAAATGGAAAACTGCCCTGGGTGAGGGTTTTTCCGGGGAGAGTCACATTTTCCGGGGCGGAAAAGCGGCGGGGGTTGAAAGCGAATCGAAACAAAAACAACACTCTGCCCCGTCTCGTCGTGACGTGCCCCGTAATTGCTGGTTCTGTGAAAAGTTGAGGGGGATGAGCGGGATGAAATTCCATGAATTTTGTCGCACCGAAGGGAAAATGCGGAAAATGTTGAGGAGCACGACGACGAATGACCGATAATTTAAAGTAATTTTCAAAGTTTGCTTCTGAGGGACAAGTTGAGCCCGGGGAAATTAGATTGGACGAGCGCGCGCGGTGGGCACTTTTGAAAGTTGTAATTTGGTTACGGAAGTCGGGAAAGGTTCTGGGAATGGCAATTTTATGCAAATTTGGGGAATTAACTGCAGCACATTGAGTAGCTTAAGGGAAGCTCTATTTTTCATTAATTGTCCTTTCGAAGTGATTTTTTTCAAATTTTCACCAGATTTCTTCTCTAATTTCAAACGACCAAAATCCAAAAAAAATGAGGATATGATTAAGGATCTCGTTAGCGTTCTTCTCGTGAGCCAAGCGCCATAAACTATGGGGAATTATCCACCCCGATGCTGGAACAACAAAAAAGCGTTGTGTCTCCGTCTAGCGATTCTAGAGAGCTGTGCTGCCCACCATTGAAAAAACGGCTAATATCCACTTTTGGCAAAAACGAGATATTAGCACCAGGTGATAGAGGATGTTCCAACGCATCTTCTGTACCTTGAATTTCACTGAAATAGTGTATAGACTTGGCTGCCGATGCGAAAAACCAAACGGCTAATATGCCACTCTTATGGGAAATTGCCTTGACGGAGATTTGGTGACTAACACTAAAACGCGTTTTTCTCGGAATACTTGATTTGGCATAATAGCCGAATTTTCAATTATGGGCAGTGTGGCCAGCCAAGCGAAAACAGTCATTAAGCTTGAAATGATGTGACTGGCAGTAAAAACTGGAGACGAGATTTGCAGGACAAAAAAAAAACAGGCGAGGAGTCTCCGATTTTCCGTGCTTCCTCTTGCTTGCTTCGAAAAAGGACTGCAAGCAAGAAATCGATGGCAGAGCGTTATTGCTGAAGTAGCCGGTAGAATCGAGGAAAGGTTCGCTTTAATTAAAATTTAATTTCAATTAAGCAGGCGAATCAACCGGGCTGAGCTTTGACGATGGACAAGTGATTGAGTTTGCTGGAGCTTGTTTGCAGTCGTTAATGGTGGCATCAGAACTGAAAGCAAAGTTTAAAAGATACCTTTTTTTAAAGAATTTTCAATAAAATTATACCCCATTTAAAGGAAATAATATGTTTTTAAAATTATACAAATTGTATTGATTTTTGTTTTCTTAAACAATTAAGGGCAGTCAAAATGTCTGGAATTTTGAAAAAAGTTAAGAATGAACCAAATGTGAAAGCAATAAGCAAAACTTTTAAGGCTCTTTGCAAATGTTTAAACAACTCATAAATGCCTCTATAATAAAAAAATAAATTATTTAAAAAAAATCGCAAATGTAATGTTAAAACTATTTTTATGCAACTAAATCAATCAATGAATAAATTCATTCAAAAGAGCTGTTATTCATAAAACATTATCAGTTGTATAGCTACAAACTCTAGTTTACAACATTTGAAAAAAAATATTTGAGAGGTTAGGTAAAAATAAGTTATTGTGTAAATTTTTAGACAAATCGGTCAAGTTTTAAAGGTCGCAATACATCGTAAAAGTTGGTGAAAAAAATATTTTCATACAAAAACGTCTTCTTAAAATCGCTAATAGCTCTATAGGGTTAAATCGGATCGTTTCGCGGTCTCCGACAAAGTTGTTTATCATGAAATTTATCGCCATCTTTAGGTGGATTTTTTTATTTTGATTTTTTTGCGCTTCCCCGTACATTTTTGCGAAATTTTCCATACAAACTTCAATGATCTATAGAGACCCTTAAACATGAACCAATTTGGCTAAAAAATGGACCAGTTACTTATTTTTACCTAAAGAGTCAAAGCTCTCAATTTTTCTTCAAAATTTTAAATTTTTCTTATCTAAAATTTCTTCTGTATCAATAAAAATAACCTTTAATGATTAACAGAAGAAAACTTTTTAACAAAAATTATCAGATTTTTTTTTTTGCAAAATAAAACATATTTTCAATTATGACATTTGTTATGTTTTTTTTTCTTTAGGTCGTTGCAAATATTATAACAAATTTTATTCAAAATACTGATATATTTTTTTTTTTTGAGTAGACAATAGAGATTCTGATCTGTTGAATAAGGTTTACTGTAACTGAAAATTAGCTTTTAAATTTTATTTTATGTTCGTAAAAAGTTAAAAAACAAACTTTTTTGATATAAATCTGAATAAAAATCTAACGTTTTTCAGCTAAATTTCCATTGGAATGAAACTCATTTATTTTAAATTAATTAAACAAATGGAACATCTTTCAGACTTTAGAGTTCCTGAAATAACACAAAATCTAACGTTTAAACATTTTGGTCATTTCTCATTACAGTGCTTCTAATTTAATAAATTTGGTCAAAGTGAACAATTACGAAAGCATTTATTGAAAGACATGTATTACTTATTTTTGATCTTATGAGTATTTTGATAAATTTTCGACATATTTTAAGGTAGAAAAAAGTTTTATTCACAAATGAAATTGTTAAAATTTTCCAGTTCTGAAACGACTATAATCATGTGAATTGAATTTTAATTATTGGCAAAAATCACGTTTATTTTTGCACTTTTATTAAATTGTGCACTTTTAGACATGAAATATTAAATGCTTGGACCACAGTTCTAAAAAGGCGTCAAATTTAACTAAAATTATCGTAACAATTTGGCGTAATTAAAAAAGGTATGTTTTTTTTCAAAATTGTGAACATTTTTTTTTGATATTTGAAATGAAGTTATATTCAGAAACAAAAAAGCGGATCTGTTTGTTATAACCCTAGAAAAAACGATTTTTTATTGGATTAAAATTTTATTGAAAACAATTTTTCTATAGAAATTTAATTGTATTTTTTATGATTGTCAA
This sequence comes from Culex pipiens pallens, assembly GCF_016801865.2. NCBI lineage: Eukaryota > Metazoa > Arthropoda > Insecta > Diptera > Culicidae > Culex > Culex pipiens. Next base: position 16,510,429 of record NC_068939.1, read on the forward strand.
AAATTTGTTTCTTTTACATTACACAGTAGCCAGAGCAGTTATTGTCTCCCAATTCCAATTTATTGAACTAACGGAATCAATCCTGAAATGATTTGAGTTTAAACATCAACCAATTTTGTTGTAAATCCTTTTAAAGATTAAACTTAAGGGATGAATCAAAAATTTCATCAATAGTACCAGTACTTTAAATAATACCAAAATTTGTGTACAAATATCTGGGTGCTTCAAGCTCTGATTGATGTGCACCATTAAGATGAAAAATAAAAGATTGATAAACTTTTTCATACGAAACAATAACCTCCAATAATAAATTACATTTTAACATACTGTGTCATAAGGAGTAAGGAATATTAATTAAAAGAAGAGCAAATTTGACCTAAGAAATATTTTTTCAAAGCAATGCAAATTTCATATGAAACAAGTAAAATCATCAAACTTAAAACATTCTGAAATTTTCTGTGTTTTTTTCTTATGCTTTTTTGAGCTTCCAAATTTATTTTTAAAATTTTAGATAAGGACGCTTAGAGGCGGGATTGGGTCTTAGAGGGTTTAAACCGACTTTTTTGATCAATTTGAATAATATTCATCGACTGTGATTGGACAATTTGAAAATTAAACTGCAACGATAAAAATAATTACGAAAGAAATTTTACATAATTGCTACATTAAATGAAATTTAGATGAGCAAGATATTGAAAAGAAGTAATTAAAACGATGCCTAAAAAAATATCGATGACATTTTTGAAAAGAAATAAAACAGATTACAAGTAAACTTTTATATCATAATAAATATATTGATATTAAATCTATTTAACTTAATTCTACAAATTCATCCGAAAAAACTGTTTTGCTTTGGGTGCATCTAGTCACTACTTGTTTTGATGGCAAGCAATACATCGTTAAAAGTTCATCAACCTCAATCGAAATTGTAACTACACTAGACTGTCTGCAACACAATACATCTATAACAGTTGTCTCAGCAGAAGGATACCGTGGACAAACAATGGTGGGATGGAAAAAAGAATAATAAAAAAGTCTTCACAAACATTGACACAGCGCAAAAGGATAACAATAACTTCCAAGAAAAGTGAAGTTGAAACTCGCCCGCTTCCTAAACCTTAACCTCACTCTTCCTACTCTTCACCTAAACTGTCTCCATTGATAATCCGTTCGCGAGTAACAAAATACTCCCCACGCCTTAGTATTACCCTGTAGGAGTGTGAGTGAGCCGTGTGTCATTTCATTTTCAATTAAAACGATGGCGTCGACGACGACGCCGAGGAAGCAAAAATGTGGAAACAAAAATAAATCACCGAAGGGGAAATTGCAGATCCCCTCACTTCGTCACAACAATCCTGACTCCTGTCCTGCTCTCCAGGAAACGCAGAGTTCAATTGCCTTTTAACCCACAAGAACGGGACTACGGGAACGTAACGTAAACATTGTCCCGGCGTCGTCATCTGACGACGATTACAGCAGTGTTAGTGGGTGTGAAGTTGTTGGAAAAATATTGTTTATTAAATTGTCCTAGACTGTATTAGAGATCTCTTAAAAATGTTCATAAACCATCAAATTTCACATTTTCGCTTGAAATTTGTTGTTAAAAAAATAGCTATTTTTAAATTTTTAAATGTTTAAATCATGAATAAAGATAATTTATAAATCCAAATGAACTTAAAAAATACTTTATAATAAATGAAAGTAGTCACAAAAAATAAATATTAAAAAATCGATTAATTTTAAAATTTTGAAAACAAAAGTAACCAAAAACAATTTTAGCAATAACATTAGTAAAAATTGTAGGATAAGCAAAAATCAACCTTTTCAAAAAAAATCGTCAAAAATCTCCCAATCGAGGGTTAACAGCCGCGTTGCAGTGTCGCGTCGCGCGGTTCGGTGCCCTTTAGGGAAAGAGCGGAACGAGGAGTTGGCCGACGGACGCGAGGAGTAATAGGCAACGACCTACGGCACTACGAGTGATACGACGAGCCTACGAGCCAGACTGGCGACGGCCAAAGTGTCCCTGCTGCGACGAAGTCTGGATGGGAGCCAGGTTGGATTTTTTTTCCCGAGGGGAAGGAGCAAGGAGACTGGGACGGAAAGGGTTACGACAGGTTCACGTGACCATGGTCGGGAAATGCCCTGTGGAAAATGGCGATGGGGCGGGGGACAAATTGGAAAACCAACAAAAGTGGAGAGTTTTTTTGGCCCTGGGGATTGAATTCAACGCCGGTGTAGGCAGTTTTGGGGTGATTTTTTTACCTCATTTTTTTTTTGTTTTGTATGATGGAAAAGCAATCATGAAAAGGGCATTACGAGCAGTTGGTGGGATGTACATTGTACACGGTTGGATGTGATTGCTGAAATTAAGCGTTGTTATTCGATTTCGGAAGAAAATTTGCACTGTAAATTGTTAGAATTATGAATAAAAATAACAAAATTTGATAAAACAACTACAAAATATTGAAAATATTTCACTTTTTCCAAAGTTTTGTGATTGCAGGAAATTCAATTGTTATATTATTTTTTTTCATAAAAAAATATTTCGAGATTTTAACTCCCCTTCCTTTAAATTGTTATCCAAAAAAAAAAAACAGGGGAGCATAAACTAATTCTTGCTAAAATAGAAATTTATATTGACAAAAAAAAAATTTCATCGATATCATACTTAGCACAACGGTTAATTTTGATTTTTCAATCATGGCATGGCATCCATATCACTTTTACTGAACTCTAAATCTCTTTTTAATGAGCCCGTAGATAAAAAAAACTTCAAATTTGTTCATAAATATTTTTATGTCTTTTTTTATTTGGTATATTTTATATTTCAGAATTTGGAAAATGAGGCTTTAAATTTAAAATTTTGACCATGACCAGAACAAAATAAATAAAAAATAAGTTAAAAAATATTATATATTAATTGCTTAAATTTTTATTTGATGAAAAAAAAAACCTATCAATGTTATTCCAGATGAGAAAAACTTTTCCAATATGTTAAATTTGTGATCAATTTCCACACAAATAGTATTGATGATATTTATTATACTATGCAAAATTTGATATTTAAAATAAAATTTTAAGATTAATTTGACGGAATTGTAACTGCAGTGTTGAACACAGTTTTAAATTTAATTGCCTTTCCATCCATTTATTCATTTTTTTTAAATTTCCTTGAAATTTGAGAGTTGTTTTTTGTGTTTTTTTTTTAAATTGAAGATTTTTTTTCGAAATTTCCAGAGACTTATAAAATTTAAAAAATTATGTATCAGTAAATTTTAATATTTTTAAAATAAATATTTGTTTGTTTCGTGAATTTTTTGGAAAAGAGTCTGTTTTTTTACAAATAAATAATAGTTTTTTTAGGCCGTTGCAAATAATTTTCAAAGTTTATGTTTACCCGAGCAGACGGAAATAACTTGGGAATAACGATTTTTGTTATTTGAAAATACTAGGCTAATAACACTTTATGTTATTATAACAGGATTTGTTATTCGTCGTTATGATTTTTTTGTTATTGGATTGTTATTGTAATAACAGACTAATAACATTTTAAGTTATTTTTCGAACAAATCTTTGTTATTATTTTTTGTTATTTTAACAACTAATCCGATCATCCCAATAACAGTCGGAGTTATTCTTCCATAACAAAAAATGTTATTCCAAAGTTGTTTTGGCTTTCAACTAATATTAGACCAATAACAAATTTTGTTATGATAACATAAACTGTTATTAAAATCTTATGCAAAGATTGATTTTTCAAGAAGATTCCATAACACTTTTTGTTATTTTAACAGTCTTTGTTATTGAAATGGCATGAATTTTGTTATTACCGTCTGCCCGGGTATGGCTCTTCAAAATTAGTCCAAAAAATCAGGGAGCAAAAAAATATTTTTTCAAAAAACATCAAGATTTTATTGAAAATAGAAGTCAAATCAACTGAAAACAATCCAAAATGCATTTTTCTGCATTGATAACCATATTTAGCACACGGGTCCCCCACAGACCGTTATTATGCAGAAAAAATTTCCACCCAAACCAATGATTGGACATGGTTTCTGGGACCATTCTGCACCTCTGGGCCAAGTTTCAAAATATTTGCCGGCAGAAATTTCGAATACGGTCAGTTTTAGTATTTTTAGTTGAAATTAAGGGGAAATCGCATGTAATATGCATAGGAAAATTTCAAAGTATCAATGTTTTAACTCTAAAACGTTACTGGTCATGGTTTTAAATTGTACTTACATGTAGTAGAATGATATAAAACGATTTACGGAACTGACTTAGCCGGATTAAGCCTTAGTTTAGTGACTTAAGTACATTATTTACAAGTTTATATCTAAATATTTTTAAAAACTCCTTCATTAGGCAATTTTAAGTCTAGGAAGACTAGATTGCATAAAAATAATTAAAATGGGGTAACTTTGAGCCAAGGGGTGACATTGTACCAAATTTTACGTTTGTTTAATAACTAAATAGCTTAACAATAAGCTCGATAAGCTTGAATTGTAAGGATTACTCGTTGCAAATATTGTTGTCTTCTCCCACAATTTTGAAAAATTCCATAAAAAGTTGAATAAGAACGAAAAAAAACTACAAAGGATTATTTGCCTTATTGTTGTACCCTGACCAGAGTTTTAGGACACAAACTACATTAGAACTTACATCGTCCTTCATATGTAAATATTTATAAGATTAATAACCTATACATATTAGACTAAACTTTTTTTCACATTTTCTTAATATATGCCAGGCTTGTTAAAATAGTAGATGAGTGGTTGCTATAGCATGTTCGGGCTGGATTAAAAATATTTCGATTTTTTATGAAATTCCAATGCACAGCACCGCAAAAACTTTTTTTTTTTTCGCAAAAAAATAAAAATTTCGTCAATACTCATATATTTTGGAAACTAATGATTGCAAAACAACTGGACAGGAGTATAATACTTTTTTAAACACTTTTTTCATTCAAATGTTGAAACCATTGCTCATAAATTCAATTTTAAAACTTTTTTTTATTTTTTGACTTTGGTCAGAGGCGAGGGACGTAAATTTCAAAAAATATTTGCAACAGCCTTATATATCAGTAAAATCTGTTGGTAATTGTTGGTGCAACTTGTCATAAAATAGAAATTTATGGTTGTAATAAAACGGGAAAAATAACAAACGTTTATTAAAAAAAGCATTTAAAATGTTTTTAAATCTTCTTTAATAAATTTCACGAATAGAAGATGGCACAAAACATATTTTCAAATTTTATTTAAATTTTTTATTTAAAAAACTGTTTAAATCAATCAAAAACTTGCCAGAATACCAAATTGGGTGGCTCAAAAAAATAAAAAAAAAATATAATTTAAAGACAAATGAACAATTGGGTTATGATTGAATACAATTTTGTTTAATGAAAACTTTTAAAATCATGAAAATATTTTTTTTGTTTCCTGAAATTTATGGAAAAAGAAGATCTGTTTTTTACAAATAAATAACGGTTTTTTTTAATAGCAAAAAAATGCTATTTAATGATAAAAAAAACCATAATAAGAAAAAATAATAAAGTCTCTGTAATTCTCGAAATTATGAAATTAATTATAGGAATTTTGTAACTTCTCAAAAATCATTAATTAAATTTGAAGGCCAAAAAAACACAAAAAATAAATAAAATTTTAATGACAAGATAACCATTGGTTTATGATTCAAAGAAGCTGTTTTTTAAATAAAAATTTAATATTTTGAAAATAATTGAGTTTTTGTGCAATGATAAAAAAATTAAAATTAATGGAAGAAACTGAGAAAAGAAACCTTTAAGGTAATTGTATTTTAACACATAAATAATTGATTTATTACTACCTAAAATATTTATAATAATAATTATTATTAGTTTTATCAAAGACACTTTTACACTGCAGTGGCAATCGAGTCGTTTTCTCTTTAATGGTAAAAAGTACAATAAGGCATAGAAAAAACTGGAATAATATTTTGAAAAAAAAATTATAAGATTTTTTTAATTTCTCAAGGAATTTATGGAAGAAATCGAGAAAAAAGCTTTTAAGATGTTTGTTTTTTTACAATTAAATAATTGGTTTTAATTATTTACAACCAAAAAATCTATTTAATTATAAAGAGCAGAATGATATTTTTTAAATCACAAAGTCTCTGAAAATTCCGGTATTTTTAAATCAAGTATAGTAATTTTTCAACATCTCAAGGATCATCAGAGTTTTAAAAAAAAGTTTAAAAAAGAATGATTTTTTTTAAATGTAATCAAAAGTACTTTGATCGGTCAAATATTGTTGGAGGTTATAGCCAGTAGCCAGTCTTGAAAAAAGAAATTTGTAGTAGAAAAAAAATAAACAAATTTTTAATTGAAACTGATAAAAAGTTCAAAATTTGAGTGATTTTGTCCATTAAATTATGTTTTTATGAATAAATACTTTGTTTACTTGAATTTTTTCTCCTTCTTATCAACCGCAATAAATTTCATGAAAACCAAAAAAAAACAAATAAATTGCTTAATTTTTATTTCCAAGTGTACGAAATTCCTCGATTTCCACCTGGTTGGCTGCACTCGTATTGGTGTTGCAGCACACATACGGTACCCCACAATGTAAAGCACCGCACAGACCAGACGATTCCTGGACCAAAACAAGAGACAGCAAAAAACTGCAGCACTCAGCAGCGACACACGTCCGGACTGCTGATGCTGGAGTAGGATGAATGCAACGAGCCAGGAAATTTCGTAACGTGACTTCTTTTCGGCTGACTTGGTTTCGTCAATTTGGTGTTCCCTTTGGAGTTATTTTCAACGTGTTCAAATTAAAATCAGTTTCAATTTTCAGACTTATTTTCTTCAATTTTAAAGAATATTAAAAAAATATCCAATCAAATTTTCTTTACGCCTTATTTAAAACTTACAAAATCTACAACAAAAGCTTCATCCCCTCAAAACAAACACATTCACACGACTTACAATGGTCCTTATTCCCCCCGCGTGTCAAAATTCCTTTTTTGTGAAATCATCCCACAGGAGTCAAAGCCAGCCCAAAACAAAGGGGAAAATTTTCGTCCTGCAGAAACGATAATGCCGCAAACGTTGCAATGTCTCAATGGGGAAGAATTCGAGTGTGAAAAAGAGTTGCAAAGATCAACAAGAATTTTTCCCCATTTTTTTTTACAAAAAGAGAAGGTGACACACACTCACACTCTCGCTGCGCGCCTATGACCGCGCGGAAAAGCGCCGGGAAAGCTCCGCCTGTCTCGGTGTCCTCGTGGAAATTGAAGGAGGTGGTGGGGTTGGCATTCAAAGCGCGCCCGCCTGGAGCGTCAAGCGCACCGAGTTCAATGACCGACCTACTCAACCATTCATTGTTGGCATGTAATATTCAGGAACCGACCACGTGTGTGTGTGTGTGAGAGAGAGTCACACATACAAAAGGGAAAGGGGTTGTAGAATGGTGTGTGCAAAACGACGACGCGCGGCCTTTATGGTAATGTGCAAAGGTGTGAATGCACTTTTCGTCAGAGTTCGAGGTTGTTCTTGCAGCACAACCGCCGCGCCGTGGTGACGCGTCACGAAAGGAGTAACCTGTAACTGTTGTTGTTAGGGTGGTGGTAGTGGTGCGGTGTGACAGTGAAGAGGAGAATGCCGGTCAGTGAACCGTGTGTTTACCATTGCGTGATTTATTGGCGTTTGGTTGAAACTTTGTAACCTTGTTATTTTATAAATACCATAATTAAGGCTGGTACAAATATTTTTAAAAGTTTTTGTCAATTCAAATCGTCCCGAAAAATCAGGGGGCAAATAAAGTATTATTTCAATAAACTTTCAAAATTTCTATTTGAAATGCATTTCCCTCCACTTAAAATTATGTTTAAGCATGTTTGAGTTTATTCAAAAATACTTCAATTTTTAAAAATTGACGATCTACGGTACCACATGTTTCCGTCAAATCTTACATTTTTTTCAAACAATGATAATGATTGCAAAGCAACGGAACTAGTGTAAAATGCATTTAGAAAAACTTTTTTTATTCTAATGTTGAGACTATAGTTTCTTTTGTTTTGAAAATTAAGAAATATTATTAACATTCATGAACCTTGAAAAATAAATGATCTTGGAATTTGAAAACCATTTCTGTTCGATTTATCTGGATTCTTTAAAAATTTCAAATTATTTTAATAAAAGGTTTGGATTAAATGATTTCAGCCATGCCATGTCGATTATAACAAGATTAAATGTGCTTGGATTTGGTTGAAATTTGGGCTGAGAGTTGCCTGGCAAAAATCGTATTTTTTGTTAGGCGAATAGGGTGGGCCAAAATAACTGCGTTTTTGACAAATGTCTCAAAACAATTTTTTTGTAGAAAATCTTATGGAACAAGGAAGTTTCTTATAATGGTCAAATCAAATTTTGCTTATTTGTAAAATCCTATTGAAACAAATATGTTGTTTTTGTCTTGTATGTTGATGTTTAACGCAACAAATCTGAAAATGATGAATATTTATTTGCAGTTATTATTTTATGATTTTTCGTGGAGTTGCTAAATAATTTTATCAGATTTTCTAGTGTGGATCTGATAATTTTTAACTCTTTAGGCCATTGAAAATTTTATTTCAAGTTTGTGTCCCCCATCTTCAATTTTTTTTCCATAAAAATTTGGGGGCAAACAAGTAATAATTGACTGAACTTTGGAAACTAAACCTGTGAAATCAATTTTGTTGCATTCAGAATACATTGTATTTAACGTATTTATGCATATTAAATCAAATAAACATAATTTATTTTTTTCTAATTTTGGTACCATTGAAAGGTTAATACCAAACGTAAATGTTTAGGATTTTTTTTATAAATTCATTGATATTTTGCTTATTCTTGACTGTAATGTAACGATGTATTGTAGAGCTTTTTGAGATACAAGAACACAAACAAAAAAATGACAATTTATAAAGTAAAATTACACATATTTCTGAAACAAAATGTGAACTCATCTCAAAATTTAATATTTTCAAGATTGTCAACACTTTTATGCCATTTTTACCAAAGAAAAGATGCAAGAAAGTGTAACGATTTCAAAAATTATCTTTGAAAATTTATAACTTGTTTTTGAAAAAATTTATTCTTGCAAAAGAATTGCAAATTTCTCTTTGGCAACATTTTAGAATATTTTGTTTTTTTTTTTAATTTCATGCTGTTTTAAAATTTGTTAACCGAATCAAGGTTCGGTTGAGTAATAAATTTAGGTTATGTTGTTGTTTGTGAGAAGTTTTAAGTTTTGATATTCGATGTTCAATTTCACGTGGTAACAGAAATGACTTTTTCCAGCAGCTTTTTATGCTTTTCAACAGTAAAGTGAGACAAAAAAGTAACTTTAGTTTTTTTATTTGTCAAAAATTACATAAAACCAAATTTATTTGTTTTTTACTTTCCTTCTTTCATTATATAAAAGACTGTTCAAGTCTAGTGTTTGAGTACACATAACATCAAGTTGAATTTTGGAAAGTTGAAAATTTGATTGGTTGAATATTTCCCCTTTTTTTGAATAGTTTAACTTTGAAAAATGGTATGAAGTAGGTAAAATTCAGCAGAATCTAATGCAAAATTAAACACTTTTTAACACTAAATCTGTCACCATTCCCAGATGTAATATAACGATCATTTTTTTTCTGAGTATAAAGAGTAGTAAAATGAGATTGTAATGATTTTTGTTCATAGAAATGACACTTATATGCATGAAACTACATACTTCTGTTATAAAATTTTAGAAAATTCTAAAATTTTAGAAAATTCAGAATACAGTTGAATGCACATAGTACAAAAATCATGGTAATATTACATCTGGGAAGGGGTACATCTTTTATGTCAGAAAAAATTTAATATTTAACCTCTACTTTTTCAGCCTAAATTGAGGGAAAATTAAATCTCAAAAGTGGTAATATTCAACCTTCCAAAATTACAGCTTGATTTTTTTTTTTACTGTGTAATTATTCTCGAAAACCACAAATGATTTTTTCTTCAATTTTTTTCAAGTGGCTGAAACTTATTGGAGCGCTTTACAGTAAACAAAAATTAAATTCGGAAGGTTGAATATTACATTTTTTAAGGTGAAATTTTACCTAAATTTACACTGAAAAAGTGACATTACAAAAGTGGTAAAATTACACATTTTCAGAGGTAAAATTACCCATTTTTTCTGACATAAAAGATGTATCTCTTCTTAGATGTAATATTACTATGTTCCATACGATTCAAAAAAGGTATGTTGCATCATTGGTTCATCCAAACAATTTTGGCAGCTTTCCAAACAAAAATGGTTTGTAAATATTCAAAAATCCATAAGAAAAGAATTTCTCAAAAAAAAAAAAATAAAAAATGATTATGCGGATCACAAAAGCAAGGAGAAATATTTCTGTGATATTTCAGATTTTTGAAAAAATATTAAAAAATTTTCCAAAATAATTTTTAAAGCAAAACATTTCCCAAGATATTTTTTATAGCCAAACAATGTTTCTAAATCAATTGAAAACAAAAAAATGCATCAAAATCATATAAATAGTTGACAAGATACAATATAGAAATTGAGAAAATCAAAATGTTCAGAATTTAGTAAACAATTAAGACTATAGTCTTGATTTTTCAACTAACTAAAATTTTCGACTAAAATCGTAAAAAAATCTGTGAAATTTTGCAATTTTTCAAATACAAATAATTGCAAAATTTCAAAATCCAGAAAAACATTTCAAAAGAACAACAATTTATGTTTTAGGCCTTTTGAAATGGTACGACTAAATTCTCTTATAAAACAAGGAAAAACGATTGATTAAAATGTTGAATTGAGGAAAGTATTTTAACGAAGAATTCATTTTAATCTTTGAACAAATTCCCAAACTTTAAAAAGCCATATTTTGTAAACATAGTCTTTTCCCCTTCTCAATTTCACCAAAAACCAAAACATTACGATTCCGTTTCACCTTCAAGCTCTAAGCCACGAGGTGCGATTTAAATCGCTTTTAGTTTTTTCGTTATTTTCAAAACGTTGCCTTTTCCCTGTCTGTCTGTACTTTTCCAACTATTTTCCCACCCGTTTTGAAGTTTAAAGGTTGTTGACACTTTGTGGGCCTGTAAAAAGGGGGGTGGTCAAACTTTTTCAAAAGGGCATTTTCTGGAAAAAAAAGTCAATATTTGAAGAAGTTAATTCAACAACTTATCTCAGTTAAGAGTAAATAATTAACACATTTTCAAAAGTTCGTCCCGAAGAATCGTTCTGAATGGGCCTGGTGGTGCAGCCCACATACACTTTGCTACAACACGACGCTAGTGTTAGAGAGCGGTGGTGTTTGTTTATGTCGGGTAAATATCGGGGCAGAGAAAAAAAGGGGCTTTGATTTTGAGTTTGGAGGCCTAATGGATGATGGTCGTCCCCCTTAATGAAAGTGGGTGAAAGCGAGGGGAAGTTCAGGGCAAAAGTGCAACGTTGTAGCTTGGTGGTGTGAGTGGTTTTTTTTCGCCCTGACACAACACAGTTTGTATTGAGGGGCTTTTGTGTGTTGGGATAGGTTAGGGTTTTGGCACAGGTACAGTACCAGCAGCGGCAGTTGCTGCTGGAAAAGGTCATCGACTTGAACTCGAGGAAGCTAATGGAAAGGAGTAAAAAAATACTGTTTTAAAAATTTGAACCCGTTTGGCCTATTGCGTGCTGGTGCGGGTTCGCGGAATTTGACACAGGAGGATGATGGTTTTGCTGGTGGCGCCACTTTCCGTCAGGTAGGTTCGCGGACATTCTGGAGGTTATTGACAGGGTCTTGAACTCCTGATTGGCATTGTTGTGGGGGGTGAGGTGCAATGGTAAATGTGGGTTGGCTAATGGTAATATCGCTGATTGACACTTACCGTGACGCTTTATTTGATGCCCATAGATTGTGATTTGTGTTTCTGGAAAGAGAGAAAAAAGGAAATTGTCAGTGATGAAGGGATTGTAAAGAATATATTTGAATAATAACATTTACATACACTATAAAATATTGTGTAAATTTAGAAGGTGTAAAATTGGAAAGTTCAACATTATCTATATTATGACGTACACAGAAAAAAAGTTGAATTTCGGAAGGTTAAAAATTTGGTTGCTTGAATATTAATTCTTTTGAATTTTGAATTATTTTGCCTAAAAAATGTTTAATGTTTAAATATGAACTTATGAAAAATGTTTAAAATACACAGCAAATAAAGTAGTAATCCAGCTGCGTGTAAAAGGCCTGGGTGTAAAATAAATTTTGCATTATTTTATGAAATTATGTGTAATATTACACCCTGAAATATGTAGCCCATCAGTATGGGAAACCTACTTGACCGAAATGTCAAGCTCACATATACGTTTATCCTTTCCATTTTTCATCGGTCTGATGGCCGAGCGGGCTAAGGCGCCAGTCCTAACTGTTGGTGCTGGGTTTGAGTCCCGTCGGTTGCAACTTTTTTTTTGTGTTAACAAAAATTGTACATGCAACGTGTAATATTCAGTGTTTATTTTGACGAAGGTGATGTGCATGCTTTTGCATGCGATTTTACCATCGGATTTTTTGCTGTGTATGAACTTATGAAAATCCAGCAGAATTGATAAAAGATAAACAATTCCTGATGTAAAATAACACATTTTTTGACACAAAATCTGCCACAATTCCCTAATGAATATTAACATCACCTTTTTCTGTGTATAACCTCAATTAGACTGGGAAAGTGCCATTACAATAGAATATTGGTAAATTTACATTTTTCAGATGAAAAATAACACATTTTTCTGACAATGAAGATGTATGCATTTACAGATCTAATATCACCATATTTTTTATATCGTGTATACGTTTTTTTACAAAAAAAAAAATCTCAAAAAAATTGGGACCACACTTCGAAAAAAAATTGTAAATTATGTTAAAATATGTTTTTATCAATTCATTTATCCTCCACTGTACAATTTATCTTGAATGTTATTTTTTTTTCTCGAATTCAAAAGTTTTTTTGTCTTATTTAATGTGTTTTTTTCATGCATTTAAAGTATTAATACTTTCATTTATCTTTTTTTTATTTTGTATTGTAGTTTCATGCCAATTCCAGAATTTCCTTTCGTTTGCTGTTTTTAGTAATATTACCGATTTTACCGTACTTTTTTTCAAAAATTAGATATGAAAATTAACCTAAAACTTTGAAGTTGAAGCAAAGGGTGCCAAAGCATAATATGGGTCAAAAATTACTGCATACATATTTTTACGTAAAAAGTAGTGAATAATAGTTTGATAAACAGTTAGTAATAAGGCCGTTGCAAATATTTTTCAAAGTTTATGTCGACACCCCCCCTCCCCCCTTCAAACTTTTCCGAAAAATCAGGAAGCAACAAAAATATTTTTTTCAAAAACTCAAAAATTTCAATAAAAAAGAGAAGTCTTATCAACTGAAAACAATCTAAATGCATTTTTCTGCATTGATGACCATATTTAGCTTGTTTGGGCTCGTTTTAAAATATTTTGAATTTTTATGGTATTTCAAAGTACAGCACCGCAAAAACTTTTTTCCTCGTAAAAAAAGTTCGTCAATACTTAGAAATTTTGGAAACTTATTATTGCAAAACAACTGGACAGATGTGTAATACATTTTAAAACACTTTTTTCATTCAAATGTAGAAACTGTGGCTTGTTATTTCAATTTTTTAACTTTATTTTTTAATTTTTTGCCCCTCTCGACTTTTGTTAGAGTCAAGGGACATAAACTTCAAAAAATATTTGCAACGGCCTAACAGCACAAAAAAATATTTGAAAAAAATACGGACAAAGTGAAGTTTAAAACAAGTAAAATTATCAAACCAAAGATTTTCGCTGAAAAAATAAGAGTTTTACTTTAAAATATATTAAGACATTGAAAGTTTTATTTCAAGTTTTTTCTTTCAAAGATTAAACAAAAAACCAGGAGCAAAAAAATTTTGCATAAAATAAATATTTTCCTTTAAAAATCTTCTACAATTCATTGTAAATAATTTAAAATAAATTGTATAATTTTTATTTTTGGATTTTTAATCGAAATGGGTACTTTTAATTTTAGATCCTCAGATTGGAAAATGACACTAACCTTAGGAACAAAATTATTTTAATAAGTTAATTGATATTTTGCAATGTTTTTTGGACAAAAACTTAAAATTTGTTTTTTTACTTCTTGACCATGGCCAAAGTCGACTTGAGCTAAAAAAGGCTTTTGGGTAAGTATTTGGAAAACGCTGAAATATTTATTTTGCTTAAAAAGAAAGCAGGCTGATCTGTTTTAATGCTATTTTTTTTAAATAAAGTAAGAGTTCTTGACAAACAATTTTACGACATTTTTTATGTTTCGCAAAATATTTACTAAACAAACTTTCAAAAGCATATTAGAGTCAAAATAATTGAATTGAATTTTTATTTCAAATTGAGCAATATTTTCAAATATTTTTGAAATAAATGTTGTTACGACGTAAAAACCAAAATTCATGCTATTTTCAATAAATGAACTCAACTGCCCAATTTTTTTTCGACAGATTCAGGAGGTCATTTTGAGCAACTTTTGTTGTTCAAAAAACTTTACTTTTCTTGTTTTATGTTTTTTTTCTGTTTTATTTTTAGTATTTTAATTTGCAATAATCTTGTTTAGTATATTATTGTTTTTGGTAGTATTTGGCCTTTTCTGCCAAATCAGTTCATTACATTTTGCCTTTAAATTTTTTCACGTTTTTACAGTCACTTTTACAATTTTTTGCTTGTTTTTCACATTTTCTGCTATAGAATGGAAACATTATCATTTAAATTAGAAAAAAAATTGTATGAAATTGTAGAAAAATGCGTAGTGGCATAGTCTGGAACACTACAAAAACTACTGCATACTTTTTTTACTTAAAATATAGGAATTTTTAGTAAAAATCACAGCCAAGGTTGACGCCTACAAAAATGACATTTATAAAAACATTGGCAAAGTCACATAAAAAAAATCAAACTTCCAACCCTAAATTTATTTTTTCCAATGCTTTAAAAAGATCAAAAATTGATTGAAAAATGGATTATTGGCGAATTTTTAGATCGAAGCCCATTCTAGAGGCAGGTTTGGGTTGTTGAGGTAAATCAATGAATAAATCAATTGGTTTCACAAAATAACAATCGAATAAGCAGAAGCTAAAAACAAGCCAATTTTTCAAATGTTGAAGCAAAAAGTAACAGGAAATGCTTTAGACATCAGTAAATCTTTTGTCAAAAATGTGTGAAATATTAAAAGAAAAATTAAAATGACAATTATTTTTGTAAAGATTTTCTTTTTTTTAATATGGTCTTGTTTGATTAATTAAAAAAAGGTCATAATTGATTAATTTACCAAAACATGTTGTTTTAATTGTTATTTCGTTTGGCATTCGCATGCTTTTTCAAAATAAATTTCAAAAGTTTTAATGTCAATTTAATTCGGCCCTTAAATTTCAGGGAAAAAAATATCAGAGATGGATAAAAACTTAAAGAATATTCAGGACTTACAATCAATCTTTTAAAAAGATTAAAAAATCAAAAAATATGTTTTTTTTTTGCGTTTCCATTTCCACTCTTCTACTTCCAAGACAAACCTAAAATGGCAAAAATAACAACCGCAATAACAGTGCCATCCCTTAATTTGCATACCGTTAGTACCGTTCACAGCAAAGAAAAAATGGTGAAAAGCAAACGCTTCGGACTTCAGTTTTTTTTTCCTTCTTTCTTTTTCCTTTACTGTCTTCGTACCTTTTTTTATCCATTTCATTTCCTTCTTAACATTGCTTTGGCAATGCTTGCTAGACAATAGTTTTTTTAATGTTTTTTTTTGTTTTGTTTGTCTGGATGACCATACAATCTATTATTTTTGATGTTTAAAATTTCGTGGTTTTCATTGTTGAATTTTCAATTTATTACAAAAAAACGTGACTTTGGCGAATTATGAGGCATTTTTAGAACTTTTGTACTGAACATTTTTAAATTATAAGCAAACAAACCCAAGTTCTGTGTAATCCGATACGTGGAGTCACGTCTTTGAAACAAACCTCAACAAAAAGCATAAAAAAGGTAAAAACGAAAGAACGAGTTCGTGTGTGTGCTCAAAGAATGGACCGTAAATAGATCCATTCAAAAGAGAATATGCCACGACAGCTAGCTAGGTACAAAGCATTTCGTTAGAACAACACACGACATCAAACGAAAGCAACACAGAAGAAAACAACAAGAAGAACAACTGTAGACCGCCGTGACGAAGAGTACCGTTAGAGGACCGTCCCAAAACTGTTTGTGGTCCAGCCCCAGGTCGGGCAGGTACTTTTACGGATGACAGTTAGGAGAAGAAGAGAGAGAAAAGAGAAGGCGAAAAGGAAGAAGATTCACGTAAATATTGTTTTGTTTTAGTGAGAAAGAAATTATTTGGCTGAGACAAATATATTCAAAATTCTAAATTTTTCCTAAATAGTGTCATTTGTTGTCTCTCCTAAAATCAAATATTTTTGAAAGTCTTCTTTTTATTTGATGTATAATCAATAATTTTATTATATGTCAATTATGCAACCATCAACCACCCCACCAACACCACAAACGCTAAACTTCCCACAAAGTTCAATGTGAAGGCCCGAAAAAAAGTTACGACTCCGTGACGCGAAAGCTTCCTCCAAGAGAAAAGCTCTCTTCATTTTCGCGCTTGCACCACTACACTCTCACGGCCTACTGCCGGCCGGCCGGCAAAAACAAGTCATCCAAAACCGACCGACCAAAAGGCCGCAACCATTCATCGACCGACACTTGCCGCGGAGTTCATCCGGTCGAATGAATCATGCATGAACATGTTCATGCCTCGCTCAACTTCCTCGTGCTTCGTCGTTTCGCTTCAGTTGTTTCCTCGTGTAAGAGTGTGAGTGTTTGCGTTTTTTTTTTTGCGCTTGCCGTTCTTGTTCTAGAGTTCTGTTCCGAGCTCCAAGTTCCCGAGATCATTGAACTTGCCCGTGCCCAACGAAATTGAAAACACATCGCGAGCGAGCGAGCGGAGGAGCTTCTTCGGGCAAACAAGTTACAGAAGATTTGCGTGTTGTTGGTCAAGGTGTGCTCGTGTGCGTTCTTCCATCAAGAACGGACGTTCTCTCGAGGTCACATCGCCATTTATTGCGTGGATTACTCAACCGAACTCTTCGTCTTCGTCTTGCTCTTCGCAATTTGTTTTGTTGTTGTTTCTTTCAGAGCGCAAAAAACTTGGCTCTTGACGTTTTGCTGCCTCATGTACGCAAACACAGCTTCGGCGAAAAATTCCTTCAGGACCGTCAAAGTCAAGATGCTGCTTGCTTTGTTTTGAGCTGATCTCAACCGAAAAGATGATGGCACCCGCGGACGGTTACGTCAAACGAAGTAGGCGAACCTGGTGAACGCATGGATTTCGGAGGAGGAATTGATTTACGAAGCGATTAGCGCGAACGCGAGTTTGCAAACACTTTGGAGTGGTGGTAAATTGTGATTTGGTTGTCAAAATTGTCGGAGGAAGAGGTGGGATGAGTGATGGGACGTGATTAATCAAGTGAGATGAGCTGGTGGAGACGAGACGGAAAACATGTTAATCTGTGTTTTGCCTTCCTCACCTTACTGAGGAAAGGCTATAAAATCACTCGAAAACTGAACTTCTCAATTAGACCTCCTAGACCCACCTTCATGTATACCTATCGACTCAGAATCGAATTCTGAGCAAATGTCTGTGTGTGTGGTGGGATGTTGATCAAAAAATTGTCACTCGATTATCTCGACATTGCGTGAACCGATTTTGTCCGTTTTGGCGCCATTCGATCCGTTTTGGGGTCCCATAAGTCGCTATTAAAAAGTATGCAGTTTAGTTAAGTACTTCAAAAGTTATGCTAAAAAAACGATTTTGACAAAAGTCTGGAAGATTGTAAAAAGGGTGGTTTTTGTAAGAAACCCCGGCATGTTATACATTTTTAGAAAGGTATTTAAAAGACCTTTTCAATGCGACCAATACATTGAAGATCCGACAACCCTATCAAAAGTTATTAGCACTTAAGTGTTATTTATGCACTTTTTGGAAGCCGGATCTCAGATATCATGATGAAAACGTTGTCCGGATCTATCATGCGACCTGTCGTTGGAAAGGTAATCAAAAGACCTTTCCAACGCGTTCAAAACATTGAAAATCTGACAACCCTATCAAGAGTTTTAAGCACTTAAGTGTTATTTATACACTTTGTAGAGGCCGGATCTCAGATATTTAGATGAAAACGTATTCCAAATATATCATGCGACCTATCTTTGGATAGGTAATTAAAAGACCTTCCCACGAGCGTGTCTATTTTGGATAGCATTACCCTTTGAATGAGAGGAAGGCACCAACCACCTTAGGGTGGATTAAGTAACGTTTTTTTTTGTCAATTTGTTAATTTGTCAACAAGTCAATCTGTCAATTTCTCAATCTGTCAATTTTTCAATCTGCAGATTTGTCAATCTGTCAATTTTTCAATCTGTCAATTTTTCAATCTGTCAATTTGTAAATCATTGAATTTGTAAATATGCCAATCTGTCAATGTATAAATTAGTCAAATTGTCAATCATTTTTTTTTCAATTTGCTGGTCAATTTATCGAAAAATCGATCTGTATCAAACTGGAAATTTGACAATTTATAAGTTTTCAATAATTTAATCAATCTGTAAAATTTTCAAAAGTTGGATCCAGTTTAATTTTTAATCTGTTTTTTTTTTTCAATCTGTTCTTGTGTCAAATTTTAAATTCTTCAAATATTTTTTTTATTTGTCTGTATGTCAAGTTATTAATTCGTCATTCATTTCGTCTATTCGGTAGTCAATCATTCATTTTGTCAATTTGTTAATATGCCAATTTATCGATCTGTTAATTTCGTAATTTGTTGATCTGTCATTTTTTGAATTTATTAATTTATCAATCAATTTATCATTTTATCAATTTATCAATTTATCAATTTATCAATTTATCAATTTATCAATTTATCAATTTATCAATTTATCAATTTATCAATTTATCAATTTATCAATTTATCAATTTATCAATTTATCAATTTATCAATTTATCAATTTATCAATTTATCAATTTCTCAATTTATCAATTTATCAATTTATCAATTTATCAATTTATCAATTTATCAATTTATCAATTTATCAATTTATCAATTTATCAATTTATAAATTTATCAATTTATCAATTTATCAATTTATCAATTTATCAATTTATCAATTTATCAATTCCAAAAAACAAAATGTTAGTTTCATGCATTTTGGGTGTTTTTTTAAATAATTATGACTAAAGACGGTTTGT
This sequence comes from Culex pipiens pallens, assembly GCF_016801865.2. NCBI lineage: Eukaryota > Metazoa > Arthropoda > Insecta > Diptera > Culicidae > Culex > Culex pipiens. The sequence continues at coordinate 16,529,765 of NC_068939.1, forward strand.
TTTTTTAATAATGGGTGTTTTTAAATAATTCTGACTAAAGGCGGTTTATAAAAAACACCCAAAAAGCAAAAACATGAAAATCTGGTTTATTCAGCCTTTTTGTTAAAAAAATCCCTTATTTTTTATTTAAATTAAAAATATTAAATTATCTCTTTAGATTTTCTTTTACATGAGCATTTTTTTCACTAAAAATATTTTTGAGCCTCCTATCACATTCGGTGAATTTTCATTCGTCAATTTGAATGTAATTTTAATTTTTAATTTGAATCTTATTTCTCAATTCAAATTTTGTCAATTGGTAGACAATTTAGGTTGTCCAATATTTATTATGTTAATTATTCTAAATAGTATATTGACAATCTGTTATTTTTATTATTATTTTGGAAGATCCAATATTACCACTTTTATGATGTAATTATATCTCAATTTAGAGTGAAAAGTGACATTACACCAGCAAAGTGGTAAAATTATACATTTTCAGAGGTAATTCAGTCATTTTTTGTCATTTATTCTAAATATGAATCCGCAAATCGTCAAGCTGTGAACAATGAAATTTGTTAAAAATTAGTCTGAAATTTTATACATCTGTTAGTTTCGTAATCTGTATTTTTTATTCTCACTAAACTGTTAATCTCTTAACAAAAAAAAAATTATACAAATTTTTCAAACATTCAATTCTAATGTCAACATGTAAATTTTTATGTTGTACATGAAATTTCGTTTATTTTAAATAAGTTAACTGTTAATTTGTCTAAATACAAAAAAAATATAGTTGAGAGATTGAAAAATCATGTCTTAGAAACACAGTAAAAATTTATGGAATATTACATCTGAGAATAGAGACAGATCCCTCTAAAGGTCTTTTAAAAAAAACATCAATTAATGTGTAATTTTACTTATTCCATATAAATTGAAGTAAAACTTCATCTTTTATACTAAACCATCACGATCATTTACTTTCCAAAATTAAACATTTTTTAATCTAATATTTTATTGTTTTTTTTTTGTGCTGAAAATAATCGTTTCAAAAGAAAACGAGCAGAAAAATAGTTCTATTTGTTTTAAAACAATTTTTCCAATGAACATACAGGTTTCATAATGGTTTCTGAAGACCTCAATACAACCTGAATTGGCTTTTATGTCCTACTTAATTTTACATGTTCACATAAATTGCAGTAAAATTACATGGACAAAGTGGTAAAACTTAAATATAATTTTTTTCATTTTTTTTTTATTTATTGATTAATAATTTAATTACTTCTTTTAAAAATGTGTAGAGAGTGGAAAAAACAAAAAAAAAACGATTTTTTTTAAGATTCCAAAAACTTTGTTTTTTTCATTTGCTTTTTGAGTGTTTTTAAACATCCCTGACTCAAGGCGGTTTCAAAAACATCCCAAAGCAAAAAAAAAACTTTCTTTTAACCCTTAAAAAAAACTCAAGATTTTAAGAAACTATCAAAAGGTGAAAAAAAAGTTTAAATAAAATTTATTTCGGCCTTTCTCAAAATTTAACTTTTTGACGGTTTTGTAATTTTTTTTTTAATTTTTTCAGAGCTTGCTGAAAAGATATCTGAAAAAATCAACCACTATTTTTTTTCTTATTTACGTGATTTTGCGATTATTTTTTTTTATTTTGGAGTAACTTTTACACAGTTTTACACAAAAATTACTGTTACGTTTAACATAAACAATAAACGCTACGAGAGCATTTCTTTCCAGTTTTTTTTTAGTTTGTTAGTGTAATTTTACAAAATTACTTAATTTGAAACTTGCTGTTTTTATTTAATAAAATACATAGGCTAGTAATAATGTTTCATGTAGCACTTCAACATGATGTTTTTAGTCTGCAGCAATAAATCCAATAGACCCTCAATAACAAGCTTTTTCTTAGAAATCTCATCTTCCCAGACAAAACATCCTCCCCAAACCCACCTTCAATTGTCTCAATTGTGACACCCACGAACATCCACGCAGTGTCTCCGAGGCCAACGATCTCCCTCCTTCTCACTCCCAAACCACGTGGCCAATCGTTGTGGGCGCGCACCACTTCTTGAAGCTGCGCTGCCCCATCGTAATTGCAAATTACGCTTTCCCTCTTCCGAATCCCGTCTCCGCTCAAGTTCCTCGATTTGATTTCATAAAGAGGCAGAACGAAAATTCCATATGAAGGAACCTGAGATTGATGATGAAATTCTCACTTTCCACTTCCACGGGGTTCTGCGCGATGAGCTCCAGGTTGTGCAGAACTTCCCCGGAGGTCGCTGAACCCCCTTTCAGAACGTTCCACCCGGGTGAACACATCGAGTTGAGTTGAGTCAGAAACGAGAACCAAGGAGGTTTCGTTTTCGTTGGTCAGAACCTCGTGGCGAGAACCTGAGCGCGCGTTCGCGCGCAGAACCACGTAGCAAAGGAAGAAGCTATAAAAGTTTCGATTTCGTTGCGTGGCCTTTTTACTTTCAGCAAGTTGTCTTTTTCTTGTTTTTATGATGAGCTCTGGTGCTGGTAGCAAAATAATGGTTTAATTGAGCACATCTCCGAGGAAGCACCTTGCCGGCAGTGGCGTTGTTGTTCTTCTGACTCTTCTGTTGAGCAAGGTGTTATGGTTTCCGAGTTCCGAGCTCGGAGCGTGAAGAAGCGCAACCGAACAGCAGAGTGGAAAGAGTTCATAGAACTTGGGGAGAAGGGGCAAATGCACTCTCTGTGGCAGATTCTCGATACACCTGGTTGAGCTTTCGAGGGGATGATCTCGGGAAGAAGAGTTGGGCAGCATTACAGGTGATCTAATCTTGAAACAATTTCCAAAAAAATCAATATAAATCGATGAAAATGAGACATTGTAAAAATCTTTTGGGTAATTCTCTACCAACTCACACGAAATCGGGAAAAGTTGCCCCGACCCCTCTTCGATTTGCGTGAAACTTTGTCCTAAGGGGTAACTTTTGTCCCTGATCACGAATCCGAGGTCCGTTTTTTGATATCTCGTGACGGAGGGGCGGTACGACCCCTTCCATTTTTGCACATGCGAAAAAAGAGGTGTTTTTCAATAATTTGCAGCCTGAAACGGTGATGAGATAGAAATTTGGTGTCAAAGGGACTTTTATGTAAAATTAGACGCCCGATTTGATGGCGTACTCAGAATTCCGAAAAAACGTATTTTTCATCGAAAAAAACACTAAAAAAGTTTTAAAAATTCTCCCATTTTCCGTTACTCGACTGTAAAAAATTTTGGAACATGTCATTTTATGGGAAATTTAATGTACTTTTCGAATCTACATTGTCCCAGAAGGGTCATTTTTTCATTTAGAACAAAAATTTTCATTTTAAAATTTCGTGTTTTTTCTAACTTTGCAGGGTTATTTTTTAGAGTGTAACAATGTTCTACAAAGTTGTAGAACAGACAATTACAAAAATTTTGATATATAGACATAAGAGGTTTGCTTATAAACATCACAAGTTATCGCGATTTTACGAAAAAAAGTTTTGAAAAAGTTACTTTTTGCGTTTCTCTTTGTTTCGTCGTCCGTGTCTGTCGCGGGTGACCATGAACGGCCATGATCGATGACGACCAACTTTTTCAAAACTTTTTTTCGTAAAATCGTGATAACTTGTGATGTTTATAAGCAAACCCCTTATGTATATATATCAAAATTTTTGTAATTGTCTGCTCTACAACTTTGTAGAACACTGTTACACTCTAAAAAATAACCCTGCAAAGTTAGAAAAAACACGAAATTTTAAAATGAAAAATTTTGTTCTAAATGAAAAAATGACCCTTCTGGGACAATGTAGATTCGAAAAGTACATTAAATTTCCCATAAAATGACATGTTCCAAAATTTTTTACAGTCGAGTAACGGAAAATGGGAGAATTTTTAAAACTTTTTTAGTGTTTTTTTCGATGAAAAATACGTTTTTTCGGAATTCTGAGTACGCCATCAAATCGGGCGTCTAATTTTACATAAAAGTCCCTTTGACACCAAATTTCTATCTCATCACCGTTTCAGGCTGCAAATTATTGAAAAACACCTCTTTTTTCGCATGTGCAAAAATGGAAGGGGTCGTACCGCCCCTCCGTCACGAGATATCAAAAAACGGACCTCGGATTCGTGATCAGGGACAAAAGTTACCCCTTAGGACAAAGTTTCACGCAAATCGAAGAGGGGTCGGGGCAACTGCTGTGTGAGTTGGCGGAGAATTACCCTTTTCTGAGCTCTCAATAGATCATCAAAGAGTTCACGATATTTTCATGATTTTTTTGTTTTCTGATCGGGTGAAATATAACTACGCAGTAATTCTGCCACTTTAAATCATCTCCCATCACATTCTCAACACTCAAACAAGCATGACCTCATCGCTGATTCACCTTCCAAAAAGCCAACACAAGTTCTTCAATCATTCTTCTCGCCGTCCAAAAATCCTCGCTCACACGTCCGAAACCTTCAGGTTCAATAAAATTGTACTTGACGTTGAAGCAATGCTCCAAAAGTTCCTCAAAAAGGAAGGTTCAACGCACCCTTGGGTTGGGTTAAGCACGTTAAGGCGATATCCAACCCGTCCCGACCCCTCCAAGAAGCCTCCAGAATGATGGAAACGCAAACAGAAACGCCAAAAAGCTGCCAAAATCGTTATTTTTGTTGTTTCCAAACTCTTCGGCGGTTCTCCGGTTCGTAGCGGAGCGTCGGGTAGCCAAATCAAGCCGGGAGACTTGAACGTCCGCAGAACACGAACCCCAAAATCTCCTACGCACACGAAAGTCGTCGCACGCACACAGCGATACGCGCGCGGTGTAATGAACTCTTGTGGTAATTTGGCCAACCCGAGTTCTGGGCCCGTCACTTTCGATCGAACGCGAGAAGACGCGGTATTTGTGGCTTTTTCCGAGTAATTTGATAGCGTTGCGTAAGCTACGCAGGACCACCTTGAAGAGTTCGGTCCGACCTTAACCTTGGGATGGGGAAATTTGATACGTTTCTTCGGAAATTCGACAAACCTCAACCACTCTGGATGATCTACAGAACCGCGTGCGCTCTTCAGCGTAACCACGCGAAACGATCGCTCAAAGAACAACAAGTCGAAGATCGCCCGCGATCTTCGCAGAAGATCGATACACGCGCGCTAGACCAAAACCAGAGTTCTTTGCACTCTTCCCCCGCGCGTTCTGGCGAGAGAGCAAGTTCTGGTCTAGTGCACGGAGAAGTGCAGCATAGATCGTGCCTGTCTAGTGCGCGCGCGATATGGCATCGGCGACGGGTAATTAGGTTCTTGGAGGAACTCTGGTGTTCTAGGTTTCCGCACAGCGGAAGCAAACCTCGGAAAAGGGGAGTCAGGTGAGGTAATTAGAAAAAAAGAAATCGCTCCCCCCCGGGAAGATTCACTTCACGCCCGCCTGGATAGCAACGCCTGAAACGATCTCCCGCGGTTAATTGGACGTGTGAAGACGGAGCGAGAGTTGAAGAACCTTTTTCGCTTGGTTGGGTATCGGGGAATGGGTTTGCGGGCGAAGCCGCTGAACTCTATGGGGCTGGGGTTCTCGGGTTTTGATTTCTGGTGGGGTTGAGATACTATGAAGTTGGCTTTGAAGAAATGGAAACAAGAATGAAGTCATAGTTTCATCGATCTTTTTTTTGTATCTTCCAAAAGTGTTTTTCAAATATTGCTTTGGAAGGACTTCATAAAACCTTATGATTTTAAAAACAGAATTAAAGGATTTAAAACCGGAACGAATGGAACCTACCTAAAAAAAATTCAGCCAGTGCTGAGAAAATCAAGTGAAACATTTAAACATATTTTGATTCTGAGTCGGTTGATGTTCTCAATTATAAACTTTTCTCAGTGAGAAGTTATCAAAAATCTTAAGGGGAAGGGGTGCCAACAAAACTGATTTTAATGGAATGTCTAAATTGGCAAGAGGGCAAAGCTTCAGAAAAACTCAGATCTACTCTGACTCCGACTGTAACTCTGGCTTCTCATAATTTGAAATCTATACCAGCAGAGTGGCCACTCAAATCCCATTTTTCAATGAACGACTATTTCCTACTTTTACAGATGCTCAAATTACACTCAACTTACACTTACACTCAAATTGACACTCAAAAACTGCTTTAAAAAATTTCAAAATAAATTTTAAATAAAAAAGTATTGATAATTTAAAAAAAAATAACTTAATTTCTAAAAAAAGTTCAAACATGGAATCACTCATAATTTTGATTCAAAGAGTAATTAAAGCAATCAACCTCTATGCAATCAATATCTGCAGGGTGGCTACTCAACTCTCATTAGCAAATTTCCGAATTTTCTCCGACTTTTAAATTCTTTGTCAAAAATTTCTTATAAGGGACCATCCATAAACCACGTGGACACTTTTTTGGGAATCTGTTACCCCCCCCCCCCCCCCCCTCTTCGTGAACAATTGTCCATACAAAAAAAATCTTTTTTTCTATGGATCGTGGACAATCTCCAAACACCCCCCTCCCCCTAAAGTGTCCACGTGGTTTATGGATGGTCCCTAAAGAATGTTGTAAATTTTGAATAAATTTCAAAAAAAGTTACTGACTATTTAAGTTAAATTCTTAATTTTTGTACTGTCTAATAAGTGACCACAAAAATTTAAAAACTCATAATTTTGATTCAGAGAGTAATTTAAACAATCAATATTGACAGGGTGGCCATTCAAATCCAATTTTTAAATTTCTTAAATTTTAATGACTTTTCCAGAATTTCAAAAAAAAAATATTTCTTTACCAAAAATAGCTTGCAATTGGAAAACTGTTTTAGAGAAATGTCATATCAGATGTAGAAAAAATGCATTAATTAATTGCTAAATAAATCAAACTTCAATTAATTTCAGTTAAAAACTGCAATTAAATAAATCATTTTTTTCAATACCTCTTAAATGGAATAGCGGCAGGGTGGCCGAACAATTCTCTTTTTTAAATTTCCAAATTTTTCAAGACTTTTAAAAAGTAAAAAAAAAATATTTCATTCCATAAGAATGAAGACAACTCATAAAACTGCATTTGAAAACTGTCATATCAATTGTCGAAAAATTGCATCAATTAATTGTTAAATAAATCGAACTGCAATCAATTTCAGTTGAAAGTTGAAATTAAATAAAGCATTTTTCAAATACCTCAAAAATATAATAACTCAAAATTTCGACTTGAAATTGCCAAAAAATAAAAGTTTTCGTTTCTCGATTTAACTAAGAAATGGAAAGTGCAGAACGTAAAAAAAGCTTTTCCCCCTAATATTCTAAAAACCATATGAATTCATTATATTTTGTTCATAAAAATAATAATTAGAAATTCGTGTAAAATTGTGTTCTTTCCGAGCTTTTTGGTTTTAATTTGTAGATTTTGATGTTATGTTTAAAATAATCTATGGTGATCATTTGAGTGGTCAATATTTTAATGTTTTTATTAAGTGAAATATCAAGTTTAATACGAATTTTTACTTTAACTCCATGTTTAACATTTATAGAAGGTTTATTCGCAATACAGTTTCATATAGCTTAAATTATAAAGTTTTAAGCTTATTTTGTTAGTTTTATAATTATTTTTTTCATGTTTTTTTTTTTTTCAAGTTATAAAAACAAGATTTATCCAGATTTCATTTTTATTTCATTTAGTGAAAATTTTATTGTAATGAAAAAAATAGTGAAAGGACTGTTAAAGACGGATTGAGTGCTATTGATATTAAAAACTCGATATTTTCAAATTGATAATATTGTTATTACAATTAAATTACAAAAATATTGTATTATAAATTCCAAAAATAGGTATATTTACAGGGTGACCACTCAATCCCCTTGAATTCGCGACTTTTTTTCGACTTTTCCAGAACCTCAAATAATGGGCATTGGTTGTTTTTAAAAAATAATTATAAACCAAAACCTTTTAAAAAGTAAATATCAACCACCTAACAAAATTTCTAACTATATTAACAAAAATATCAATTAGGTAAAAATAGAAACTTGACAGTTAATTTCTGAAAAAAATACTGTAAAATAAGCACTCGTTTTTTATTTTGAGTGTCTTCACAAAATAACTTAAAGCATAACAAAATATAAATTTCAATAATTTTTTCAAAATTCGACAATTATAAAAGTATTATAATTTATATCTAACTGAAAGTTAGAAGGGGGCAGCAAAAAGTAAAAAAAAATACTAAATTCTACATTATATTTTAATTTCAACCACTCAATCCCAATAAATTCGCGACTTTTTTCGACTTTTCCAGAACCTCAAATAATGGGCATTGGGTGTATTTTAAGAATAATTAAAAACCAAAAACTTAAAAAAAAGTAAATATCAACCACCTAACAAAATTTCCAACTATATTAACGAAAATATCATTTCGGTAGAAATAGAAACTTGACAGTTAATTTCTGAAAAAAATACAGTAAAAAAAAGCACTCGTTTTTTTTTATTTTGAGTGTCTTCACAAATTAACATAAAGCATAACAAAACATAAAATTTCAATGATTATTTTGAAATTCGCCAATTATAAAGTTTTTGTAATTCATTTTTAACTGAAAATGAGAAGGAGATGGCAAAAAGTATAATAAAACTTAATTTTAAACTATATTTTTATTGCAACAAAAAATATGAATTACTACTAAGCATTATTAATTTCTTGAACAGCCAAACAAGCTAAAGAAGAATTGAGTTTTATCACTTTAAATTGTAGAAAATATTTCGAAATTATTCAAGAGCAAATTTCAAACGAGTATGCTTGAAATCCCTACTTTTTGCAAAATAAAAAAATCACAAAATCACGATTTTTTTTTCCCGATTTTTTTTGCGGATTTTGGCGAATTCTCGATTTTTTCCCGACTTTCTCAATTTTCCGACTTGATTGGCCACCCTGTAATAGTATGTTTCCCCTTTGATTGAAATTTCCGACAAAACATCTAAAAATTATTTTCCTTTAAAGATTTTTTTGAAAGAAAATGTCAAATTCCCCCCTTTTTCCTGTTTTTCTCGATTTTGCCAATTTGAGTTGCCACCCTGTAAAAACATTGAAGTGACAGTAAACACTATGAAAAAAAAAAGATTTCTTAGAACCCGTAGTGGGAGCAAAGGTCACTAAATCTTCAAAAGTCGAGGCTGGAGAAGGCTAATTTTGAAATATTTTAGAGTCGGTAAAGTCGGATATTTTGAGAGTGCTGGAATTGGAGTCCGAGTTGGGATAGGTAAACCTCTTTAAGTTTGAGTCAGATGTTTTCAAAAGCTGCAGTCGGAGTCGAAGCCCAAATTTTTAGCTTGACTTTCAGAATTGAAAAAAAGAGATCTGCAATTCTTTGAAGAACTTCAAATAACCGAACTTTGGACTATAACTCTATTTGAAAGAACTCCAACTGAATGTTTACAGAATAAAGACATAAAACCGATGTTCTAATCACCTGAAACCTCCCCATCTACCCCTAATTGATTGGTTCCCCAGCATCATCACCTCAACAATCCACTAAACAGCAAATTTTACAACTCATCCGGACTAATCCGAGCCCCCCTCACCTCGACGTTCCGCCGCGTCCCCACCAACTTTAATGACAATTTACCTAACCTCGCAAAAGGCTGACTCTCGCGCCGGTACGCCAATGTCAATAAAGATCGTGCCTCCGATATTTGCCCGACGTATGACGAAGGGTTCGGTATTTGTGTGTAATCCAAGAGCGCTTAATGTCACTGTCAAGGATTTTCGCGTCGTGATGAGCGGATTTGCCTCGTTTGCAAAGTGGTGATCGCAAAAGTGTCCCACAGGTGGTAGATCCAGCCGGGTTTCATAATCTCCGGAACGAACTGAAAAGGGTGGTTGTGGGTATTGGTGCCAACTCTCGTTACAGAGAGCAAAAAAAAGTTTGCAATCACGCTTGGATGAGTTCTCGCTGGGGCTTCGTGTGTAGAGGTGTGCACGAGTCAAGTTCAAGAATAATAACACCCGGTGATGTGCCCCCTCCCCCCACTTGATTCATACAGCTTTGGGGAGGAATGTTTTATGGCTGGTTTGAAGCACATACACCAGCGAACTACACTGCTTCGCAGTGATGATCCAACAGACCTCCCCATAAGCGGGCTTGTAGCAGAAATAATTACCGGCTATTGGGAGGTTTGGCACACCCCACCCACCTTCCGTGGTGATCTACCTCTTAGTAGAGCTCTTCGATTAAGGAGAAGTTCAAGAAGAGCTTATTCACGATATTGTGAATAATGTTCACGAAATCATGATCAATATTCACTGTCAAAACTCTTCAAGCTGTTCGTAACCCCTTCAACTCCCAGTGCGTTATGCTACCGTGAGCGCCACATTTTCTAGTAATTTAAACCTTTAATAAGGGTTCGAGGAATCGGATCTACTGCAGATCGGAAGCTTGCAGTGGAAGCCGCGGAATGCGGGCTTCCCGTGTTCATGAACTTGTGCGCTCGCTCGTCAAGGTCTGTGGCGTCCCGGGAATGACCGGGTGTGCTGTAATAGGGGGGATCGGGTTGCAAGAACTAGAAATTACACCGAGAATGGTTGCCAGGAATGTGCTGAACGACAGTCATGGCGATGGAATGTGTTGAGATTTGTTGTAAAATCTCCTTGTTTGATCAATGAAAATAATTAAATCAAACAAAGAGGCCAAATTTTCCTATAAACATGTGAATCTCTCTACATAAACAACAAATTTGAAGTCGAAGTTTGAAAACAATTCCAACAAAAAAATAACAAAAGCATTTACAAACTAACATTGAAATATTAATTTTGAAGTGTCACAAAAAAAATCGACAAAAAAACCAAAACCCTAACTCAATCCAAAAGATTAAAAACAAGTTAAATGGTAATTAAATCATGAATAATTTATAAATCAAAAATAGACAAAAAAATTAAAGCTAAAACGTGAAATTGAAAACAAAAACAACTTTAAAAAAATAATTGTAATCTAGTTAAATTTTAAACTAATCAAAATTCAAATGCGCTAAAAAGCTTCTGTATCTCACAATAAGATGTCTCTGTAACATTTACCTCTTCAAGGCCATTTTAGATTTTTAGAATACAAACAGAGAAAGATATTTGGTGTAGATTTTTCGAATTATTGACAGAGTATTTTCAATTGAAAATTTTCAAAAAACTCTTTTTTTTAATTGTCGACAAAATTTTATTCTTTAAAACGATATAAAAATTCACTAAACTTACTCAAAAAAAAAAAATCACCATTCAAAATTACAACAAAAATCACTAAACAAAATTCACTTTTAAATACCAAAAAAATAACACAACAAAATTTTCCTAACACCCGCTCGCAAAAATCGCTCAAGTTCACTGAACTCATCGCAAGACTAAACATCACCCGGAAAAGTCCCGCCACGGCGCCAGCCTCATTTTTCTCTCTCTAGCGCAAAATCATCTGTTCCATTCTCTCTCATCTCATCCGCTCCAAACGCCTCTCATCCCTTCACTCACTCATGGGCGCGCGAGCGCCTGCGCCTCTCTCTCTCTCTTCAAAGTCACTCCCGCTCTCTCGCGTGTTTGACGTTTTCACGCTCTCCTCGCTCGGCTTCCCACTCTCTTCGCTCGGCACAGCTCGGCAATGTTCGGCGATGCACTTCGGGTCCGAGCTGCATTACCGACACTAAAAGTTCATTCACCTCGCGCTTGCGGTGACCCAGTTTGAGGGCGGTAACTCATTTGGTTTTTTTGTTTTTCGCGATTTCTGTTGCGAAAAATTAGGGGGAGCACTCACGCAATTTTGCAAGAAGTTTTATGTTTTTATGTTTTTTTTTTAAACGAATTTATCTTCTTTGTTACAGTTTGTGTTTTATTTTTAGAGATTTCTTTTGTATTCATTGTAGTGGCAAGGGTATCCAGCAAGGCCTCAGACTGGCAAGTAATTAATAATTACTTTGATTTTTAGGTGGTAATTAAGTAATTATTTAATTACTGAGTAATTCATGGTAATTAGAGTAACTTAATGTAATTAATTGGTAATTTAAGTATTTTTTGCTTGATTAAAGTTATTGATTTTTAATTGTAATTGTACTTCAACGAAACTATTTACTATTTATATATAATCTATTATAACAGTATTTTATTAATTTCAAATAAGAGTGAATAACAAAGATTTAAAAAGACTGGTTCTGTATGTAGAAAGCCTTATTCACCATAGTTCTCTCCAAAAAACTCTCCTAAAATTTATTTTTATCATGTTGTTTATAAAAGCTGATTAACAACAAAAAGCAACGCCATGATATATTTCCCAGTGTTTTTTTTGTGAATCCGAAATCTATTCATTTTTATTAAATAATTAATAAAATATGTGTTTTTTGCAAGAACTACTTTACTGCCCACCATTGAAAAAACGGCTAATATCCACTTTTGGCAAAAACGAGATATTAGCACCAGGTGGTAGAGGATGTTCCAACGCATCTTCTGAACCTTGAATTTCACAGAAATAATGTTTAGACTTGGCTGCCGATGCGAAAAACCAAACGGCTAATATGCCACTCTTATGGGAAATTGCCTTGACGGAGATTTTGTGACAAACACTAAAACGCGTTTTTCTCGGAATACTTGAATTTTCAATTATGGGCAGTTTAGAATTGAATAATATTTTATGCTTTTCCTAAAAATGTGCTATTTTCCCGAAAAATGTCCAAATAATAATTTTTGAAAGAGTTATCGAATGAGCTACTTATAAATAATTTAGTTTAGAACCGTAGAAATGAATAATTTAATTTAAATTAAATGTTTTTTATCGCAGTGAAAAGTAATTAAATAATTTATGTAATTAATCATTTTGGACCAGTAATTTGAGTAATTAATTGGCAGACTGGCAAGTAATAAACACTTCTGGAAACCCTTGTGTAGTGGCACTTTTTGAGCTTTCTATTGTTTAAAAAATCGCTTTTCACTCACAAATATCCCATTTTTTACGGAGAAGTATTTTTTCCAGAAACCTCTCTATTGCTCGCGCTCCACGACACAATTCCCAGGTAGCACTAATACAACGCAACCCGTCGTCTTCACTCACACCACCACACAGTCTTCAAGAGTTCAACGACCCCGGTCGCTGTGACCCAGTTTACGTGCCACTCACGAGCGCTCCCCGTGTATTGGTTCGCGCGAGGTCACTCACGCTCACTTTGCTTCAGTATTGGTGCGCGCGATGCGCAGCGTATTGTTCTCTTCCGCAACCTTGTGAGCATGATCCTTTCGCGTGATCTCGCGAGATGATCGCGAGGAAGGTCTTTTGAAGGTTCGTCTTACCTGTTTTTTTGTTGTTGTGCGCGGAATGTACTCGCTTAGCCGCTGTATTCGATTACGAGGCACATGTTAATTGAGTGTTTTTTTTGCTATCTCTCTGTACAGTTGAAGATTCGTTGATGTAACGATGATGAGTTCTCTGCGGTGTAAGGGATCGCTAATTTTCACGATCACATGCGGCGACAAAAAAACACGATTTTTTTCAGCTAGAGAGCAAACACACTGTTCTGGATCGATTTCTGGAACGTCAGCTATATTGCGTTCTAACTTATTCAAATCACTTCCAGCTTTTGACGCTTGATATCTTGATTCACACTGTTTTCGTTGTCACACGATACTTCAAGGTCTGCGGGACTACAGACACGGCAGCGATTCCCTCGGGAACACTCTGAAATCCCCACTCACAAACACACACGCGAACAATCAAACAGGTTAAAATTAAAGTCGCAATTCCAGGTTGGCCGCGACTTTGCACAATATCATCCAGGTCTACCCACACACACACGACTTAATCCACGTTTGATTCCTGTTTCTTCTTTGACGATCCCCGAACAGTTCTCCAGGATCACCGCTTCGTTGCGTGGAGTTCGTTGAATCCTGTGCGGGTTGATCACGCGCCGATGATCAGCTGTTGAAGTCTCCAAATCCCGCGATCTTCCCCCAAAGCTAGTCACAGGTTCGTGTTCTACCCCACGTTGCACACTCGTTCAAATCCTTCGTGATCGTCACTCTCCCCCCGAAAACAAAATTCTCACTCTTCACGATCAACGTTCTTCACGCTTCACACTTATGTAACGCTCGCGCGAATGACTCACACCGCCAAAAAACCGGAGCTCGGCCGCGATCGCGCTCGAAACCTCACGACAGGGGGTCGTACTACACTCAGAACGTGGTTCCGGAGTACGGCAGCAACTTTCGGGAACTAACGTCCGTCTCGTGTATTGTCTTCGGCGCAACTAAATCGAGGAAGATACGGAAAATCACTGTTTACTCTCCGGGAATCGGTAAAATTTTGACGGTCAAGGTGCTTTTACCCCCACCACCACTAACAGTGAGCGAGTTCCTCCGAGAGGGGAAGACGACTCACCACTACATTACAGCGGCCGAGTTGTGTAACCGAGTCTAGAACCTGCGAGCTTTTGTCGAGTTGAGTGTGGGCCGCACACCTGTGATCGAGAGAATGAGAGAGAGAGAGAGAGAGAGAGAGAGCGAGCGGGCGACGATCCAGAACCAGGAAAAAGCTCAACACTCACACACTGCCAGCGATCGCAGAGCTAGAAGAAGGAAGAGCGCGCGATCACTCACCCTCGCAGCACAAAACGTGTGAACGAACGAACGGAGAGAGGAGGAAGAGAACGCGAAAAACGATCATTATGTGCGTGTGTGTGTTATTGTGCCTTTCTTTCCTTCTCTCCTCTTTGCGTCGCCGGAGTCGCCCTTTGTTGTGTGTTGCTCAGAAGATCGTGCCCGCAAAGAATAACGGTACACACCGAATCGAAGTTTATGCTGCTGCTGCTGCTGTATTGCATAGTCGCGCTCCTTCTTCTCTCACCCTCTTCCGCTCGCCCTTCTCCAGGTTTCGGTGTGTGACGTCCATGACATACAGGTAGAATTTTGCGTAGGGTCGTCGTACACTCTGATCGCGATCGAGTGACTTCCGATGACAACTTTTCGCACATTTTCCGTCAAAATTTCGCACCAGCACCAGCTTTGGGTGTACGCAGCGCGCGTTGCGCTGAAGTTCATGGGAACTGTTTTGCACCGTATTGCGTTGGAGGTAGCGCGGGGTCGAGGTCAACCTTTCATTCACGGTTGCTGCTGCTGCCGTTACGATGGTCGGTCATTGTGTTGTCGCGCGGGGACACCCGCATCGAATGAATGTTTTAGTTGTTCAGTTGTTTGACACTTTTATCTGACGGCGCGCATTGTGATGGTTATGTAACGTTAAATTGGGGGAAGCTAACAAAAGGGGTTTTTGTGTGTGGGGTTCTGAATAGGGAGTTGCATAACAATGCGCACGCACACACACGGAGGTGATTGCATAATTATGCGAGGGGTAATTAAGTCATAGGATATTGTTTAGAATTTTCGAAACATAATTTTAGAACCCAATTAAAATTGTTCAGGAAGTATAACTCTTGGTTCTAAAATGCTTGTTTTCAAAAACACCACGTCAATCCCAATTACGAATGCACCGCGAATACGATACAAATCTAACGCGGAACTTCAACTTGTCTTGCCCATGCGTTGAAGTTCTTCGTTGGTTCTACAACCGCTGCTCTGCTGTCCGCTTGATTTAGTATGCACATCGGGTGATTACAACTTGGGACCAGTCGACGTCTCTCTTAATTAATTGCTCGGTTACATAAATTAATAACCGTCCGTACCGCGTCTATCGATAAACGATCGATGAGGTTGGTTGTAGAACGAGAGTCGTGAAACGAACTGCATCTTGTTAGCCTGTCTGGTTAGCTGTGGAGGAGGAAGGAATTCTAAATCGGGAAATGAGCGAAGCGAAGATGATCATTATTTTTCATTTAACATTTGCAGAATGATTGAAGATGTGATCATTTTGATTAGCTGAAGGCGATGACCTAATTCTTGGTCCACTTTTGTCCTGTATTACAATGACTTTTAGTATAATTCAATTCATATTCAACAGAATGATTTCTTTAAAAAATGCTAGAAAATCTCGATTCTAAAACTTAAAAAACAATCTACTGCAATTTTTTGTTTTGATAATGTAGCTTCTGCTAGCTAGCTTGAAGTTAGCATAGAAAACATTGGATACTGAATTCTACTATAAAAGGCACAATCGATGATAAGGAAAGATTTTGAAACCTTGGATGTAAACAAACAATTCAACCCGCTTACTCTAGTAGATACACAGTAAAAGAAATTATGGTAATATTCCATCCGGTAAATGTGTAATTTTACCACTGAAAATGTGTAATTTCACCACTTTTCTGCTGTAATGTCACTTTTACAGTCTAAATTGATGTGAGAGGTAATATTCAACCTTCCAAAATTACACCTTCCAAATTTACATTATTTTTTACTGTGTATGTACATTAACTGTATGTGGAAAAAACTGTATTTAATATTTAATGAACATTTCGCTGAAGGTCGTTTCGCCAAATCGAAAAAACATATATGAAAAATAAACATTAACAGTTGAAAAATAAAAGAGTTGTTTTAAAATCGTTTCTATGAGGTTTTTAATTCTTTTTAACATACATAATTCCCATAAAAAGACTCCAAAAGAAGGGCAAATAAACCCTTTCTTATCGCAATCCTATCTTCGTCCAAAAATGGGTATATTTTCCCTATGTTTTTGTGATTCCCGTTTTTCAAATACTTACTTTTTATATCGTTTTTTTAGTGTTGAATTAGCTTACTTATCAACACCCAAAATAACAGTGCTGAAAAATTTGTTCTGGAACACATTTGCGTGCCGGAAAGACTAACTTTTCAGCATTTATATTGAAAAGTAATACTTTTAAAATCAACTGTTTGTGAGTTGACTCAAATAAAAGAGGGGAAAACAAACAATTCAGAATTGAAAAACATGTTTTAGGCAACTCGCTGCAAAACTCGTTTGTTCTGCTTCATTGATTAAACGTTTGATTCGTCCTAAGAATAGATCATCAATTTGAAACTTGTTGCATAAACTAATATTCTTTGAATTTTTGCTGTCTTTTAGTCTAAAGTAGAACTTGTACTTTAAAATTTGCGATTTTTTTTCCACTCTTTTTTATCTTTTTTTAATAATTTTGTTTGTGATGGTTTCATTGCTTTTAATATGTGCCATTTTTTCAATAAAATTGGTTAAATTATTATTTTATGAGAAAAAACGCGCTTTAAGATGAATCAAGTGGAAGCCTCAAAATCCGAAAATTTAAGAACAAAATAATTATTGATTCAGTAATTAAAACTTTTTATATTTTTTTCAAACCCATCCCATATTTCAAAAACAAAATTTAAAAAAGAAAATGTTTTATCAATTCAAGAGATATGCCACTATCGAAAATTTCGTTTTTGTAATATATATGTTAGATAATTTTAAAACATTTTTTCATGGCAAAATGGATGTTGTGATTGAATTCTATATAGTTTAAGACTTCTGAAACCAACATTTACAAACTTTAGAAGATTTATAAACTCCACATTTGACGCAAGTGAAGACATAACTTCCAATTTGCAAAATATTATGATTTCAAGCACCTTAACAACCATCTCAGAAAAGCTAGAAACATCTCAAGTGATCAGGATGCATCTTTCCGAAACTGATTTTATCCTGAAAAAAAGGAATAATTTTCCATCGAATAGCAGATAATAAAGCAAAATCAAAGCCTTTTCAATAAAATATAAAAAAATAAACTTTTTTTTTAGCGAATTACACAACAATTTTAATTTTTTTCATCGTTCTTAAGAATATCGCCGCATGTGCGCTATTTTGTGACAAGTCCTATCTTTTTCCAGCAGACGAGTCACAAGATAGCACACATGCGACGATATGGCGAGATTATGAGTTCCTTGCTTTTAAAATTACGAATTACAATCAAAACGTTACTTAATCCACCTTTAGGTGATTGGTGCCTTCCTCACATTTATGAAGAAATCGTATCCAAAATAGCAACATCTGCTCTTTCAGTGTTCGATGAATTTAACTCAGTTATTTCGTCTTACCACTTATCATGGGTAGCATAACGGATCTGGACAGCATCTATCTGAGATCAAGCCTCTACAAATTGTATGAAAACACTTTTAAGTGCTAATAACTTTTGATAGGGTTGTCAGATCTTCAATGTCTTAGGCATTTGAAAGGCCTTTCAATTATCTAACTAACGATGGGTCGTATAAGGGACCCGGACACCATTTTCATTGAAATATCTGAGATCCGGCCTCCAAAAAGTGTATAAATAACACTTAAGTGCTAATAACTTTTGATAGGGTTGTCAGATCTTCAATGTTTTGGGCTCATTGAAAAGGTTAATACCTTTCTGAAAATGAATAACATGATAGGTTTCCCTGCAAAAACCACGCTTTTTACAATATTCCGGACATACGCCAAAATCGTTTTTTAGCATAACTTATGAAGTACTTTACTAAACTTGCTGATTTTTCATCCAGTCCGGAGATAATCGAGTGACATTTTTTTTGTCCAGCCACCTACACACGTCCACACAGACATTTGCTCAGAACATGATTCTGAGTCGATATGTATGCGTGAAGATGGGTCTACGAGGTCGAATTAATAAGTTCATTTTTCGAGTGATTTAATAGCCTTTCTTCAGTAAGATGAGGAAGGCAAAAACCTGAAAAAAAAAGAATCGTCACACCGTTGTAACGTCAAATACTGTCAGAAACAAATATAAACTTAACGATATGAATTCAATAAAAAAAAACTAAAAAAAAACAAGGATAACTTTTTTTTTTAAATGAAGTTTTTCGTAAATCATAAGTTGCTGACCCCTAAACATGCAAAAAAGTTAAATTTTATTTTTTTGTAAATTATGCCATGAAAAAAAAAAGTTTGTTCAACTTTTTCATTTGTAGGAGAAATGATTATGTGGGGCTGATTGACAAGGAGAAATATTTGACCATAACAAAACCATTACAATTACCTACTGTTCAAATTGATTTCTTTTTTAGCTAAATTTATTGAATGGTCCTAAAAATGTTGATTTTTGATCCCTTCTCTTTAATCTTAACACTCAAACGCTCGGGTAGTCATTTTACCCCTATTTTTTTTCTTAAAAATTTCATAACTTTTGGTAGAATTGACGAATTTGGATGCTTCTGGTTGAAAAGATCCAGATTTGTCTATATTTTAAACTGTCAGATGGGGGACAAATTTGGTCCACTTTTAACGGAGATATTCCGGATTCCGTTGGGGTACCTCGGCTCTCCTATTTGGGTTTTTGGTCAATATAACAAATTTATTCCACAAAGCAAAGCCGCAAATGATGCAAAACTTCAAGACATCATCATAAGACATCATCCTGCAAAAATAATTGACATGGTTAAGTCCAACGGGGCACCGACAGTTAAAAATATAGACAAATCTGGATCTTTTGCAACCGGAAGCATCCAAATTGGTCAATTCTACCAAAAGTCATGAAATTTTAAGAAAAAAAAAATAGGGGTCAAATGACTACCCGAGCGTTTGAGTGTTAAACAGGGTCCAGAGGAACAAAATTAAAAAAAATAATGCTGCTGCTAAATAGAAATTTAGGGTTTGTCCATCAACCACTTGGACTTTTTTAGAGAATTTCAGACTTTTCCCGTTCCCTTCTTGTGCACAAATTGTTCATGCAAAACAATCTCTTATGAGTGGAGCGTGGAACCCCCATTCCCTTTTGTTGTTCACGTGGTTTATGGATGGCCCCTTAACAGAGTTTGTAAAGTGACTTGTTTGCCTATAAAACTGTTACTGTAAAAACAATATTCAAAATCTTTCCAGAGTTAAGGTTTGTGTGTGTGTGACTTCTTTACCATTCAAATATCCACTGGCAGGCAGTGAAATTATAAGAAAGTATGTTTGTAGCCGGGACCCATGGTGTAGGTAGGGGTAAGAGTGGCTGCCTCTCACCCAGTCGGCCTGTTATCGAAAAGTGGATAGCTCTTTTTACTTATGGATATGGACATGGATTTTTTTTTGTATTGGAAGCAGCTTATTCACTGATTCTCTATTCAAACATTGAAGGATAATCGTTGAGCCGTATTCTTAATTTATAAAATTCAAAATGAACTTATTTTTAGTATCATATGGTTCATGCTTCTCCGTGATCAAATAGCTGAATTTTGATAGAAAGGATATTATTAACTATTTCAATCACGGATAGTCTGAAATAATGAAAACAAATAAATAAAAACACACATCGAAAAAATCGTGTAATTTTCTGTCTTTTCGATGCACATAACTGGAGCGTCACATAAGACGGAAAATTACATCTGATTTGAAAATTACACGACCAAACCACCGACTGGTGTGGTCGTGTAAAATTACAACCAACGCAATGAATTAGAAAGAATTCCTATTAGAATTTATTTCTATTGAATTGGATTTTTTTTAGCAGAAGAAAAACACATTCTTTCTGACAAAACATTTAAATTGAATTTTATTATCATAAAAAGGATATAAAGCACGAGTGTTTTTCCGAAAAATCAACCTGCTCACGCTTCCGGTTTCCGGATTAAGTATGATCCACCTCACCAGGGTTACGATGAGCGGAGTGTACTACGATTTTCTTTCTTGTGTCACTACCGGAACACCCGGCTGTGCCAGGAACTGTCCGACTACACAAGACACTTTCATCGCGTTCTGCACAACGAGCCACAACCCTCCAGCCACGTTAGATATCGATCCGAGCCTGTCTCAGATCGTTGTACGCGTTCGTCAGCTAGCTGCGGTTGTCTAGCAAGGCCCTAGCCTAAGATTTCCCTCCGTTTTTATCCCAACTGTCCTAAAGATGCGCCGTTCAGGATAGCTTCGTCGATTCGACATCGCTCCACACTCGGACCGGCCAACTGTTGTTGAGCCCCGAAACAGTAAAGTTAATGTGTCGATGCGCCAGTACCGGAAAGCAGCCGCCTTGGTGAAATGCCGTCGACTGCCGCGGCTTTATCAACCGTGGGTCGTCGCTGGGGCACAGCCTGCACTCCTGTTGTCCGTCGCCAGCAGCCGTCTCTATCGAATACTCCGTGTGGTCGCCTGCTGGATAGCCTTGACCAGCAACAGGAACTTGAAACGGACCGATTCCAGGAAGAGCATGAAAAAAGTGTTCTTTTTGCGTCATCGTCCGGAAGAAGGGAGATTTTTGTGACTGAAATTAAGAAGTCAGAATTAAAATGATAGGACAAATATAATAAAAAAATCATTAAACCTGCCTTTGTTATTCATTTAATAACGCTTTTCAGCTCAATCGAATGGAAAAAGCTGCAAAATTTCTCAAAACATCTACCGCAACAACTTATTCGCGACCGCGACCAATTTTCTTACAACACAAACATGTCTGACGTTTGCTGCACCAGGCTGCACTGTGAAGTGAAAAAGCAGCAAATCAGCGTAAAATTGGGGTATTCTAATGTAAAATTAAATCATCGCACACAATATTAAACGACAAAACACGCTCCAGTTATGTGCATCATCTTAGATGTAATGTTCAGTTAAAAATGATTCAATGTTACATTTTATCAGATACAATTTCGTCCTCTATTTTTTGAGAGTGAATTTGGTTGTTCAGCATCAAACCAAACATAATATTACGTTTGATTTTCGATTACATGATGAGTTTTTACGTCTGGTTTTGAATTCCGTTTGATGTAATATTCATAATTTTTTGGTGTGAATAGCTCTGCACAAAGATTTCCTAGTCCGATTGGATCAACACAACACGAAGCCTAGTCTAACTCGATTTTTCTACCATCTACCAAAACTGTATCAATTCCAAAAGTAGTGTTTTTCCCGTTTGTATTTTGTTTTTCCGCGCTGCACTCAAAAGTCTAATTTATTTTTTCCCCTGCCCCAAACTGTTTATTTCGAGCACACTCATTACCCCACGTGTCAGCTCTTCAAGTTCACCAGCCTGCGCGCGTTCGCGCACTCGTGTGACATAATGGGTAATGTGTTTCAGAGAGTAGAAAAAAAAAATAACTAAACAGTGTGTTTTGTAACGGGATTAGCGCTTGAAGCTATTGCTCCAGTCTAGAAAACCTGCCCCGGTTGGTTGCGGGGGAACGTCGGAAGGGAGATGTTACGTGACGCGGGAGTTGAACCGTTTCGCGGGGGCACTCGAGTTCAAAGAGCTAGTTCTAAACAATGGGATTTGTGGTCGAGCGGCACCTGGAGGTTGGCCAAAGACCCCGGAGCGAGCGATTACGGCGACGATCGTGTAGTAACTACAATGGGGGGAGGGGTGGATGAGATGGGGGAGGGGGTGTGATAATTGAATGCGGATGAGTTTGCATTTGGGGGGAGAGGTCTTGAAAGGGTCGCTTACGCTGGCTCATGGTTGTAGCAGTCGGTAGAAGAAGCGAAGGAGGAAATTGTTGCTTACATAAACAGCTACGTTTTGGTCTGAATGTATGTCAAAGTTTGAACGGAGAGCGTAGTGAAGAATAAGTCGATGAAAAGGGGTTGAACAAGAAAAGCGATGTCAATAAGCTAATTTCATGTTTTGCCTTCCTCACTGAGGTAAGGCTATAATCCTGCTCGAAAAATGAACTTTTGAAAAACAGCTCGTAGACCTATATTCATGTATACCTATCGACTCAGAATCGAAAACTGAACAAATGTCTGTCGGCACTGGCTGATCCGATTTGAGTCAAACAAGTTGCATTCGATTTGTTTTGGTGCCCCATACTGCACTATTGAATTGTTTGAAGATCCGAAAAGTAACGTATAAAAAAGTGTCAGAGTTGCGAATCAGGTGCTGGAATTTTGATGCCGGATCTCACTTATCTATATGAAAACTATGTCCGGATCCATCATCCGACACATCGTTAGTTAGGTTATCAAAAGACCTTTCCAATGAGTTCAATACATTGAAGATCTGGCAACCCTATCTCAAGTTATGACCACTTAAGTGATATTTATGTACTTTTTTGATGCCGGATCTCACTTAAATGTATTTAAACTATGTCCAGATCCATCATCCAATCCATCGTTGGAAAGGTAATCGAAAGACCTTTCCAATGAGTCCAAAACATTGAAGATCTGGCAACCCTGTCTCAAGTTATGACCACTTATGTGATATTTATGTACTTTTTTTGAAGCCGGATCTCACTTAAATGAATGTAAACTGTGTCCGGATCCATCATCCGACACATCGTTAGTTAGGTTATCAAAAGACCTTTCCAATGAGTCAAAAACATTGAAGATCTGGCAACCCTGTCTCGAGATAAGACCACTTAAGTGATATTTATGTACTTTTTTAAAGCCGGATCTTACTTAAATGTATGTAAACTATGTCCGGATCCATCATCCGACCCATCGTTAGTTAGGTTATCAAAAGACCTTTCCAATGAGTCCAAAACATTGAAGATCTGGCAACCCTGTCTCGAGATATGACCACTTAAGTGATATTTATGTACTTTTTTTAAAGCCGGATCTCACTTAAATGTATGTAAACTATGTCCGGATCCACCATCCGCAACGTTCAGTCTCAAGTTATGACCGCTTAAGTGACATTTGTGTATTTTTTTATTGAGAAATAGATGGAATTGGTGTCCAAACCCATCATATCACCAAATGTTGGTAAAAAGTGAGGAAGGCGCCAACCACATAGGTGGATTAAGTTAGTTTTTTCTTTCGTCATCGTTTTTTTTTTGTATTTTGTATTTTTGTATTTTTGTATTTTTGTATTTTTGTATTTTTGTATTTTTGTATTTTTGTATTTTTGTATTTTTGTATTTTTGTATTTTTGTATTTTTGTATTTTTGTATTTTTGTATTTTTGTATTTTTGTATTTTTGTATTTTTGTATTTTTGTATTTTTGTATTTTTGTATTTTTGTATTTTTGTATTTTTGTATTTTTGTATTTTTGTATTTTTGTATTTTTGTATTTTTGTATTTTTGTATTTTTGTATTTTTGTATTTTTGTATTTTTGTATTTTTGTATTTTTGTATTTTTGTATTTTTGTATTTTTGTATTTTTGTATTTTTGTATTTTTGTATTTTTGTATTTTTGTATTTTTGTATTTTTGTATTTTTGTATTTTTGTATTTTTGTATTTTTGTATTTTTGTATTTTTGTATTTTTGTATTTTTGTATTTTTGTATTTTTGTATTTTTGTATTTTTGTATTTTTGTATTTTTGTATTTTTGTATTTTTGTATTTTTGTATTTTTGTATTTTTGTATTTTTGTATTTTTGTATTTTTGTATTTTTGTATTTTTGTATTTTTGTATTTTTGTGTTTTTGTATTTTTGTATTTTTGTATTTTTGTATTTTTGTATTTTTGTATTTTTGTATTTTTGTATTTTTGTATTTTTGTATTTTTGTATTTTTGTATTTTTGTATTTTTGTATTTTTGTATTTTTGTATTTTTGTATTTTTGTATTTTTGTATTTTTGTATTTTTGTATTTTTGTATTTTTGTATTTTTGTATTTTTGTATTTTTGTATTTTTGTATTTTTGTATTTTTGTATTTTTGTATTTTTGTATTTTTGTATTTTTGTATTTTTGTATTTTTGTATTTTTGTATTTTTGTATTTTTGTATTTTTGTATTTTTGTATTTTTGTATTTTTGTATTTTTGCCTTGCCTACCTCAAAACACTTTTCTCTAAATCTACGAAAAACTAGAGCAAATCTCACTTTGTTGCTTGTTAAAGTCGTTGGTCATCCGTAAGTCCGTCTTCCCATTGCGTTCGCATTTTCCTCGATTGGGTGGTCGCTTTTATTTCGGACGGTCATTCACCTCTCCAAAGTTTGATTTTGTAATGTGCGTAGATTTGCTTCTTCCAGTTTCGGCCTTCTTTTGAACACGGTTAAAAAATATAAAAATTGGAAAAAATAACCCTGAAATCAATTTATTTTTGATTTTTAATAAAGGAGTATTTCTGATTTTTTTCTTATAATAATTTCATGAGTTTAACAACAATTTAACTACAAAATTATTTTCAACAGTTCCTTCATCCATGATCGCGACACCCAAGAGGTGGCTCAAGTCGAACGTAACGCAGTGACCGCGAAATTGGAGGGGGGAAACATAAATTTCGAACCCAGCAACACCTTCTTCCTTTTTTATTTTTCCCCCTTTCTTGAATGATCCCGCTCGTTTTCCGGTGAAAAGTGAGGCAGCGCTGCGTAAAACTGCATCCAGTCCAAAAATCTCAAGAAATACAAAAAAACTGAAACAAGCAAAAGGGAACAGACGACGAACCTGGTCGCACTCATTCAGCACAAGGAAAAAGAGAAGAAAAAGAAAAGAGCACCGGGAAGAACTGGGGGAATTCCCTCGGAACTTTACCGAAGAAAGTTGGGCAAAGGGAAGCCCGGAGAAAAAGGAAATGTAGCGAATGGAAATGTACGCGCAACAGCGCTTTGGATGTTTACCGATTGAGTCAGTTGAGATATCGCGAAAAAACGTTCGTTGACCGAGTTTCAAGCAGTTTGTCATCGACGTCATCATCGGAGTTCTGGGGAATTTGCGGAATGTGTCATGCTGGACCGTGTTGGCAATTGTGATGGAAAGAAACAACCTCCATTGACAATATTTACGAAAAAATTTGATTACGACTAGAAGTCCTAACTTCAGCAAATAACAAACCACGTAACACCTCCCCTACTCTACCTGTGAAACGAAACAAACAAAGTACTGAAATGACGTGTTTGACCCAGATTGCGCCATCCGAGGCAGTGAAAAAGGTGAACAACCACCGAAATTATGTATGCTATACGCGCATGTGTCGAGTCGCCGCGTCTTTAAAATTGAACTCCGGTCCGGCCGAGTACTTTAAAACGCTGCTGGTCCGGGGGCTGCCACGATTCTTCTGCCCAACCAGCTAGGTAAGGGCGATGCCACGGACGGGGGAGTCTTGTCGAAGACTCACGATTTTGCTGTTGATTTTCCTAGCAGCAGCCGTCTCCCGTTCCAGGTCTTGAAGTTGGTTCAAGTTGCCTTGCTTTGCTGTCTCTATTCACAATTATTCACGTTACACATTTCGGTTGCTGGAGCTGCAGAAGTTCAACGACAGCTAGGAGGCAAAAGGTACTAACGGTTCTAGCGGTGTGGCAGCGTGACGACGACGACGTTGACGAATCGGGTCTTGCTTGGGGCCGCAAAGGGTTATGCAAGTGGGTCTTTGACTCATCCCAGGAAGAATGCTACGAAATCAACTCAGAAATCCCAAATGACCTAAAACTTGTCCCACACGTGTCTGGCGTCCAATGCACCTGTTCCAGGAAAGTTCTCACTGTTTCAGAAAACCGCCAATCAATTCGCGTGGTCAACCGAGGTAAGTGACAGTAAATCAACAGGGCGAAAGTGGCGGGCTAGCCAAAGGAGCTAATTGGCACGCAGCAGTCACAGGTGTCCCGCAAAACGGGAGGTGTGGCCTCAACAGTGAAGCTTGTCTTGAGCAGGAATGGCACACGTGTGACTTAGGTTTACTAAAGATGTAGCACTACCTGACTAAAAACTAAAAACTAAAAACTAAAAACTAAAAACTAAAAACTAAAAACTAAAAACTAAAAACTAAAAACTAAAAACTAAAAACTAAAAACTAAAAACTAAAAACTAAAAACTAAAAACTAAAAACTAAAAACTAAAAACTAAAAACTAAAAACTAAAAACTAAAAACTAAAAACTAAAAACTAAAAACTAAAAACTAAAAACTAAAAACTAAAAACTAAAAACTAAAAACTAAAAACTAAAAACTAAAAACTAAAAACTAAAAACTAAAAACTAAAAACTAAAAACTAAAAACTAAAAACTAAAAACTAAAAACTAAAAACTAAAAACTAAAAACTAAAAACTAAAAACTAAAAACTAAAAACTAAAAACTAAAAACTAAAAACTAAAAACTAAAAACTAAAAACTAAAAACTAAAAACTAAAAACTAAAAACTAATCGGAAAACATACTTCCCAACCAGGAAGGAGGAGCGCAAAAACCGCGCAAAATGTGTGACAAAACGAAAATACACACACACACTGCGGAGAAAGAAGAAACACGAAGAAAATAAAAATCAAAACGAGGTAAATCAGCCGCAAGTTCAACGAACCCTCTCTCTCTCTCGCGTCCAGGTCCAAGTCAAGTTCGCCACGATTGGGGATTCCGAGCCCCAACATCATCAACACCCGAGATCCTACTAGATGCGAGCGAGAGAGAGAGCGCTCACGATCGCTAAATCGTGTGAGTTGTAAATGTACCGTTTAATCAATTCTCTCTCGCTGACTCGCTCGCACTGCTCTCTTCGTTTCCCGCCATTGAAGAGTTTTGGACGGTCGTGTCTTGTCCGTGATTTTTAAAACTAAGCTCTTCTTTCTTGGCTAGGGTTTTGTCAGCTTTTCTTCCTTCTATTTCTTCTCCTCCTTCTCCTCCTAAACTTTTCACTGCTTTACAGTTAGCACTCTGTTTGCTTTTGGAGCTACGAAGTTCCCCCGAAGTAGCTAAGGTTTAGTCGTCGGTTGTTCTATTTCAACCAGCAGGGGGTCTTCTTCCGGAATCTAGCACTTTTCACTTGTGGCCCGGGAACGGTTCCGGACGAGTGCCAAATCATTTCCATTAATTAAAGGCTGGCATTGTTTGCGGCGGCGGGAAAGTGATTGTTTTAATTTCATTGGAAGGTTTCCGTTCTTTTTTTCTTCTTGGATGATGAAAATGGGTGGTCTCGCTAGTTTAAGCTAAATCGTTTGATTTTTTTCTTCTAAATATATTTTTTCTGAAACAACTTATCGTACTAGAATCGCGAAAATCAGGAATTTCTCATGTTCAAGAAGAAGTTTGCATCTTGACGATACGTTGAAGTCGCTTGTGAACGTCAATGACGTTCAAATGTAGTAAGGGTAATCCTTTGCTAACTCACACGGCTGTTGCCAATCAAAATTTTCCTAAGATGTAACGTCATGATTCGAATTCCCGGACGCTTCGAAACCCGGACACTTCATCTTGTTTTATCAATTATTTGGATATAAGTCCGCATAATGAATGTGAAAACTGTGTTATTTGATGAATTCTAACATCAACTTTCATTTAAAGTTTGTTTGAACGCTGTAGTTAATGCCAAAACAATTAAATACAATAAAATTATAAGTTTACCAAAATTGCGAAACATTTCACTTGAAATATTTCATAGGCGTTCGAAACACCGGGAAGGCAAAGCAGAAATTTATGGTTTCGATTTCCTTAAATTCTAGCAAATTTATATATAAACTATCGATTGTTCTGATATTAACAGCTTATTTGAAACCTAAAGAATGTCATTCATTAACATTTCAGTCCAAATTTGTGCGATTTATAAGTAAAATCGAGTGTCCGGAATTCGAAGCAAAAGTGTCCGGATTTCGAATCAGCTTTTAGCAGTGTCCGGGATTCGAAGCACAACAAATCATTTTAATTCTAAAATTCTGATGAAAAATTATTAGAAAAGACATATTTTGCATGCATTTTCTTGAAACTGACTGTTTAAACTACATCCTGATTATATTTCTACATTTCAAACTTATTACATGATTTTTTGCCAGCTATAAAAAATATGAAATGCTACTAAGTGTCCGGATTTCGAATCATGACGTTACTGTTATTCCCTTTCAAGAAAAACGAATCTTTCATCAAAAAATGGTAAATTAGTAGTTTATGCAAAATGTTGCTTTTTTCCAGGATGAGTTGATTAAATCTGTGAGGGTTTGTGTTTTATATTTTTTTACAATTTATTATTTAACTTTCAATTGGTTGATTTGAGCTCAATGTTTCCAATTTTTTTAATAATCCGAAAAAAGTCATAAATGTTTAGTTTAGCAGCATGATTATTTATATCTTTTAATTAGGTTTATTGAATTTTCACGATTTGGCATAAAGCGTAAAATTCGTGAGTTTTGAAAATATCCTTGAAATCGCGTGTCAAGTTTTTTAAATCTCAAACTTAAAAAAAATCTGGATTCAACTATTTTATTCAAGCCTATTTGTGTACACAGTCCAGACTTCATTATCCGAAGTTTCGATTATCTGAAGTTTGTTTATCCGAAGGTTTCGGATAATCGAATCACGACCAAAAAAATTTTTTTTTCTTGTTTTAAACATCAAATTCGAGTTCTGCGACCCCATTTTAGTCAAATTTGAAAAGTTGACTGCCTATTAAAAATTAAATGCATTTTTTTCAATATTTCGTCACCGCCATATTGGCCACCATCTTGGATATATAATTTCTAAATCACTTTAGCGTAGTTTAGGGGACAATCTGGACTGTACTACATTTCTTTCCAATTAAAAAGCATGATTATTACAATTTGATTAATTGAAACGAAAACATTAAAACTAAATTGTTACAACATTTACTAAGAAATACACCAAAATTTTGAGCCGATTCGCAGTGTTAAGATATCGTGGAACCCGTTTTTTGCATTGCTAATATCAAATAGCTATATCTCAGTAATGATTCAACCAAATGTCTTCAAATTTATTTTGTTAGCAGATACATTTGTATATTCCAATACCTTGAAAACAGATTTAGAAAAAAGTTAAAATGTGTGCTCATACCAACCTCTGACATTTTTGCCGATTTACATGTATGAAACCCCTTAAGAACAATCTTACAATGTTACAAAGAACAAAAAAAATGAAAACATGTTTTTCTACTTTCAAGTTAAAATTAATACAGAAATTAAATTAACAACTATACGTACTTTCTGGAATTTAACATTGGAGTGTCAGGGTTTTTTTTTGCATTTTTAGTTTATAAACTATCCCTATTTTTTGAATTCTTCTGAAAATACTCTATCGTTATTAGGGTACGTTATCTATTAGTGGACCCCTTCCCTACAGTGGACCCCCTGAAGGGTTTTCGATGAAAAAATCAATAAAATCCCAATTTTAAGCGTGTTTTTCTCTGCAAATCTGTTATTTGGCATGTTCAGCATCATTTAAAGCAATGTTGACTTGCATTGAATTTTCCTTTTTGCCAAAATAAGTGTTTTGAGTTCGACATCTGAAATCAGACATGGCCACTAGCATTTTCACAACAAAACAGCATTTCTATTATATGATTGAATTAACTATCCAATCATTTTTGACTGGTTATTTAACTTCAGTAAGTCGAAATAATGTAAGTTTAAGAAAGAGCAATTCCAGCCCAAAACAGGAATTTGTTAGGTACTTTTTTCTTGACCCTCTCCGATTTCAATGAAACTTTGTAGACATGTTATCCTAGGCGTATATGAGCCATTTTTGTGTATGTGGAGCCAGTTACACTCGATAATGACATTTGAGAAGGGCGTAAGTGTTTTAAATATTTTTGTATTTCGAAGCCGTTGCATCGTATCAAAATGTGGTCAAAAACAAACTTGCAGGAAATTTGACGGGCTTTCCGAAAAAAAAACAAAAATACACGCCACTTTAATGAGATTTTTTGATTTTTAAGTTTAAAAGCCAATTTGAAGGTGAGCCCACGAAATTTTTGTGAAAATAGCCTAAGATGTTACAAAAAGACTCACGAAAAATGCAGGATGGAGCAACTCACCTAAAAAAATACAAAAATCATTTACTGAAACTGTTTTTTGAAAAGTGCTCTAAACGTAAAAATTTTCACAAACCGAATACGGGAATCGATTCTCCAGACAATTTTTTATAAAAGTCTCCATATTGACCATTGTCCGAAGTCCAATCCTTGTGAAGTAACAGCGGTTTTAAAAATAAAAATGATGAAAAAATAGGTTTTTTGATGGTTTTTGGCCATTTCTAAACGACAGACTTGATTTTTAAGTCGTGAAAATATTTTTACCGGAAAGCTCGTCCAATTTCCCATAAGTTTGTCTTTGACCACATTTCAATTGGATGTATAGGCTTACAGATATAAGCTAATTACATTGCTCATAACTGAAAACATAATATTTTTTCAGTGTAGTATAGTAACCTGGATAGTTAATTAGTTTATATCTGTAAGCCCATACATCCATTTGAAAAGTGGTCAAAGACAAACTCATGGGAAATTGGACGAGCTTTCCGGTAAAAATATTTTCGAGACCGAAAAATCAAGTCTGTCATATAGAAATTGCCAAAAACCATCAAAAAACCTAATTTTTCAACATTTTTATTTTTAAAACCGCTGTAACTTCACGAGGATTGGACTTAGGACAATGGTCAATATAGAGACTTTTATGTAAAATTGTCTGGAAAATCGATTCCCGTATTCGGTTTGTGAAAGTTTTGACGTTTAGAGCACTTTTCAAAAAAACAGTTTCAGTAAATGATTTTTGTATTTTTTTAGGTGAGTTGCTCCATCCTGCATTTTTCGTGAGTCTTTTTGTAACATCTTAGGCTATTTTCACAAAAATTTTGAACGAAAAAAAATCGTGGGCTCACCTTCAAATTTGACTTTTAAACTTATACATCAAAAAATCTCATAAAAGTGGCGTGTATTTTTGTTTCAGTGTATTTTTTTCGGAAAGCCCGTCAAATTTCCTACAAGTTTGTCTTTGACCACATTTTGATACGATGCAACGGCTTCGAGATACAGAAATATTTAAATTACGAAATACAAAAATATTTAAAACACTTACGCCCTTCTCAAATGTCATTATCGAGTGTAACTGGCTCCATATACACAAAAATGGCTTATATATGCCTAGGATAACATGTCTACAAAGTTTCATTGAAATCGGAGAGGGTCGGGTACAACCGATTCCCTATTTGACATGGAATTGCTCGAAACTATACTAAAATAAATCGAAGAACTGCTCATTTTCAAGCAAAAATTAGGGGGGTCCAATATAGGACAACGAAAATCCTAACTTTTCCAAAAGTGGACCCCTGTTAATTCAACCTTCAAAAATTAAGAAAACTTCATATTTGAGCAAAAGTTTAACAATAAATGCTTGTTGTAATCAACCTAATTGCATATTCAATTATGAGTATAAATATGTCTGTTTTTATATTAAAAGTATAGTTAATTGTACATAACTAAAGCATCATAATTAAAGTTTGAAATGATATTTTATAATGTTAAATCAATTACAAAACCATTTTTTGAAAATAAACATGCGTAGTTTTATCAGCAACTGCAAACAAATTTATTGTTTTGTTTCGGTCAACTTTTTATGTAATTGATAAGGAAAAAGTGCATCAAAATTACTTTTTGTTATCTTTTTAATGTTTACAGTTGTTTTTGAAACGTTTTCTTTTATATTTTTCGGAAATAAATGTGTTTAAATGTCTGTTAGGTTTTTTGTTGTTTTAAGCTAAATTTGTTAACAAATCATATTTGTTTATGATGGAAAATCCATCTTTTAATCATTATATCTATCATAAGACCTCCACTATGCATGAAAACACTAAATATCGGTTAAATTTGGTAGAAAAATAACAGTTTTCCTAGAGTGGACCCGGGTCCACAATCGGAATATGGATCCGGGTCCACTATAGGAAAAGGGTGTCCATAACAGGCAAAAACAAAACCTTTTTTTCAAATGGCTATTTTTCTGCTCAAAAACAAATTACTGATGAAACAAATAGTCAAAATTGTTCAAAAGACTTATGATTTCATTGTTTTGTACAATGGGTTATGAAAAGGTGTTTAAAATATTGCAAAATTGTGAAAAATGCGCGTCGGCTCTACTAGGGGGTCCACTAATGGCTAAAATATCCTATATTAAAAATTATTCATCTCCACCATCCATCAAATCGCATCAAAATTCAACTCAACAATCGTTGTCGAACAACTTATCACTTCAAGCTGAAACAACGTGTTTATCAGTGTAATCTTCAACATGGAAAACAATTTGCGAAAATGCAACACACAACTGCATCGCATTTCACGACTCGCTGGCTCGTCTTCCGATAATCCGGCGGTGAGAGATTGGCAAGTCGTGTGTGGAAACTAGGTGAGTGAAGAAAGTGTAGGCCAAGTCCTCCGCCGCCAAATATTGTGCGGTCTGTGGTCGATCATCACTACCACCACTAACCCAAAGCGCGATCGTCGATCGCGAAAACCGATCACGAGCGAATAGAGAAAAAAAAATGAGTTACGAAGAAATTAAACAATAGAGAGGACGATCGGCGGCGAGAAGTAAACAAAATTAAACGAACGATGAACTCGTTGTTTGGTCCAGATTTAGCTCTCTCTCTCACTCGCTCACTCTTCAAGCCGTGTAATAAGTGATGGTTTCCGCGAATTTTGAATGAGGTGGTTTTCACTGCCACATTACAATGTATGGGAAAGACGCACGCTGTGACTGTGTGCGAGCTGTTGTACGATAAGTACTGTTACACTACTAACACTGTTATCGGCCTAGCAAGCAAGTAGACAGTGCCGTGTGTGTATGGATGGGGTGGGAAAGAAAAAGAAAGAGGAGAAATTGTGTCACCCTGACGTCGACGATGTTGGTGGCGGCTGGCTGGTTGGTTGAAGGCTGCTGGAGTTCGTTGAACTCGGAACGCAAAATGTGGGGTGGCCGTGAAAATGGGGAGGAAAGATGCGAGGGAAGGATGGAATCAATTTGATTTTTTGTAGGAAAGTTTTATTTTCTTGGAGAACAGAAATTGACTTAAAACAGCAACACCAAAAACTAAACCCGTGCTAAGGCCATTGCACAGTGATCCAGATCGCAAAATTCAGTGAAAAATTGATTTTCCGAAAAATGATGAAGTTTTGTTGTCTTCAGAAGAGTTGTTGCAAATGAGCAATTCTCTGAGATTTCAGTCATTTGATTTTTTTTTGTATTTGCATCATTAGTTTGTCCAAATAATTTTCCATACAAATTTGGCAGCTGTCCATACAAAAATGACACATGAAAATTCAAAAATCTGTATCTTTTGAAGGATTTTTTTCATCGATTGGTGGACTAAAACTTGATTTGCAAAAAAACACAATTTTTATTTTATTTCCTGATATGTTTTAGGGGACATCAAATGCCTACTTTTCAGAAATTTCCAGAATGGGCAAAAAATATTAAACCGAGTTAAGAATTTTTGAATCAAAACTGATTTTATCAAAAAATAGAAATACTGGTCGCAAAAATTTAACAACTTTATTTTTCGATGTAAAATCGAGTTTTCAATCAAGAGTACTTTAGTGAAATTTTGATAAAGTGCACCGTTTTCAAGTTAAATCCATTTTTAGGTGACTTTTTTTTGAAAATAGTCAAAGTTTTATTTTTTTAAATAAGTACACAGGTTTGCCCACTTTTGCAAAAAATATTTTTGAAAAGCTGAGAAAATTCCTATATTTATCTTTTATGAACTTTGTTGATACGACCCTTAGTTGCTGGGATATTGTCATTGCAAAGGTTTAAAACAGTAAAATTGATGTTTTCTAAGTCTCACCCAAACAATCCACCAATGTCGATATCTCAGCTGTGTATTTTCCGATTTTCAATGTTAAAATTAAAACAAATCGTGAAATAATTCGATTTTTTCGAAAACAATATTTTTAAAATATTTAAATCAAGAATAACATTTCAAAAGGGCCAAACATTCAATATTACGCCCTTTTTGAAAGGTTAGTTTTATTCGTAAATAATCATGTTAGAATAAGTTCTTTTGCAGCACATAACAGAGTTTTAGAGGCCCTTTCAGCTGTTTGTTAAATCTCAAACCATTTTAGAACGATTATTGCTTACAACTAAGAGATTAACAGGAGTAAGAAAAATTATAGAAAAAACTCACTAAGTGTATGGGACCACCCTATCGAAATTCGAAAATTGTCCAACTTTTTGTTTTTTCCGTGTTATTTTGTCCGCTGATTCTTAATCTGCCCTCAGAAGTGAGCCAAAGTGTAAAAAAATGGAGTTTTATTCATATTTTGAGTTTTTGTTTTTGATATTTTTGCTTGATTTTTTTATTGTTATTTTTATTCAAATTTCAACCCCCTTCAACTTTGATCCAAAAAATATAAAAAAAGTAAATTATTTTTAAATTACTTTTCATCTAAATTTTGTTACCATGACTCGTAGTTATTTTTTTTCATTTACCGAAATGCCAAAAACACTACATTTTAACCACATTGACACAACATTGCAAGAAAAAAAATTCGATCAACTTCTGTCATTACTCAAAAGATTGCATTAAATGTCATTTAAAATATATAAAAAATATAATTTCCAAAAATGGTTATTTTGCAAAATTCAGTTTATGTGTTTAAAGTCATATTAAATAGTTGGATAATATTTTTTAAATTGTATCAATTTTTTTCTGGGAAACCCTAAGAAATACCTACAACTTTGCCGAAGACACTGAGTGGATCATACAGTTCATTCTCAAGATATTGTTTAAATAAAAAATTAAAGCTTTTTTGTATACACAGAAAAAAATATTTCTGTAAATTTACATTATTTATCATGTACCAAAAGGTATCATGATAAATGATGTATATTTACATTAAGTTCATTGGAAATTTACATTAGATTCATTGGAAATTTACATTAGTTTTGAAAATTTACATTAGTTTTGGAATTTACATTAGTTTTGAAATCTACATTAGTTCAAATCAACTAATTCTGATTGGCCAATGGGAATGAGAAGCTCGACTTGGATTGCAGTAGGAAAAGGGTGTGGCCTATGTTCTATTTTAAAATGAGTGAAGCGGGCAGCAAAAGGAAATTATGATTTTAAAAAGTTGTTTTACAGGTAGGGGACGCTTTCTCGTCGACGGCCAAGTGATATAACGCTGGACTGGAATCGAACGGACGACGGGTAGAATGTTCGGTGTTACTGCTGCTACCCGCTGCCGACTGAGCCATCTTCGCATTTTATAAACGAGCGGCTAAAGCATTAACTTGTTCAGGGCGAGGCTCAGGCAGTGAACCAGCGAAGTATGAGAGTGATAGAAAGAGAACCAAATATAAATATTTTTAGTTCGGGTAGTTTTGAAGTCAACGTTTGGCAGATATACATTGAATATATGATTTACATTAAATAGGAATTTACAGGAAGCCGAACACGGGTAGAAATTCATCAGATTTGAGTTTCCATGCTCAACGTTTCCATTAGATTCAAGATTTACATTAGATTTAGATTTACATTGGAGTAATTTCCATGACTTTTTACTCTTTACATCATATTTCAACATTACATTGAGTGAGATTACATAAGAAACAGTAATTACGTGCTGTGTAAATTTACATATTTTTTTCTGTGTAGTCAACTGCAAACATTATCGGAGATTTATATGAAGCAAAATGTCTTCTTTGGTCATAGAAAAAGTACACACTAAATTTCATCCAAATAAAAAATTCAAAAAAATAGTTGGTGTTTGAAATTTCTGAGAGTAGCTGAAAGTTTGATGTTACAAAAAGAAATAAATCCAAAAAAAGATCCACCTTACAGATTTTTTTGTTTGAAAAAACTAGCAACACATTTAAAATAATTTCAACCCAACGATGCCAGATTATTTTATGACAGATCTGTATTTTCTTAAAAATAAATAAAAAGCCATAGAAGACATTTTTATCTTTTTAACAGTAGATTTAAACTTTTCAATCATAAAAGTATAATTCGGTCACTAAATAGTTGAAATTATTAAGTATTATCATTTTTAAAAAATCTGTATATGGGTCATTCATGGTCAACTGAGCACACTTTTGGACTCGACCTTCACCGATTTGGACCAAACTTGGAGGGAACGTTTATCTATCGATAGTTAACAGAAATTCCAAGTTTGGTGCTGATTGGACCATCCCTCTATTTATGGCACCGCCCTCTTTTTTGGCGATTTTCTAAAAAACTTTTTTTTCTTTTAATCATAACTTTGCAACTATTTGAGCAAAAGACTTTCTACAGGTTACATTTTATAGAAAATTGTCCAAGGAATTCGATAAAAATAAAATTTTAACCCTTAAATGCCCACTTATATTATATTTTAACGTTTTAAGTATAAAAATTCAGTTTTGACCAATTGATTATATTTTTATTTTTTATATTTTATCGCCATCGTGTTCCCCGGACAATTTTACATAATAATCAATAAAGACTTCAAACTAAAATGAACTATTGGCGAGATACAGCGATTTTACTGAAAAAAGTTTGATTTTGCACTGCACTCTGCCCTATGAATTCAAATCCGAAATAAGTTTCTCACATATAAAAACCGAATTATGCGAGATTCATTCCTTTTTGTTGAAAAGTACACCATGAACTTCCGAGTGCTGCGCAAAATCAAACTTTTTTCAGTAAAATCGCTGTATCTCGTCAATAGTTCATTTTAGTTTGAAGTCTACATTGATTATAATGTAAAATTGTCCGGGGAACACGATGGTGATAAAATAAAACAAATAAAAATATAAGCAATTGGTCAAAACTGAATTTTTCTACTTAAAACGATAAAATTTAATATTAGTGGGCATTTAAGGGTTAAAATTTTATTTTTATCGAATTTCTTGGACAATTTTCTATAAAATGCAACCTGTAGAAGTCTTTTGCTCAAATAGTTGCAAAGTTATGATTAAAAGATTTTTTTTTTTAGAAAATCGCCGAAAAAGAGGGCGGTGCCATAAATAGAGGGATGGTCCAATCAGCATCAAACTTGGGATTTCTGTTAACTATCGATAGATAAACGTTCCCTCCAAGTTTGGTCCAAATCGGTGAAGGTCGAGTCCAAAAGTGTACTCAGTTGACCTGGAATGACCCATATACAAATTTTTGCGATTTTTGGGATCGAAAAATCTGTCAAATACAGATTTATCTGCATATCTGGCATTGCTGTTTCAGCCAACCTGCACAAACATCTGAATTTTCAAAACTGTCAAATGTCATTAAATTTTTGATGTGAAAAGTATTGGGAATTTGTTTTAGAGTGCATCTATTATATTCTGAGAAGACCTAAGCTAAAGAGAAGTCTTCTAAATTTATTTTATTCGTGAGTCGTACATTTATCCAACCAGGAACTTCAAATGAGATTTGATATGATACTCAGTTTTTTTGGTGATAAAAAAGGAAGCCGTTTAGTCTCTCGAGATTATTTATCGCATGGCTTTTTCAGCCAACCTGCACAAAAAATGAATTTTCAAAACTGTCAAATGTAATAAAATTTTTGATGTGAAAAGTCTAGAGAATTTGTTTTAGAGTGTATCTATTATATTCTGATAAGACCTAAGCTAAAGAGAAGTCTTCTAAATTTATTTTATTCGTGAGTCGTACATTTATCCAACCATGAACTTTAAATGAGATTTGATATGATACTCAGTTTTTTGGTGATAAAAAAGGAAGCCGTTTAGTCTCTCGAGATTTATTTACTAACAAGATAAGTGTCAAACTCCAGAAGTTTTGCTTCTCGATGCAAATGCTGAAAAGTTGAACTTTTTAGCACTCAAAGGTTGCTGGGATGTACTTTTCAGTAC
The DNA here is from genome assembly GCF_016801865.2 of Culex pipiens pallens. Classification (NCBI taxonomy): domain Eukaryota; kingdom Metazoa; phylum Arthropoda; class Insecta; order Diptera; family Culicidae; genus Culex; species Culex pipiens. Next base: position 16,567,999 of record NC_068939.1, read on the forward strand.
TGTTTTATCTCTCTTTTTTTTTGCTTTGAAAAAATATGTCATTATGTCATTCGAGAATGTTTGGAAAGGAAGAAATTTCAAAATAGAATGGCAGACTAAATTCACCAAACTTTCACGTCAAGGAGGTTTTAGACTATGGCAAACATTTAGACAAATTCGCACTTTTGTGACAGTTTGCCAAACATTTTAACATATTAATTTTAAATGTAGGCTTTTTAATCTTTCATCAAGTTATGAATTTTCCGACTACAGTATATGAAGGAGATATTAGTCTACGGCAAACAAACCAACTATTTGACAGTTTGGAAGTTTGCCTGCTTTGTAAGTTTCTACAAACAAGCAAAGCAGACAAATCACAAACTGTTAAAAAAATTGTTTGCGAGTTTGTTTGTTTGTCGTAGTCTAATAACTTCTTCAGTTTCCGATCTGTAGTCAGAAAATTCAAAATTTGTCAATGCGAAATTCAATTTTAGCCAATGATTATTTTCCTATAATTATTAGTTGGTTTTCTGCTTTTTCGAAAACATTGAAAAGGGAGAGGTGGACAAAATTTGATATAATATTTGCAATGGCCTTATCATATTGTAATGGTTTTAATAATATGGTTTTATTAATATTCTTTACAATATTTTTCAAACTTGTGATTAGATCGATTATCAATTAATGTATTTAAAAAAAATCTATTATTAGCAATCACACAACAAAAGTCAACATCCAGCAATCCAACAATCACGACTCCCTTCCCCATGACGAATCGCCCAAATTATTCAATTTGTATGAGCTAACCCCCTCCGGCGAACCGTGCATAATTTGAACAAACATTCTCCGAGGGGTTCAAAAGTTCAGCATCGAAATTACGCCACACCATCGAAGCAACCACCCACTGCCCTCTCACAACAGAAGTGACTTAATCCAGAGTCGGAGCCCAAGACCTCTAGCATTTCTCCACCAGCCAGTGGGTCGGAGAAAGACCTTTTACGTGGACTGGACCAGCTGCAAACCCTGAAAAACCGGTTCAGCTCGGTTGCCGTAATAGAAAGAGTTCCGCTGAAGTAATCGCCAACGTGGAGTTGCGTGGTCGTCGGTCGAATGACGTCCAAGCTTAACGGAGGGGCCGTCGGGAGTAACATCTTGAAAGGGTCTTTCAACATTATTTTTGCTTTAAAAAAATCTAATAAATTAAGTTAAGGTCTTTGAAATTGTTCGAATTTTTTTTCAAGTTGCGCCCTTTTCAAATGCTTCTCCAGCAAAGTGATCGTAGACGATGTCGCGACCAAGCTCGGCAAGAGAAATGGCCAAGCGGCAGCTGAGCTGAGCCGGGCTGGAGAGAGAGATTTAGCACTAGGTAACTGGTTCAATGTCCGGGAGTAACCTCGGAATGCCGAGCCACGAGAGCTGAACGACTCAGGGAGTTGGCGGAGACTGGTGTTGGACAGAGACGGAGAGAGACCTTAACCGCGAAATTGGACTGAGGCTGGAAGCGTAATAGATTGTTGTTGCAGCAGCAGTAGATCGTGTCGATGTTGGAGTAATGATTACGGTGATTGTTGAGTCGATGTCAGTGGGAAAAGGTTCAAGGGAAAATGGCTGACGAATGCGGAAAAAGGTCAGAGATTGTTGCGGTAGATGATAGTCGTTAATGGCTAGAAAAATATTGTGACTTTGATGCTTTATTTACAATAACAAATTGAATCTATTTTAATCACGAACGAAAACCTTTTTCAAAATTTTTCAATCTTAAACAAAAAATTCAAATATACATTGCAAAAAAAGAAGAACTTTAAAAAAATAATCAATTCTGTTTCTGCGGTTCTTTCTCGGAAAGATGATTCAATTTTTAAATTGATGAAAAATTTGCAACCATGCAAGCATCAGAAACCCCAAATTCGTAGAAGGACCTCAACCCGCCTTGAAGGTCGTCGACCTTCAAAAAGATCGACCTCGAATTTTTGCACCGCTACCGGTCGGTCACAGGTCCCTCATTTTCTCTTGATTTAATAACAAAGCACACACACACACACACACACACACACACACACACACACTCGCTGATGCGGAAAACATGCCTCCAAAGACACCGCGAGAAAAGCGCGAAAATTTACGACCAAAAGAGAGTGTTGAAGCGTAAATTCCCCCGCGCGACCGACCAACACTCGTAATTAACGCCCCTAAATCGAACCTTTGTGCTCTCTTTTGATCACAGCCGACGCCTTTTCACGAAGCTTGTTCCACATTTTGGCACAGGTCTCGGCCATCATCCGCCGGAGCGGAGAGTCAAAATGTGGAACAACGCTGGTCAACGGGAGTCATTGAACTCGGGCTCGTTTTATGGGCCTTATTTTCGGGATCTTTTTTTTTCTCTTTCGTTTTTTTTTTTCTATGAGATTGAGATGAGGTCCGAAGCTGCGGTATGTTTTGCTCGATTGCGATCGTGGGTCTGTGCCAAATCTTTAGTATCGGCTTGTTAGCTGTTTTTGTTTTTTTGGACAACTCTTTTCTTTTGATCGTCAGATTTATGATAATGCAGTAATTATGTAGATATTTCAGTGGATTTGAGTTTATGAAACTATTTTAAAAATATCTTGCTTCAAAAATAATATTTCACTGAGTTTAAATGCGTATATTTTTTTTTCAATTCCGTTGTGAAATCATTTACTTTTTCTGTCATTCTTGAATGACGGAACTACCCATCAACATTTTACTGCCCAAATTTTGTTTTCGAAAATATTTATTTTTCCCGTGTTCAGAAGCTCATTTTGAGCAACTTTTGTTGTACGAAAAACTTTACTTCTCTTGTTTTATGTTTTTCTTGTTTTATTTTTAATATTTTAATTTGAATTTATCTTGTTTAGTTTATGTTTGTTTTTGATAGTATTTGGCCTATTCTACCACCTAATATAATTACATTTTGCCTATCTAATTTTTTCAGGGTTTTACAGTCACTTTTTCAATTTTTTGCATGATTTTCACATTTTCTACTATAGAATGGCACCATCATCATTTAAATTGCAAAAACATGCGTAGAGGCATAGTCTGGGACACTACAAAAATTACTGCATACTTCTTTTTACTGAAAATATAGGAAATGTTAGTAAAAAAAACACAGCCAAAGTTGACCCCTTAAAAAATAACATTTTTTTTAACATTGGCAAAGTCACATAAAACAAGTTAAACATTGAACCTTGAAATTTTCTAAAATTTTAAAAGTTCTTTTTTCCAATGCTTTTTAAAGATCAAAAATCGGTTGGAAAATTGATTTTTGGTGATTTTTTTTAGATCGAAGCCCGTCTAAAGCCGGGGTTAGGTTGTAGAGGGTTAACAGCACTGAAAAGAACTTTTCAACAACCGTTTGAGTACAAGGGCAACTCTTTTCGATACTGTTTTGGAAAATCAAAGCAAAAAGAAACAATACAAATTTATTTTGCAAAGCTACTAAATTAAAGCGATTCAGATAGTTTCAACATTTTTTAATTTTAGATTTGATTGAAAACTTCTGATTCTTCTCTTCTTTTCAATATTTTATTTAAAAATTAGGGAGTATTTTTTTCGAATTATGAAATTTATTTCAAATTAGGTATGCCAACAAAATGAAACAATGTAAAATTTATTTTCATTTTTATCAATATTAAAACAACATAAACTTTTTTAATTCATGATGTACAAAAAATAGTCTAAACTATGATTTTCAATACACGGCGTGTTTTCTAGAACAAACATTTCAAGAAAAAATAGTCATCATTACTGTCAAATGTGTCTTATAGGAAATTTTCTCAGCTTTCCAATGCTTCTAAGAGCGAAATGTTTCATCGGGAAATTTCTGAGATATCTATTTTTTAATTTTTTTTTTTGTGTTAAATTCCTGTATTATTTATTGTAAACTTTGCAATAACTATTCTGGAAACTTAACAAATGATGTTTTTCATGTGTCATTTACTCATCAAAATGTGCAAAATAAGGCAATAAACAACTTTGGAGATGTTTGCAAATCGCTAAATATTTTTAAAATAAGGTTAAACCAAGTTTTTGAATATATGAGATTTATTCAGAAATGAAAATCATAAAACCGTATTAAAAAATATTTTTTTACAATAATCAAAAGATAATAACATAATTTTTGTTTACGAATATCACGTTTATGCTCGGATTTAGCTTGAATTAAACTGATAAAACTGATTTTTATGTTGCAAGTTTGAGATTAGTTAGAATATCACTAGATTTTTTTTTAGATCACTAGATTTTTTTAGACTAGACTAAAAAAATCATATTTCCTCAACCAAACATTAATCATTTGCATAGATACAAAACATGTTATATACTCAAAATTGAACTATTAATTACTGTGGCGAGCTTCAGGAGAAACACTTTTCATGAGTATGAAATGATTTTTATATTTTTTTTTTTTTTTTGTATGAAATGATCAAGGAATCAGCAATATTATAGAAGTCTTATCTTACCTTTTTAAAACGTTTTAAAAATACTTTGATTTTTGTTTAAATAGTTTAGAATGGAAGCCTCTGTTTGATTTTTTTCTGTTAAATAATATTTTATTTTTGTTAAAACCAAAAAATGTATGTGGCAGTATTTTTAACATTTCATGTTAAAACACACAAATTTTACTTCTATATTTAAATGCATTTTCAACAGTAAAATTTTTTTTCGTTATTTCATACACATGAGAATATGGCTTTTGAACCTTGCAACAGTAATTGGTAGTACATTTTTGATTTTAAATCATCTTTTTGGATCCATGTTCCCGGTTCATGTATGCTTTAAGAAGTATCATATTTATTCATAAAAATCCATTAATAAACTTAACAATCTCAAACCTGCAAAAAATCGATTGTATCAGCTCAATAAGAGCAGACACGTGATATTTGTACACAAAAATTGTGTAATTATCTTTTAATTCTTGTAAATAATATTTTTAAGAAGGTTTTATGATTTTCATTTTTGAATAAATCCCATATATTCAAAACTCGGTTAAATTTAATTTTAAAAATGTTTAGCGATTTGAAACCTTCTCCAAAGTTGTTTATTGCCTTATTTTGCAAATTTTAATGAGTAAATGACACATGAAAAACATAATTTGATAAGTTTCCAGAATAGTTACTATAAAGTTTACAATAAACAATAAAGGGATTCAGAATAAAAAACTTAAATAAATAGATATCTCAGAAATTTCCCGATGAAACATTTCGCTCTTAGAAGCATTGGAAAGCTGAGAAAATTTCCTATAAGACACATTTGACAGTAGCGGTGACTATTTTTTCTCCTTAAGGTTGCCCAGAAAACACGCCGTGAATAACTTATGATTGTGAAACAACTGTACCGCAAACCGGGGTGATTTTGATAGGACTTCAATTTGGTTATGGAATATTTCACAACAGGTAGGGTTTTTCTTAAGATTATTATTTTTAAAAGATGTACTGGGGTAGGCCACACAAAGTCCATGCACTATTTAAGAAAAAAGTTTTTTCAATAGTGGTTAGAAAAATAGTTAAAATTTCGGGGTGACTTTGATAGTCATAGTTTTTCTTGTTTAAATCATATTTAAGATGTTCAAACTTTATTTGTACGTAAAATGTACCATCACTAAAGTAGGTGATATAGTTTTCAAGAAAAAAAACTCAATGTTTATATTTAGTTGACTAAGTTTATAAACATTTTAAAATTAAAATTTTTAGGTAAAATTGTTTAAATGTCGGAATTTTGCCTAAAATTTGTTCAAACTAGTTGTAATTATAAAATTATCGAAATATTTTGCATTTTAAACTGAATTCCAAGCACGAATCACAAGTTTTCACAATTTAAATGAAATTTGTTAAACTGAAATTTCCTAAAAAAAAATGGAGATTTTTTTAATTGTGTTTCAAAAACACATATTATTAATTATTTACAAACTTTTTTAACCTTCTCCTAGTGGAAAATTGTCAAAAGAATCAAACAATGCATTCCGTTTTCCGATTAAAAATCATGTTCATTGAGAAAACACCTTGAGAAGTTTGAAAAAATGACTTTCATCAACATTTTCTTAACAACAGTTAGCTAACTTTTTAAATTATTCAAAATTTTATGAGAAATTCTTCTTGAAGTTCTTTGATCATTTCTCTACCACGGTCAGTATGATTCTAAACCATTCCGTACGTATTTTAATCGCACTCTCCATTTTGCGGAAAAATCGCAAACCTATCATAGTCGCCCCGTTTTACGGTTCTTGTTAAGAATGCATTTTACAACTTTTTTTATTGAGATTTAAAAATTATGTTAGTTTTCAATTTTTCAATTTTCTTAAATTTTTCCACCCCACTTGAATTCAGCCAAAGCCAAGGGTCATAAACTTTCAATAACGTCGGGCTGATTAGTTTAAAAAATCTCAGTTTTACGAAAATACTAGTGGATTTCACTGTAAATAAATTGAACTTTTCATATTCAATATTTTGTACGTTGAGCATTAAATCATTTGATTATTCATACAAAGACTTTTTCATATATATTACAAGTTTAGATTTTTTTAAAATTATATTTGGCAATTTTTTGTTGGAGCATTACTGTTATGATGTATTAAGCATTTTGTTATACTTTTCGCCTAAATTTTAGAACATCAAGCTTGAATTTATTTTTTGCCTCCCACCTCGACGAAAACTTTAAATAAAATTTGTACCAGCTAATACTTAGAGTAAATATTTTTAAGACCTGCCATTTTACGAAGTGAATAGTTTTAAAAAATTATAGCAATTTTTAGGATTTTTTTAAAAATAAAGTTGCTTTTTTCCAAAAAATATTAACATGAAAAAAAATAAAAAGAAAAATAAAAAAATTTAAATTACAAAATTATGTTTCAACATTTGGTAGAAAAACGGGTTTTGAAATGCATTTTACAGGCGTACAGTTGCTGTCCAATCATTAGTTTTGAAAATATCGAGGTATTGACGGATTTTTTTTTCGAAAAAAAAACTTTTCGTACATTGGTATTCCATGAAAATTTAAAATGTTTTCAAAGATGCTGAATATGATTATAAACGCGGGAAACGCATTTAAACTCATTATAATTTTGAAGTTTTTCGATTTTTTTTTGCTCCGGATTATTCAGGCCAACTTTGAAGGGAGGGGGGGCGACATAAGCTTTGAAAAATATTTGCAACGGCCTTATCTTACGTTAAACATAAAATTCGAATTCTACGGCTCCATTTTAGTCAAATTTGAATAGTTAATTGCCTATCAAATTACAAATCACAAAACGAATTTTAAATAATCCATCTCGGCCATTTTAACCGCCATATTGTATTTATATATTCTAAATCACTTTAGAGTAGTTTATAGTTAAGCTCAAAAATCAAAAACAAGACAATTTTTTGACGTGATTTGATTATCCAAAATTTTGATAATTCAGAGTGAAATTTTGCCATGGTCTTTGAATAATCGAGTCTGGACTGTACTTTTATTTTCAATCACATACATTTAAAAAAATATATATATGCGGATATTTTTAATTTACTATACATTTTCTGTCATTAATTTTTCCATGATAATTAAATTTCAAAATGTTTTGTATAAATGACGAAAAGTTAATATTTATGCTTGTTGTTGCATGATTAACAAAACAACTTCCATGTTTATCCCAAGAGTTCATTGACACCGTCCCAGTTGTAACCGATTTCAAAACCACCAGAATGTAACGTAATGCCTAGGAAAGTATGACGCGATTTCCTCTCTCACTCTGTCATGTGTGTCTGCCGCGAATCACCCAAAGTCATCGTGTCTCTAATCCCGCGCGCTCGTTTTATCTCGTGTTGTCTATCGTGATTCGCGGCGGCTCTCACGTTGTTGGTCGGTCGCTTCCGCAATCCCGGCAGCAGCAGCCGCAGCCAACAACTATTTATCATCGGTCACCACACCACAAAGACAACGGGGCCTGGTAGCAGGTATTGGTAGCGCGCAAAGCGAACACGGCCAAAGTCACCACCAACAACAACAACAACACGGTGTCGTCGCGCCACCGAGAGCAGCCAGTCGCCTCTATTGTAATGGCCCATTTTACCGTTGTTTTTGTGCGGGCTTCTTCGTTGTGGGGTTTTGTTTTTCTTTCTCTTGTTTTGTTGTTTAAGAGACAGGATGGAATTATGTTGTGTGGTACGTAGATAAAAGAGATCAAATTTGAGTGCATAATATCAAGATAAAAAGAAATTTTATAAAAAAAATGTCAATTTTATTTTTCAGTTTCAATCCGAATAAAGAGTTTTCGTACAAACTCAGAAAACCAACAATTTTGGAACACATTTATGGTATTTAGTTTACATTGAACCTAGAACAACTTTTCTATTGACTTCAATATTTTAAGGGGCTTCATTAGACCATTCTTCGAAAGGTACACAGGCAGAAGTTATTAAATTTGAATCAGAAACTTGTTTTGAGACCTTTTTTCAAATACTTTAATGTTTGTTATACTAATATAATATTATCATATTTTCAAAATAATAAAACAATGAAATATAAGTATTATTTTGGGTAAATTTAAGTACCAACCTAACTTGCTTAAGTCCATAATGTTTTGATTTTGTAGAAAATATGCATTCATTAAGAGCTTTTAGAATTGTTTACGTCTTTATCAAGGGTCAATGCTTTTAGAAGAACAAATTTAAAATATACTATAAATAAACTCAAATTGTTCTTCAATAGCTTCAAAGTTGTTCAAAAATATTTCTAGAATTGTTTAAAAAATTGTTTCAAGTAGTTTCAAAAATGTTTCAAAATTGGTTCAAAATAATTTAAAAATTGATTCAATTTTTTTTCAAAATTGTTTAATTTTTTTTAATTATTTGAAGATTGTTTCATTTTTTTTAAATCGTTCCACAATTGTTTCAAAATTGTGTCAAAATTCTTTTCAAAATTGTATCAATATTAATTCAAAATTGTTTCAGAATTTCAATTTTTTTCAAAATTGTTCCAAAATTGTTTCCAAATTGTTTCCTTATTAATTCTAAATTGTTTGCAAATTGTTTAATTTTTTTTTTCGAAGTTGTTTAAAAATTGTTTCAAAATTGTATTAAAAATGTTTCAATTTTTTTCAAAATTATTTCAAAATTGTTTCAAAATTGATTCAAAATTGTTTCAAAATTGTTTCAAAATTGTTTCAAAATTGTTTCAAAATTGTTTCAGAATTGTTTCAAAATTGTTTCCAAATTGTTTCAAAATTGTTCTAAAACTGTTTCTAAATTGTTTCAAAATAGTTTTAATATTGCTTCAAAAATGTTTTGAAAATGTTTCAAAACGGTTTCAAAATTATTTCAATATTTTTTAAACTGTTTCAAAATATTTTCAAAATTGTTTCCTAATTATTTTAAAAATGTTGCAATATTGTTTCAAAATTGTTTCAAAATTGTTTCAAAATTGTTTCAAAATTGTTTCAAAATTGTTTCAAAATTGTTTCAAAATTGTTTCAAAATTGTTTCAAAATTGTTTCAAAATTGTTTCAAAATTGTTTCAAAATTGTTTCAAAATTGTTTCAAAATTGTTTCAAAATTGTTTCAAAATTGTTTTAAAATTTTTTACAAATGGTTTAAAAATTGATTAAAATCTGTTAAAAAATTGTTGAAAAATTGTTTACAAATTTTATAAAAATTGTATAAAAATTGTTTAAAAATTGTTTAAAAAATGATTATTAATTTTTCAAAAATTGTTTAAAATTATTTGAAAATTGTTTCGAAATTGTTTAAAAATAGTTTAATTTTTTTTTAAATTGTTTAAAAATTGTTTAAGAATTGTTTACAAATTGTTTACAAATTGAATAAAATTGTATAAAAATTGTATAAAAATTGTATAAAAATTGTATAAAAATTGTATAAAAATTGTATAAAAATTGTATAAAAATTGTATAAAAATTGTATAAAAATTGTATAAAAATTGTATAAAAATTGTATAAAAACTGTATAAAAATTGTATAAAAATTGTAGAAAAATTGTATAAAAATTGTATAAAAATTGTATAAAAATTGTTTAAAAATTATATAAATTTTTTTTAAAAATGTTTATAAATTGTTCAAAAAATGGTTTAAAATTATTTGAAAATTGTTTCAAAATTGATCAAAAATTGTTTATTTTTTTTAAATTGTTTTGAAAAACGTTTAAAACTGTTTAAAAATTGTTTTAAAAATGTTGATTATTTTTTAAAAATTGTTTGAAAATTGTTTAAGAATTGTTTAAAAATTGTTTAAAATTGGGTAAATATTGTTTAAAAAAATGTTTACAAATTGTTCGAAAATTGTTTCAAAATTGTTTCAAAATTATTTCGAAATTGTTTCAATATTAATTCAAAATTGAAACTGTTTCAAAATTGTTTCAATTTTTTTTCAAAATTGTTTAATAATTGTTTTGAAATTTTTATAAAATTGTTTAAAAATTGTTTAAAAATTGTTTGAAAATCGTTTAAAAATTGTTTAAAAATTTTAAAAATTGTTAAGAAATTGTTAAAAATTGTTTAAAAATTGTTCAAAAATTGTTTAAAACTGTTTAAAAATTGTTTTAATTTGCTGAAAATAAAAAAAGAATTGTTTAAAAATGGTATAAACATTGTTTAAAAATTGTTTCAAAACTATTTCAAAATTGTTTTAATATTATTTCAAAATTTAAACTGTTTCTAAATTGTTTCATTTTTTTTATCAAAATTGTTTCAAATTTTTTTAAATTTTTTTTGAAAATTGTTCAATTTTTTTTTAAATTGTTTAAAAATTGTTTAGAAATTGTTTCAAAATTGTTTAAAAATAGTTTAAAAATTGTTTCAAAATTGTTTAAAAATTGTTTAAAAATTGTTCAATAATTGCTTCAAAATTGTTTCAAAACATTAAAAAAAACTGTTTGGCATTATTTTCACGCCAACCTTTCAACCCACATAAAAACGCATTTCCTCGAAAGCTCCCGATCACGACAAACCCCTTCGCGGCACGCGGTACTGTTACACGACGATTTCCTCAAGCTCAACGCGCCAAAGCTCTAGCCAGGTCGAGCCCCATTCACCTCTCCTCTATCTATCTCCTCCTAACCACCCTCTAAACCCACTCAACAGCAAACCACGAAAAATATGGCTTTTCCACATTCCTCTTTATTATACAATCGTCGCCGACCGGCTTCGGGTCGTGCTGAACATAAGCCAGCACCACTCTTCGGTTGGCCGTGGCCGCCGCGATCGCATTTTCAAGTTCGCGGCCACCACGACCATGAGCGAAGGTCTCTCCTTCCCCAAGCGTGAGAGAGGAGAGCGCCCACACGATCATGTGCTGAGAGCTCGCTCCGCACTCACACGTAACTCTTTCGTAACCGCGAGTGATGCAAAAACTGGTTTTTTGGCGAACAAAAGAGGAGATGCGATGTAACAAGCGCGGTGAGTTCCTGCTCGCGATGATGAGGTTTTTTTTCTGTTTGTTTGAGGTAATCGCGACTTTGATTGGAATTTGCTCGTTGCATTTGTGTTGGTGGTGGAGCTTCGGGGAGTTGCTCACACTCTCCGCCCAAAGGTTGACGTCAGTCTTGCTCTGTTGTATCATTCATTGTTGTAAGTTGGTATTTGCGAATGGGAAAAAAGATGAAAAAAAAAGTCCGAACTTGGCCGAACTCTCCGGTGGTGAATGTATGTTAGGCCAATGACCGCCGAGTCGAACTTGTTTTGCTTCGGTTGTTGTTGTTAACGTTGTGTTTGCTGGCAACATAATTCTGCGCGCGCGCGCGACCGCGATCTTGTTTCTTGCGAAGAGGAGAGCTTTTTAAGGGATGTGTAATTGTTGAAAATTGGAATTTTTATCATTAGATATGATTGTTATGTAACTCGGCCTTTTTCTTTTATTTATGAAGTTTACATTCAAATAATGAGTAGGACAAATTTGTATATTTTCAAACTTCCAATTAGGCTGGTACAAATTTATTTTAAAGTTTTTGTCTTCCGCCCTAAAGTTAGGTCGATAAATCAGGGGAAAAAAATTTTCTTCAAAACTTCAAAACATCAATGGAAATTTAAGTGAAATCATCTGAAATCAATTTAAAATGCATTCCCCTGCAATTACAATCATTTTTAGAATTGATTCAAACTACTTGAAATACATCGTACTTATCTTTAAGATATTAAAGCTTAAAATAAGTAATTTGAGTTTTTTTGGTATGATAGCTCTGAAAAAAAATATATTTTTAACTGGTAAACTTATCAGACTCTTGTTGTTATGAATATAACTGGGGTACATTACACTTAGCTTAAATACTGAACATTACAGTCCAGACTCGATTTTCCGAAGCCTTTTTCGTTTTTTTTTTCTTTTTCTTATTTTAAACATCAAATTCGAGCTCTGCGACCCCATTTTAGTCAAATTTGAATAGTTGATTGCTTATCAAATAATAAAATGCATTGTTTCAATATTTCGTCACCGCCATATTGGCCGCCGAAAATCTTATCGCCGATAATGAATGATAAACATATCATGTTAATTTTTCAATGCTTTCACTAAGAATATATTTGTTGAAAATTTAGCAAATTTCGAATATGTACTCAAAATTTTCACAAAATACCTTATTTTTTCGAAAGTACTCAAATTTTCATAACTAGCAAAACTCGTATCAAACGAAGCAAAATGTTGCATCCTTTTTCACTTAATTTTAGTTTTATTTCGGAAATCACTAAAAATTTTAAAATAAACGATATGGGTATCAAACGAAGCGAAATTTCGCATGCATATTTCACTTTAGTAGAGCTTTTGTGGAAGATGCAAAAAAATCCCAAATTTCCGTTTTTTTTAAGATGTTCAATTTTTCAAAATATGCAATATAGGTTTGCTTTTTAACATCTAGGGTATTTTTTAAAATGCTTAAAATTGTTCACAATATTCCGCATTATTACAAAAATATTCATATCACTTTTTAAAAGTATTTTTTGAAAAATACAATTTTTTTTACAAAATACCGTGTTTTTTCGAAAGTACTCAAATTTTCATAACAAATGCGTATCAAACGAAGCAAAATGTTGCATCCTTATTCACTTAATTAGAGTTTTTTGGAAAACACTAAAATTTCCACATATTACCTTATTTTTTTCGAAAATACTAAAAATTTTAAAATCTAAGATATGGGTATAAAACGAAGCGAAATTTCGTATGCATATTTCACTTTAGTAGAGCTTTTATGGAAAATACAAAAAAAATCACAAATTTCCGTATTTTTTTACATATTTAATTTATCAAAATATGAAAAATAGGTTTGCTTTTTAGCATCTAGGGTATTTTTTAAATGCTTAAAATAATTCACAATTCCGTATTTTTTCGTAAATACTCAAATCTTCACTTTATAAATGTATTTTTTTGTAAAATGCAAAAATTTTTCGCATGGTAGCGTATTTTTCCGAATGTACTCAAATTTTCATAAATGGCAATATGCGAAACAAACGAAGTGAAATTTTGCATTCTTTTTCACTTTATTAGAGTTTTGCTTGGAAAACACCAAACTTTCCACAAATTACCTATTTTTTCGAAAATACTAAAAAATTAAAATATGCAATGCGGGAATCAAACGAAGAGAAATTTTGTATGCATTTTTCATTTTATTAGGGTTTTTAAATACAAAGAAATCACAAATCATCTTGTTTTTTTTTTGAAAATTAAAATTTATCAAATCAAGCAATATGGGCTGGCTTTTTAACATCTAGATTTTTTTTAAATACTAAAATTTTCTCAAATTACAGTTTCTTTTCGAAAATACTAAAATTGTCAAAATATGCAATATGGGTATGAAACGAAGCGAAATTTTGCATGCCTCATACATAAATTTAAATTGTGTACGCTTAAAAATTTAAAAAAATTAAGTATAAACGAGAAAATACGGTATTTTGTGAAAGTTTTTATAATTAAAAGAAACTTTAAAAAAGTGAAAATACATAAAAAATTTTGCTTCAAATAAATGTATTGTAAATTTTAAAAAAATCATTGTTATCAAAAAAAACGATATTTTGTGAAAATTTTCGAATTTTTAAAAGAAAACTCTATAAATGTAAAAAGGAAAACCAAATTTCGCTCCGTTTGATACCTATATTGCATATTTAAAAATCTGAGTATTTTTAAAAAGTACGGTATTTTATAAAAAGTTTAGTTTTGTAACAAATCAATAGAGTGAATAAAGTGAAAAAAACATACAAAATGTTTCTACCTTTAATACCCATATTGCAAATTATGAAAATTTGAGTTTTTTCGAAAAAATGCGGTTTTTGTGAACATTTTTGAATTAAAAAAAACTCTACTAGAGTGAAAAAGAACACAAAATTTAGCTTCGTTTGATACATGAAAGTTGCTTGTATTTGAAACTGAGATGAAAAGTCATCGGACAATTAAGTGAGTGTGCAAGTGCGGTGCCCGCGTTCCGACCGGCGTGCCGAATAAAATCGTGAAAAACCGTGGTTTTCCGGCACATCGCGGCGTGTTGTTTTCGTCGATCTACTACGGAACCTGCCGCGAATCGGCGACCTATGAAGTCCGCGCCTGACGACCGCGATATCGTCAAATTTTGGTGAAATTTTTGTTCGACCTCACGGTTCAGTTCGGGCCAAACAAAAAACAATAAAGTGCTCCCCGCGTGGCCAGTACACATCGTCGTCATCGTCATCGTCCGTCCACACACAATAGTGTGTAGTTGTGTCGTCGTCGTCACCGAAGATCTGTGTGCTGGACTACCTACTTGGAAGAGTGGATGACAATTCGAAGAGTGCACAGTGGGTCGGATCGAAGCAAAAGCGCGACAAAATAAAAGCATCGGAAAGTTTTTGGAAATTGTGGGAAAAAATCCAAAGTGTAAAGTGAAGTGATTTTTTGCACCGCGGCGCACGCATAACCCCCCCCCCCTCCTCCATTACCGTTTTGGGCGTCTGTACTCCACGTTAGGGGCGGCCCAAAACAATTGGGGTTTCGACTCCTTCTACCCGTGAGCGGCTGTTCCCAGGTTAGGGGCGGCTCCTACAGAGGCGAGCAACCCCCCCCCCCCCCCTTCGAGCGTCTGTTCCCCAGGTTAGGGGCGGCTCAAGGAAATCGGTGTCCTGCTCCATCGTCGAGGTAAGCGTCTGTTCTCCAGGTTAGGGGCGGCTTACAGCAGATAGAGTTAGGACGCCCCCCACCCCCCTCGAGCGTCTGTTCCCCAGGTTAGAGGCGGCTCGGAACAGCGTCTGTTCCCCAGGTTAGGGGCGGCTGACTAACAGTCCCAGTGCCAGGGTGGGACTCTAAACAGTCCTGGTACGACGGTCCTCCGGCGAGACAGGGGGTTGGTGATGGCTACACGCACCCGCCGTAAAAACCAAGTGCAGAGAGCTCCAGATGCGAGCCGATCCAATCGCCGACCCGATTTTCGGGGATCCAGGGATTGGAAACTCGGGACGTGGAACTGCAGGTCTCTCAATTTCGATGGGAGCGACCGCATTCTTTCCAACGAATTGCGGGTCCGCGGTCTCGAAGTCGTGGCGCTGCAGGAGGTGTGCTGGAAGGGGAAGGACCACCGTGAGTACGGGGGTTATACTATGTACTGGAGCGGCGGCGATACACACGAGCTGGGGACAGCTTTTATCGTGCTGGGCGAAATGGCGAAGCGCGTGATTGGGTGGTGGCCAGTCAACGACAGAATGTGCCGGTTGAGAATCAAGGGCCGATTCTTCAATCTGAGCATTATCAACGTGCACAGCCCGCACATGGGAAGCGACGCCGATGACAAGGACGCTTTCTACGAGCTTCTTGACCGCGAGTACAGGAAGTGTCCAAAACACGATGCCAAGATTGTCATCGGTGATTTGAACGCTCAAGTTGGCCAGGAGGAGGAGTTTAGACCGGTTATTGGGAGGTTCAGCGCCCACCAGCAGACGAACGAGAACGGCCTACGACTCATCGATTTCGCTACCTCCCGAAACATGGCCATTCGTAGTACTTTCTTCCAGCACACCCCCCTATACAAGTACACCTGGAGATCACCTAATGACACGGAGACGCAAATCGACCATGTTCTCATCGATGGTCGGCACTTCTCGGACATAATCGACGTCAGAACCTACCGTGGCGCGGACATCGACTCGGACCACTACCTGGTGGTGGCAAAGCTGCGCCAACGCCTATCCGAGGTCAACAAGATCCGGTACCGTCGCCCGCAGCGGTATAATCTGGAGCGGCTCAAGGATCCTGAGGTCGCTACCCAGTACGCGCGGGAACTCGAAGCTGCGTTGCCTGACGAGGGTGAGCTCGCCGAAGCCCCTCTGGAGGCCTGCTGGAGCCATATGGAAGCAGCCATCAACGCAGCGGCATCGAGCGCCATCGGGTACGTGGACCGAGTTCGACGGAACGGCTGGTTCGACGAGGAATGTCAGGCGATTTGGGACGAGAAGAAAGCAGCGCGGGACAAGTGGCTGCTGCACAACACCCGTGGGAACAAGGAGTCGTATAAACAGTTGCGAAGACAGCAAACCCATCTCTTTCGGGACAAGAAGCGCCGCCTGGAAGAGTTGGAGTGCCAGGACATGGAACAGCTGTATCGCTCCAACGAAACGCGTAAGTTCTACAAGAAACTTAGCCAATCCCGGACTGGCTTCATGCCGCGAGCCGAAATGTGCCGGGATAAGGACGGAGGCATCTTGACGGACGAGCGTGAGGTGATCGAAAGGTGGAAGCAGCACTTCGACGAGCACCTGAACGGCCCAGAGGCGGAGTACCAAGGCGACGGGGGAAACGACGTCAGCGGTATGGTGGACGGCGAGGACGAGCCAGCACCCACGATGAGGGAGGTTAAGGATGCCATCAAGAAGCTGAAGAACAACAAAGCAGCGGGTAAGGATGGTATCGGTGCTGAACTCATCAAGATGGGCCCGGACAAGCTGGCGGCCTGTCTACACCGGCTGATAGTCAAGGTCTGGGACACAGAACAGCTACCGGAGGAGTGGAAAGAGGGAGTAATATGCCCGATCTACAAGAAGGGGGACAAGTTGGAATGTGAGAACTATCGAGCCATCACTATTCTTAACGCGGCCTACAAAGTGCTGTCTCAGATCATCTTCTGTCGTCTGTCGGAGCGAGCAAAGGATTTCGTAGGGACGTACCAAGCCGGTTTTGTGGAGGGGAAATCGACGACGGACCAAATCTTTTTGCTGCGCCAAATCCTCCAAAAATGTCGCGAGTACCAGATCCCGACGCACCACCTGTTCATCGATTTCAAAGCCGCGTACGACTCGGTCGATCGCGAAGAGCTATGGAAGATCATGTACGAGAACGGCTTTCCCGGGAAGCTGATCAGACTGGTGAAATCGACGATGGACGGGGCACGGTGCTGCGTGAAGATTTCGGGAGCGATGTCCGACCCGATCGAATCGCGCATGGGACTGCGACAAGGCGACGGTATCTCCGGCCTCTGTTTCAACATTGGGCTTGAAGGTGTTATGAGGCGGGCGGGCTTCAACATGCGGGGCACGATCATCAACCGGTCCAACCAGTTCATCTGCTATGCCGACGACATGGACATTGTCGGCAGAACGTTCGAGGATGTGGCCAGGCGGTACACTGAATTGAAGCGGGAAGCGGATAAGGTTGGATTGAAAGTGAATGTTGCGAAGACGAAGTATCTGCTGGCAGGAGGAACCGAGTCCCTTAGGACTCGCATAGGACCGAGCGTGACGATCGACGGCGACGAGTTCGAGGTTGTGGAGGAGTTTGTGTACCTCGGATCGTTGGTTACGTCGGACAACAACTGCAGCAGAGAAATTCGGAGGCGCATCATCACCGGTAGTCGTGCCTACTACGGACTCCACAAGACCTTACGGTCTGGTCACCTTTCCCGGCGTACAAAGTGTACCATGTACGAAACGCTGATAAGACCCGTCGTCCTCTACGGGCACGAGACGTGGACGATGCTCGAGGAGGACCTGCAAGCGCTTGAAGTTTTCGAGCGACGAGTGCTTAGGACGATCTTTGGCGGCGTGCGTGAGAACACTGTATGGAGGAGAAGGATGAACCACGAGCTGGCGCAACTCTACGGCAAGCCAAGTATTCGGAAGGTCGCCAAGGCTGGCCGAATTCGGTGGGCCGGACACGTCGCGAGAATGCCGGACGCGCTGGATGCGCGCCAACCGAACCAGACTATCAATCCGGTGAAGTTGGTGTTCAATTCGGAGCCGGTTGGAACGCGGCGGAGGGGGGCGCAACGTGCAAGGTGGTTGAACCAGGTGGAGGAAGATCTGGAAAGTGTGGGAGTTCCGCAGCGGAATTGGAGAGTAGCAGCCCAGGACCGAGTCCAGTGGCAGCGCATCTGGAGACAGCTCATGACCCGGAGGTTGTACGAGCAGTAAAAGTAAAGTAAGTAAAGTAAGTATGAAAAGTCATCGATTGTGATTGGACACTCAATAATATTTTATCTGCATGAATATACATGGAAAAGAAAATGTGAATAAAAAATATAAATAAAAAAAGCTTCGTTTGATACCGATATTTCCAATTATAAAAAAAATTAGTATTTTCGAAAAAATACGGTTTTTGTGAACATTTACGAATTAAAATAAAACTCTACTGGAGTGAAAAAAAAATAGAAAATTTAGCTTCGTTTGATACATATATTGAAAATTAAAAAAATTTGAGTATTTTCGAAAAAAATATGATATTATGTAAACAATTTTGCTCCAGACACCAAATAGATCAAAATTTTTTAACTATATTGCTATAGCACTTTTGTTTCAACATGTCTAAATTAGTAGTCATCTTATTGTACATAAGATATCGATGAACAAAGAATTGTTCCATTTATTACGTTATTTTAAAAATAAGTCAAAATACCAGAAACTTTCAACATAATAATCCGTGAGAGAAAGATGTCCTCCATAATTGCCCATAACATCATGATTGTCGCTTGAAAATTCTCACAACAATTTCATAATCAAATTTTGCTTCTCCAGTCACCGTTAGTGACTAAATTTCATCCAATTTACATAAAACCTGATTGAATTTCCTCGCACACAGAAACTTGTTTCGAAAAAGGCCAATTTATGGTACCGTTCCATTTTTAATTTTCTTTTTTGCTCCTGTCCAACATGTCCCTCGGCGACACTTTATTACTCAACATCAGGCGGACAATTTTCAATTGCATCAAATTGTCGGTTGCGCGAGAGCATCCCCGCAAAAAAAAAAAGAAAATATGTTCCTTGCATAACTTTCTTCTTGCCCGCGGGATACATTTTTTGCTGTCGTTGCTACCCGTAATAACCCGTTTTTTTCCGGCCAGGTGCCACACGACCTTTCACCGAGTCCTTCCCTTTAACAAATTCTTTCTTCGTCGAAAATGGCTCCCCACTTGATTGCCCTTTTCAACCCTGTCATTTTGCTGATGATTGGCGATTTTGAGTTCTTTATTTTTCGATTTTCTTATCATTTTCCTTTTAAAACTCATTTTTCACTCGATTCGACCTTAATTTGCCGAAAAAGAAGAATCCTCTCCCCAAAAAAAAAAAAAACAAAAAAAAATCTCTCTCTTCTCTCTCAGCAAACTCCCCTTTTTTCCCCTTGCTCACGATCAAAAGCTCGCGCAATCAAAAGCTCCCCTTTTTCGGAAAATTCTTCCCCTTCTTCTCTCACTCGCTCGATCGTTCTCGCTCTCTCTGGTGTGTTCTTAGCGCGCGGTTTATTTTGCACTCCATCCGTTTGCACGCGCGCGCGCGGTCAATGAACTTGGGGCCCGGTTTTGTTTCCTCTCCCCGGGTTTGATCCCCCCCCCTTCCTTCAGTAAGTCCACTTTTCGTCGCTTCCTCACCCGTTGAGGTCTTTCTGATTGTGGAAAGCTTTCGTGTGGCGCTCCTCTTATTTTGAGTGAGTGAGGAAAAGGTACTTTTTGGGGGGAAGGATTCAATTAAATGTACATTTAAATTTAAGCTGATGAGAGAGGGTGCCAAGTTTGAGTTATTTTTTTTTTGTTTATTCAGGAAAAGAAGTTCTTTATTTAATTAAAAAAAATATTGAAGCTAGAGAAAACACTTTATTTTAAATAAAATTCAAAAAGTAGCAAAAACAAATAATGAAAAATAAATGATATTTAAAAAAACCTAAATAACTTTTAGTAACAAAAAAGAACCTCCAACCTTCAAACTCCTGTCCAGCTTCCAGCAACGAGATGTGGGGGGCAATTGAGACGTATCTTGTGCGATCAAGTTTTGCCATCTGGACCGATAACAGCCAGGAGGTGTGTCCCGTCACTCGTCAACCTGATCGTAAGTATTGACGAATTGACGCTGAGGTGGAGTAAAGGCACATCATTTTGGAGAACGAGGAACTGAAGTTAATTGCCAGCGGCAGCAGAGGTCAGCAAGGTTCAGTGACGTTGCAGTTATTTTTTGGGGGATGGAGTTGACAAAATTACAGGTTGAAAGAAAGTTGTGAAAAAAAAATTTTAAAGAAAAATATGAGGAAGTGGCACTGTAAGTGGTTCAAATGAACTTAAGTAATTTAGAAATATTAAAGTTTTCGTTCATTAGTATTAAAACATGTTAGAAGTAGGCTTTTTAAATAATCTATCGAATATTGTTCAAATAATTCAGTTCTTTTTTTACTTTAAATATATTTTTAAAAAAATCGCCAACAAAGGGATGATATTTTTTTTTGCATTTTTCTTGAAAAAAAAGGTTAATATTGTTTTAAATCGATACAAACAAAAAACATTGAACAATCATAGTCACATTTTATCTGGAGTTTTTTTTTTGAAAAGGTCCAATAAACCAAATTTTCAGTTTTTGCTTTTTGGGTGTTTTTTAATACCCCTGCCTCAAGGCGGTTTCAAAAACACCCAAAAAGCAAAAACTGGAAATTTTGTTTATTTGACCTTTTCAAAAAAACTCCAGATATGATGATTTGATGGTATGATGATTATCTTGAAAAATTTTTTTTTTTGATTTATTTTGTCAAAATTGTTTTTTGCCTTTCTTACAAAAGAAAGGTTTAAGGTTTGCTTTTGGAAAAACTCCTTTCTCAGAAATCTTAAAAAATCGTACACGGCGGGGAATCGCCCAGAAAATAAAATGACCCAAACCCCGAATCTCAAAGCCTGATTTTTGAGAACTCTTTTTCTGAAATACTTGTGCGATGTCTGTATCCGCTCTTAAAAAAATTGTGTCTTCCATCATTGGAAAACCATTCGTTAAACCCACAATTTTTATGTTTTAGATTTGAAGCCGTGGGATCGGAGACGAACATTTTATTTTTCGATTCACCAATTTCGACCAGTAAATGTGGTCAAAGATATTTTTAGAGGTTATTTTGGACAATTTTACAGATAACACTATCAAATTAAAAGAATTCAGTTTCAAACATTCCATTCCAATACATTCGTCATAAACTGCTTGGGCCCCAAAATTTGAAGCTTTTCCAAAATTTATTTCCAGAGATATAGCCATATTAGTGTTTTACTTCTTATGTTTACCTTATTTTTTTCCAATTAAATTCTTGGTTTAATACAGAATCCTATACTGAACATCAAATTCGAAGTTCCGGCTCGTTCTCGCTCGAAAGATCGACAAGTCGTCAAGTCGAAGCATAAACTCTAGCACATTTACGCTTGCGCGTAAAAGTGTTCTCTTTCTGGCTTCTCATAATAGATCGACAAAGTGCAATATCGATACATATTTTTTAAGTTAATCATTAAAAGTCAACATTAAAAGTCTTACCTTTTTTTCTAATAATGTCCAATATGTTTTTCTTAATTAAATATAATTAACTAAAAAAAAATTGTATCAATATATTTGTAGGAGTTTCATAATTTTGTAAGAAAGGTTCCAATTCACCAATAGTGATATTAAATCGTGTTTATTTTAAATAACCAACTAAAATGAATGTGTTTTTAATCCTTTACATTGTTTTTTTGTTTATTAAATATTTCTGTTAGTTTCTCTATTCGGTCAAAATAATTTATTCTCGTTTAGGAAATACTTTGTGAGTGCTTTATTTCTTGAAAAATGTTTTTTTTTTTAAAGAAAAGTCTGAATTTGATCAGGTTTTCCTAATCTGTTTTCCTTTATTGCAGTGGAATTTCTGTAAATTTCTCAATTCTGTTGACATGATTTATTCTTGTTTCAGTAATATTTTTGTAAGTTTTTCCAATCCTTTGAACATGAGCACAAAAAGTCTAAATTACATTATTATTCAAACTAATTTAATCTTCTTACTGTTTTTTCATTCTCTGAAATAAGACCTGTTTGAACCAGCATTCCGATCGACAAAGTCTAAAATGAAAAATGGTCGCAAATTTTCTAAGCTTTTCATAAATATTGTCTGCAAAGTTGCTTTTTCCTGAAGAAATGCAAAAATTGAAACAGTTTTCAACAATTTTAATATTAGAAAGCTCATAA
Organism: Culex pipiens pallens; assembly: GCF_016801865.2. Taxonomy (NCBI): domain Eukaryota; kingdom Metazoa; phylum Arthropoda; class Insecta; order Diptera; family Culicidae; genus Culex; species Culex pipiens. The sequence continues at coordinate 16,590,361 of NC_068939.1, forward strand.
AATTTAAACGGCATACTTAATAGAAAAAAATATGAACTAATTTTCAATTGCAATGATTTCGCATTTTTTTTATTTTATATGACTAGGGCTAGTGATTTTTCACGGCTCAAAAATTTAAATTTCGCGGCATTCCAATTACAAAAAAATTTGAATTTCACGGCAGTTCTCGAAAATCTACTTGAATTAAATTCAAAAATGTGTTATTTTACTATCATTGTGTAGAGAAAAGATACTTTGAAAATCAAAAAATTTAAATATTAATTCCTGACACAAAATATTGATGGTATTTTTTTATGAGTTGTCCAATTCTTCATCTGAGAGATCATAAGATTTTATTATCATATTGATTTGCTCAAGTGTCTCCAAACGCTCCAAAGCTCCAGTTATAACAGTTTTTCGCAGCTTTTGGTATTGATAATAAAAAAAAAACTAAAATAACTTCAGAATTACAATTTTTATCAACATGTATATTCTGAAATTTTACTAAGCACATTATTTCTAACTAAAATATTCAAAACATTTCATTATTTTTTCTCAATCTAACAGAGATTTAAAAAAAATGCTTAAACTGTCTTGTGTTTTCTTTTATTGAATTTCACATTGTGTTATCCATGGCATGTTACAATCAAAGGTAATTTTCATGTGCAAATCAGCATTTGGATAGAGATATTTTACAGTATGTAAAAAAAGTATTTACACCCCTTGGGCACTATGCACATTTTGTGATGAAACATGTAAACAATTTAATGTTGACATAAACCTAGTACTACGTTTTGTTCAGAAACTCATGCCGAACATTTTGCTGCAAAAAGCTCATGAAAATATGTTTGCTATAAAAAGTTATATAACAAATACTATTACAAAAATAAAAAAGGTGCAAAAAAAGTTTGTACACCTTTCGAAAAATTAACATAAATAAAGTTATTTGTTGACAAATCACCATAAATCCAGTCTCCCAACTCCAAATAGGCATCCTTGACTGATTAAAAAAATAATTTGGATTGAATATAAAGTTTACTAATTACTTAGTATAAAAGTTTATATAACTCTGGAAATTCTAAATAAAACTTATCTAAACTTAATTTTGCAAACTTTCAAATTAACTAAATGTCAATATATTACCATAGAATTGCTAAATAAACATTTTGGAGTGGGTATAACACCGTTTTGGGGGTCTTTGTATCGCTAGAATAGATTTTTCGTTGGAATTTCGTACCAACCCGGAATTACGTCGTCGGAAAATCCGCCGGCATTCGAACCGGTCCACAATTAACAAGTCAACCTATGTGGCATCGGAAAGGGCATAAAATTTCCGATCTTTTGATACCCATACATCTAGGTTTTCTATAAAACCCACGATTTTAAATACCTAGGTAAAAACGTTGTTATGGTTTTGTTTGAGCAATCTGCCAAAAATGTATGGAATTTCGTAATTTTTGTTCTCGTGGATCAAACTTACTTTTTGCCCAGGTATTTAAAAACGTGGGTTTTATAGAAAACCTAGATGTATGGGTATCAAAAGATCGGAAATTTTATGCCCTTTCCGATTCCACATAGGTTAACTTGTGAATTGTGGACCGGTTTGGATGCCGGCGGATTTTTCGACGACGTAATTCCGGGTTGGTACGAAATTCCAACGAAAAATCTATTCTAGCGATACAAAGACCCCCAAAACGGTGTTATACCCACTCCAAAATGTTTATTTAGCAATTCTATGGTAATATATTGACATTTAGTTAAATTGAAAGTTTGCAAAATTAAGTTTAGATAAGTTTTATATAGAATTTCCAGAGTTATATAAACTTTTATACTAAGTAATTAGTAAACTTTATATTCAATCCAAATTATTTTTTTAATCAGTCAAGGATGCCTATTTGGAGTTGGGAGACTGGATTTATGGTGATTTGTCAACAAATAACTTTATTTATGTAGATTTTTCGAAAGGTGTACAAACTTTTTTTGCACCTTTTTTATTTTTGTAATAGTATTTTTTATATAACTTTTTATAGAAAACATCTTTTCATGAGCTTTTTGCAGCAAAATGTTCGGCATGAGTTTCTGAACAAAACGTAGTACTAGGTTTATGTCAACATTAAATTGTTTACATGTTTCATCACAAAATGTGCATAGTGCCCAAGGGGTGTAAATACTTTTTTTACATACTGTATGACCAATATCTTCAAAAAATGAGACCTAAATTATTCATGCTATATTTTTTCATATATTTTAACAACTGCTTCCAAAATGCTCTACTTGTGATATGTTTCAATTATAAATCAAATTTTTTAACACTGAGCAATTTTTCAAAAGATTTTTCTAATTTCGTGGCATTTCACGGTGTTGATCAGATTCCACGGCCAAGGGCAAATTTCACGGATTACGTGGCTTCCGTGAAATCGCGAAAAATTATTAGCCCTATAAATGACCATAAACTTCGATTTGTTTTACCGAATTCGGTAAATTTTACCGAATTTTCAATCCCTGAACAGTTTGGTTAACTAAAATTTTTAGAGATCGAAAAAAACTTACCGAAATTCGGTAATGAAGTTCATTATTGTTCATCGTTTAACTGGTAAATTTTTGTAAAGATCAAAATTTTACCGATTTTTCAACTACCAAATTTTGTAAAAACAAATCTTAGTGTGTATGTTTAATATATTCGGAAATCATCATTTGTTCTAAAATCTATTACTTCGGTAGAAGTTTTTGCACCAACTCCAGTTAAAAAAAATAATCTAATATCAAAAAATAGAAGTCTTTTAAGGGTGCACAGCAACCAAGGAAGTTGTTGTCTTCTTATTCCAAAATTATTCCAAAATCCAAAACTTACGGACCCAATCCTGCAACAATCTGATTGTAAAAATAGGTAAATTCTGTTGTAAATCGCTTAGTAGACAGTACTTTAGGGGATGAATAAAAAAATATACCGAAAGTTCCTGTAGTTTCGAAAATACTAAAATATCTGTAACAAAAATCTTGGTGCAAAAGCTCTGGTTGATGTGCACCGCTAAGTAGTTGCACATACATGCACAGACTTTTTTCACGCAGTAGTCCAGACTTTTCAAATTCCGACCTGGCATCCCTGCCTGTTTTACAATATTTTAATGACTGATTGTCTTTCATAAAAAATATGTTTTTGAATTATATTCATAATATTTTTTTTCTGTAATAAAGTTGAGCTTTTTCCATGTTTGAATATTACAGTGCTTCGCCAGTTAGTGAAACAAATGATGCTGATGTTATTTTTAATAAACACTTGACCTTAGATATTATGCTCCACTAATAAATACACATTTTTAACCTTTTTCATACATTTATTCTGAAGCGAGAAAATATTAAAGGTTATGAACATTAAAAAAGTCAATTGAGGGAACATTTCGGTCATTGTAATTTGACCTGGTAATTCCAAAACGCACAAAAATATTTTACTTGAATTTTACTTTGAATTTATTATTTCAAATGGCTGTGAAGAAAATTTGGTTGTTGAATCCAAATGAAAATCTTTACACATTTTTTTCCTATTCAGACTTCATTCAATCGATTGCCCAAATACTGCGCAATTCCTAACGGTTCCAATTTTGCCGAACACCTTTATTCACCTTCCGTTGCACCGTGTCGCATTGTTAGCTCAAATTTCTCAAATCCATAAATTATATCCCACTATCAAAAGGAATAACGAATTCATCTACGGTCCCCGACGTCATCCTCATAAAGATCGCATCTGCGGCACATCAGCCAGAATGCAATAAAAAAAAGGGAAGCAATCTGATTACCTGCTGCAATCCGAAATTTATTAGCTCGCAAAAACCCGTCATAATCACCTGAACCTGATCTCGCGAAGAAAAATCCGAAACCCCACCCACGCAAACGAATGAGGGTTTTTTTTTCTTCCAATTTTCCGTTCAATTCAGTACTGATCCTCTTGCAGCACAACTGCCAACCTCTTTTATCGTCCTGGTTGCATCATAACTGTACATGACCCACATTCACATTTTGCTGCACCTTTCCCGGGGATTTGAGCTGTTGTTCGCCGAGGGACCGCAGCTTGAAGACCCCTTGCAGACATCACCAGGCAATTACATCATCAACGCCGCACAAAACGGCATTCCACCCGCATCGCCGACGGGGTCCCTCGGAAATTGCATTAGAACATGTGTAGCAGAGTGGCAGTGATGGACGTGTCGTCACTGAATAGATGTTGAAAAATGTTTTTTGTTGGAACTTTTTGAAGAAAAAAATAAAACAAACAAATTTTAGTTTTGAAATTTGAATCATTTTTAAAAGGACCCGCGATTTTTCCATCACTGTAAACGATCTTCGAGAACGTAAAAAAAGTGCATAATTTCCGCGTGTTTGTCTATTTGTACCACCGTGGCTGATCACCACGTCTTCCTGGAACCCCCTGTAATGATGATGACGGGTTCTGTGATGGTTGGCTGGAGCAGTATTAACACACTCAGCTGATAATGACGGGTGCGTGTTGGGATAGGTTGTGATGCTCGGACGGGACCAAATGAACGTGGTGCGGGTTCTTCCGGTTGATTGTCACCCGAGGGCGGCTGCAATGTGAAATTGCAAATTTCTGGAATGCTGGTACGGGTTGCCTAACAGGATCAAAGAGAGGCTAACATTCAAAGATGTTGTTATTTAACAAAAAGGAAAAAAATGTTCTGAAAATGATTTGAATTTGTTATCACTTAAATGTGGCTTTTTCGACTGTGTCGATAAAATTCAGAAATTTCATAAATAAAAATAATATCAATTGAGTTCAAACCTTTAAACTCTCTTGTACTTAATTTGCTTGGATTCTATACAGTCGCTTGTGCGCTATCTTGTGACATGTTCTATCTTTTTACATCAGACGTATCACAACCCAAGTAACATTTTTTTCCAGGAGTTCTACAAGAGCTCTTCAAGATAGCTATAGCATAGCAGTTTGGACCGCGGTAGGATAAAATTCTCTTCAAAACTTCTTCAGGAGTTTGGAAGAGTACTTGAAGAAAGTTTTATCCTACCGCGGTCCCAACTGCTATGCTGTAGCTATCTTGAAGAGCTCTTGTAGAACTCCTGGAAAAAAATGTTACTTGGGAAGATAGCACACAAGCGACGTTATACAAAATAAAACAAATGAAAATGCTTAAAATGTGTAACCTGAAAAGGATTTTTTTTAAATTCAGATAGAAAAGATACACTTTATTGTTACCTAACATTCTTCATTCTCAAGAATCATACTTTCCATTTTTTATGTTTCATTCGACAACATTTGAACCGTAGGGAAAAATAAATATAGTTCAGGGATATGAATTGTTTAAAATCCATGATTTTTTTTAATATTTTAAATGAAACTTTAAAACAAAATAAAAATCGATTTTAAAAGCAAAATTTTACTCATTATCGAAACGAAGTCAATATTTTTTTGATTGGACGCACATTTTGCAATTAATGGCCAATCAATCGCCATTTGAAGGTATGCCAGAATAAAAATATAAACTTTTTTTTATAAGAGTCCACGTTTGTTTATTTCTGAAAACGTTTGCTATCAAATAGCTGAGGAAACTCTCTACAAATTGCATTTTCATACATTGCTTTGATTTAGAATTCCAAAGAGTACCAATAAAAAAACGAAATATTTTTTAACAAGTGATTTTCGACGGAAAAATCTTACATTTTCTGATCTTTGAAATCTCTTAAAATGTTCAAAGCCAAGCCAATAATTTTAAAATAGCCAAATTAATATTCTAAGACATTTGATCTAAAAAATATGTTTTATCCTTCTTGAAATGTTAGGCTTGACTTGAAAATTTGAATAGAGTTGGTTTTAAATAAAGATTGTTAAAAATTAAAAGAATGTTTCAACAACGATAAATATAATAATATTTGCCAAGATTATTTGAGTTGAAAAATCAAAGCTTTGAAATATTCAATTCCTTCAATTCAAAATTCTCAGCAACTGACCAACTGACTTAACTGATTTTTTAAGTTATACATAAAAATAGAAAAGAATTTTCACAGCCATTTGAAAAAAAAAATACATTTAACCAAAAAAAATGCATAATCACCAAATAAAATTTAAAATTTACTCTTTTTAGCATAAATAAACCCTCCAAATGGCTATAACTTCCGAACAATACGATTTTTTGGAATAAGTTTTTAAAGTACAATTTTTCTACTTTTCATAAAAAACTGAAATATTTAAAACATCCTATGTTTGTGCATCAGTCATTTACTTTGAATCAAAAGATGCCTTTTTTGATGTTTCAAAACATAAAAAAATGAATTTATGAATTATAGTCATTGTAAGAAAAAATTGTAACAGTTTTTGAAGTGTTACTATTATTCATAAATTATCCTCATCCTCCTTTGTTCATGAGTAAAACCTCATAATGTTTGATTCAAAAAATGTTCAAATTCCATCAAATTTGCAAAAATCCAAAAATTTCCAAAAGTTTCTCTTTTATCGAATATTTTAGCAAAATAAAGCAAGGTACATCAACAAAAAAAACCTATTTTCAAATGTATTTTTTCTTTTAATTTATGTCAAATGTTATAATTCCAGAGCTTAAACATATCCCCTACACCCACCACATCTGTTCGGTATAGCTTATGAAAACAGATGTCAAATAATAATTGAAGGCTGAAATTTTAAATTTTAGGAGAATAAGAGGATTTTAAGACTGAATTGTGTTTTTAAGTGACTTTTATAATGTTCAAAACAGACTGAATTGTGTTTCTAAGTGACTTTTATAATGTTCAAAAGAGTGAAACTTTTTTGAATTTTTTGGATTTTTTAGAAATTTTCTGCAAATTTAATGAAATTTGAATATTTGTTTGAATCAAAATTTTTTGAGATTTACTTATGAACAAAAAAGGATGAGGACAATTCATGAATAATAGCAAACTTAAAAAAAGGTTAACTTTTATTTTTACAATGACTAAAATTATTAAATTCATTTTGGAAAACTTTGGACTAGACAACAATGTTAAATTGTTAAAAATTGGCAAAATGTAAACCATTGTCACAAAAGCTTCAAATCATTAAAAACTTGTAACTTTTCTATTAAATTCTTGAAAAAAATCAAGAAAACAGAAATAAAGAAAATAAAAGAAGAAACGAAGAAATAAAAGATGATTAAAACGACCCACTGTATAATTAGTTAATTATGGTAATAAGAGGATGACGAGCGAATATTCCCCGGAAATCATGCATTTCTGGACCTCTCGATTCCCGGGAAATTTGGTCGAGACTCCCGGGAAATGTTATACTTATAAAAATCGAAGCAAAATTTTAGAAACTAATCAGTAAATTATTTGAAAAACTCTAAATTGTTCAGAATACTGGAAGTTCAACGTTCGATAATTGAGAGAAGCCAAAAAAATTGGACCCCAAAATTTATCTTGAAGTATACTTAGCTATTGCGCCCCAGAAATGAAATCTTAAGTTTTTTTAAATTAGTTTTGTTTATTATTTCTAAGAGGGAAAAGCCTTTTCAAAATAAGTTCCATTTCCATTTCCTCTCTTGAGCATAACAATCTTCATAATCTGTTTTTTATAATTCCCTAGGTCCCTAAAGTCCCTAGGGTAATTTCGCTGTATCAAGGTAATTTCCTTTATTATGTCAATAAGTCATTTTGTTTTTCACGTCAACCCCATTATTCAATTACATTAAAAAAAAAACACTCTGTAAATCATTGTAAAGTTAAGGTCCACCAATTGTGAGCATTCGGATTTTCCTTAAATAGGGAAAAAACAAGTTTAAATTGTTGTTTGAGTCGTTGTTTATCGTATCCAATATCCCGATATTGGGATTTTTTTTACTTTACAAAAATCGAATAAGAAGTTCAAGCAACAAGCTTGTGATTCTTTTGAAATGTCACTCAGTTCGAATAAAGGTTCGTTAACACTTAACTACAATTTTGAGTCCCAAAAAGTACAAGAAACGGTCTTGTATTTGCTGATTCAGAAAATAAAAATCAAAAGGTATATATAGTTCCTCAGATAAAGAGGATACTGAAGTTAACGTTTCATAAAATATGCAAGGGGTTTCCAGCATCAAGGATTACTGACCAGTCTAAATGGAATTACCAGGATTACTGGCAATATGTCACGAATTACTATGATTTCCCAGAATTACTTGGGATTTCCAGAAACCACGCAGAATTGCCCAAATTTATAAAAATAACTTGGAATTACTGCCTAGCTTCCAGCATATAAATTGTACTACAATTTATAAGTTTGAACTTTTCTAAAATTTTACATAAATTACTATTTTATTTTTTGTCATTTTTGTTTTTTAGACATCTTAAACCAATTTTTTAAGCTGTTTTGGTCATGTCATAGAGTATAAATAAAAAAAAATATTTATAAGATATGTAATTATTTAATTTGAATTAGAAATGTGGTGCATATAAAATTCAAAGCACAACAGAGAACAACAAAAATTTGTTTAAGCTACCCAAAAACTGCTATCCTTGTTAAGATTGATATTAATAGTATTAAGCTAATAGTATGATTTTAAAGCATGAAAAACATAACAAATATAAAAATAAGATTTTATGACGTTTTCAAAAAATTCCCGGGAATATTTTTTTTCGTTTTCCGGGAAACTCAAAACCCGGGAAATTGGACACCCTACTTGGAAATCATCGAATAATGGGGTAAATATCAACATCCCAAGTAACAATTTCAGTTTTGTAACAGTCTCAAAGAGTTTCTGTAGAATTCTTAAGAAAATTCAAATGAAATGCTTTATGGTTCTACATGCTGAGTTAAATACCAGTTAAATCAACATTAAATCCAAAATGGACTATTTTAGGAGGTTATCAAGAGTATTTTTGAGGAGCATGTTAAAACTTACCAGTTTTATTGTGTGCTTTATAAATACATTATAGAGCTCTTCAAAACAAGATTAAAACTGCTTGGCTTGGAAAAAGGTTTTCTTGAAGTCTGTAATTATTCTTGAATGCTATATCAGAGCATGAAGTATTTATTTATTTGTTTTGCAGTAAAACCAAAAGGTTGTATATCAGAGGGAATGACATACAAATTTACTTGATTTAAATACATTTTTCTTACCCGCAAATACAATTGGTGATGGCAGATGATAATAATTTGGCCATGTTATTTATTGTAACTAAGAAATATTTGTTGAAGTTTATACTTATAATAAGCCACAACAGTTATGCCAAAAAAAATCATCGACCAATTTTCAAAGATAGCTCGAAAAATTAGAGTAAGCACTTTCAATTCCCTGAAAAAAAGTTGAGATTTTTTCAAAAACTAATAATTTTTGCTTGTTGTTGCTTCCAAATTCAATATGGCTGCGTTTTTTTGTCCTTTGCTTCTTTCAGCAATATGGCGAAATTCGATAAGTATAAATGCTCTTGATTAAATATATTTTAAATCTATTCATTCTTGAGCAGTTCTGCCTCAAAACTAGTCAGAACATACCAGATTTATAAAAGACTTATAAGGGTTTTAATCAGAACCAAAACGTTTTATCATGGTTTTCTACAAGATTACACATGGCGGGACCGTAGCACATGCAACTTTTTCAGCTGCAAGTAGATCGCCTTCGTTGGTGGAGAAATTGAATTTCAAAATAACTGAATAAAAAACAGAAAAGTTTTTTGCTTTTTAACGATATTAATTCATTTAAAAAACACACAGCATGAGCACACATAAAATCACTTAATGAAGAACCAACTAACGCAACTTTATTCGTGTAGCTTTATAAACACGGTCCTTATTATCACTATTGTTAAGTGATCGTCACAACATTTACCGCAGTTTTTTCACTTTTCCCTTCACTTACACAAGTAGACAGTACAAAAAGACCATATTATTGATTGAAATAGTTATTCACAAAAAAATACAAAAAAACTGCAACAATAGCACAAATGACACCTTGAGCGCAACTGTCAATTATTGGGCGTAACAATACACAAAACTAGATCTGGTGGGTTTTATCGAAGATTAATTTACGAATATAATGTTTTATGGATAGCCTTTTGTATACCTTAAGTATTTATGCCAGTCCTTGTTAAATCTCAATAGTCTGCAGACATGTAGCAACACGGGAAAATGGCGGATAAGCATTTTGACTGCTGGAACTATTCTACAAGTTTCGATACAAAAGGTAACATTTTCACAAAACAAAAGCTGGCTTCCCGGTTACCTCTTAACACCACGGGTTTTGTTAAATCGTTACCTGTTGTTTCAGAATTTGCAAAACAGTTCCAGCTATCAAAATGCTTTTGCGACCTTTCCAAATGACGCTCCAGAAGTGTTCCCCAAAAATTATCAACCAAGCACACTTTATCGGAAATAAATTAATATTATTATTTTTTAATATAGAATTATTTCCCACAGTGTAAGAACCGCAGGCAAAGTCGGATGTGTTTGGACAGGTGAAATAAAAATTCACTAAATCTTTAAAAGCACTTTTTTTGAGCCAATTCCAAGGCACACAACAGTAACAACTATTTCAGGAAAATATTATATATTATTCTTTTCATCAATACAAAAAGCCATTTTTATTACACCTTGAACGTAACAATGAATAATCTAACTGAATATTCACGAATAATTGTTTAGGGAACAGCTTCACGTTCTGCACAGAACGAAGTTGCAGAGATACTGAAAGTTTAAGTCTTACAGGATTGTAAAAATGCTCTTTGAAGACGGGACTGATTTAAGGCAGACTTCGTTAAAGTCATTTAGCAACAAAACAACCTCTTCAAGATAGTTTAAAGTGTAAGGAATAAAATCAAATTAAAACCTAATATAAAATTCTTAACATTATCTTGAAGAAATCTTGAAACTATTATTAAGTTTCATGACCATAAAACAAGTAGGTTTTAATCAAAGCTTTAGTAATACTTTATTGCACTTTTTAAAACTTTAATAAAAACTAATAAGAATACTAAGCATATCAATTGTTACTTGGGATCAGTTTGACAACTGATTTTGACGTTTGAGTGCTTTTTCATCCGAATACATTTGAATTAGAGAACATCAAAATTTGCGAACATTCCGAATCCGCTCTGTACTTCTTACAACCATAAAAGGCATCAAGGAAAAGCAAAATGCATTCTGCCGATTTACCTTTAAAGAATTACTAGTAGTTTCTTGTATTGATGGGAAATACACGAATTACTGAGTAACTATGGAATTACACGAATTACTACGGAATTACTAGGTAATTCCAGAATTACAGGAATTACTGCAGAATTGCGAAGTAATTCTGGAATTACTGCAGAATTGCGAAGTAATTCTGGAATTATTGCCATTATTGGCATAGAAAAAAAACTCCCCTGTCCCGGGAATTCCCGGGATATAACCAAATTCAACTCTCGATTCCCGGGAAATTGAAAATCTCGAGAATTGTCACCCTCTAATGGTAGTAACTTCATATTTTCTTTTTGATTTTAAAATTTGTATGAAAATTGCTTTAAAAAAATTCACAAAATATCATGAAAGGCATCATTTTTTTTTCAAAATAGCAAACTCTCATTGTCAACACTCTTTTGATTTTAAAAGTATCATTTACCTATTCACAAACTTAAATCTTTGAGACAGAACTTTAAAAACTAGTTCTGCTCATCAACCATAAAAGGATTCAAAATGCTGGTTCAATCAAATACATAAACATTCCTGCTCATCAAGTTCAACCCTTAACATCTCACTAGCAGGCGTAAAACCAGTTCCACGTGAACCAAAATGGATAATCGAATTCTACACCAACACCAATCAAACGCTGAAAAAAAAACCTTCCAAGGACTCCAGGCCTCAGACCGGCACTTGTTCGACAAAGGAACCTTCGAAAAAAAAGAAACTCTCTGCAATTAGTGGAGAACTCGAAGATCCTTCAACAAATAAAAGAAATCGTAGAAAAAAACCGGTTCTCGCGTATCCAGTTTCGGTACCATTTTTTTCTGGTAATTAAAAAAGTTTATCAAATTCTTCTTCCAGTTCTATGCTCTGCTCCTTTAATCGCGTCACAGTTTCAAATAACTATAAAATTGGTCTAGCGAACAAAAATCAGGTTCACACAACCACACATTTACAATTAAAAAAAGCGAGATCCTTTTTCGAGGAGGATGATCAACGGGAGGAATAAAACTTGATGCGCTGTGATCATTGGGAGGATGAAATGATGAAAAAATGCTATCCTGATTTGGATTGGACTGCACCGAGGGGTCCTTCGATGGACTTTTTTTCTTTAATTTTTGTTGAAGGTTTCAAGCCTTTTTTAAAACTATGTATTATAATTCAATTTTGAAATATAGTTGATGGACCCCTCGTGAAGGACTTGAAATCCTGGTGCACCATCAAAACATTAGAAAAAGGATGGACCCCAAGAAAAAGTATGATAACCTTACTCAACACGGAAATCTCGATCAAAGTGGACCACAAAAGAACGAAAGAAAAAAAACAGAATAAAAATTGAAAGCGAACGCTCAAAGGATGATGTAATCTCTCCCCCAGAAAGAAGAGCAGAAGGACCCCGGGGTCGAACGAAAGAATCGCTCCGTGCCTCAGCCTAACGGGATTTGAGGTCTCCTGAGCGGGTGTTAGAATGTTGTTTGAGCTTTTCAGCGGGTCTCTTTTCGAGTACAGAACTCACTTACACTGTTGATGGAGAACCAAAACCAAAAAAAAAAAAAAATAAAGTGGAATTACCGTGAAAGGCGAAACCAGAAGAGAACGTTCTTAAAACAGGTAAGTTTTTATCAACATGACGAGCGCGAAAGAGGTTCTAATGGAGTATTACAAAAAAGAGAGGAAAGGGAAGGTTTCAGCCTTTGAAGAGAGAGAGAGGAATAAAAAAACAGAACCTTACGACGACGGGTGTCAGTCTGTTGGCGTTAGAACAGGCTGGTTTTGGATTTGGACTGGGTGTGTGGGAATTCTGAGCTGTCTCAGGGTGCGAAAACTAACGGAACTTTTGCTCGAAATGTTGATTATGGCGTGGGAGGATTACGTCAGGGAAGAAAGTTGAACGAGAAATTCTAGCTGGTTGGTCTAACCAGATGTGGCGTAAAACGAAAGGTTGATGAATTTGTGTGGCATTTTACCATTTTGAAACAGAAAACATGTTGAGGAATTGAGTTACAAAATGTTTAGCTCAAATCGTAAGTTGCTTAAAGCCCAAACTAGAAGATTACGCTTTTCTTTTTTTTTAATTCAGTTTAAAAATAGTCTTACTTGATTTTGACTTTTTATCATTAAAAGTTGAGATTGCAAAATACGTTCATTTAAATTTTCAATTTTCATTATTTGTTTTAAGGGAATAAAAATTCCAAAATCAACCTCAACAGTTGAAATGACCAAAACATGTGATTCTGTCCTTCAACAAGTTTTGTTTTCTTGATTAACAAAAAAAAAAAATCGAAATAGGGAAATACTCGTATGTTTGGAAGGAAAAGCTCTCGCTCCTAACTCCATCCAATTTGCTTATTTTCACTATTAAGACAACTAATTTCGCAAAACTATTGATAGAAACTTGCTTGCTCACTTCTTATTGAGCTATTTATCAATCGATTGAAAACGCTTTCAATTAGCATTAATTGAATGTCAAAGTTCTGACCTGCCAACATTAGAGGCACGCTGAAATGAGATGCTGTTCCCCAAGTTTTGCTAGAAAAGCACAGAAAATTTCACAAAAATTTAATATATTATACATTGAAAATGGTACGAATAGTGTCCGAGATATCGCTATCGAGAAAAAAATATTTTCACAAAATTTCATTTTTAAGAGGCTATATTCAGGATTGCCAGGTAAAAAATTAAAAAAAAACCTGGTCAAGTACCGATAAAAAAATGTGGAAACTTCTGACAAACTAAAATCTTAAAATTTCGATTAAGGAAGGGTAGGGAAGATATGGAAAGTTCATAAAAATGAGATGGTTCAGTTGATTTTTTGCCCTCATATATATTTCCAACAATAAAAACGTTCATTAAAATCTGGCATTCCAAGAATTATCTGGCAACCTGTTAACCTTGGCTGTATCTCAACAAAAGTTAAAAAGTCAGATTGTATAAAATGCCTGAGGTTTTTTTTAAAAAAAAGCGAGGTGCTTCATAATGTTATTTTGAATTGCAAAAAAAATAACTGATTCAAAATAATATAATTGAAATTTTTAATTTAGTATGAAAATATTTCTATTTTTTCAAAAACAATTTTTTTAATGTATTACTCCAAAACCAGATTTTTCACCATTCTTAACTCTTTTTTGTTTGGTCTTTCATAACAATTTTCGAAAATCAAAAATAAGTATTATGGTAATTTACTTTTAAGTGATAAAAAGCAAAAAGGAATCCGGATTACTTCTGTGGAAATCTTTTTTTTTTTAATTCCTTATCAAAACTGACAACTTGGCCGAAGACACCAAATCGATCATTAATTTTCTAAAATGGATTTTCCGAAAAATAGTGAAGTTTTGGAGCTTTGGTGTCTTCAGAAGAGATTTGATTTTGGAAATCTAACTTTTTTGGAATATTTTTGGGATTTTTTTATGTCTTCTAAAAAGTTGTTTGAATTGTCAATCCAAGCAACTTTGTCGAAGACACCAAAATTGTATCTAGTAATCTACGCTTTCTACGACCAAATTTCTTCAAACTCAAGATATCTTCATATGAACAATTCTAATTTTCAAGGGAAAACCATATGGTCCGACCCCAACGAAATTCGAAAATTGTCCAAATAACGTTGTTCCATTTAATTTTGCCCGCTGAATTTGAATCTATCCTCAGAATTGAGCCAAAGTGTCAAAAAATCGATTTTGGTCAAATTTTGGGTTTCATGTGAAATTACCATTTAAACCCAAAATATGATCAAGATTACAAGATACAATTTTGGTGTCTTCGACAAAGTTGTTTGGATTGGCAAGCCAAACCGCTTTTTATAAGACAAAAAAAATCATAAAATATTCCTGAAAAGTTTGATTTTCAAAATCACCCTACCCTTGCGGTCTGGACCACTGTGTAATATTTGCAACATTTTCTTGCAATTCCGTGAGACACCATTTGAGCAGTTCTCTCAGATTTCGATCATTCGTTTTTTTTTTTGTATTTTTTAATCCGACTGAAACTTTTTTGGTGCCTTCGGTATGCCCAAAGAAGCCATTTTGCATCATTAGTTTGTCCATATAATTTTCCATACAAATTTGGCAGCTGGCCATACAAAAATGATGTATGAAAATTCAAAAATCTGTATCTTTTGAAGGAATTTTTTGATCGATTTGGTGTCTTCGGCAAAATTGTAGGTATGGATATGGACTACACTGGAAAAAATGATACACGGTAAAAAAATTGTGATTTTTGATTTAACTTTTGTCATTAAAACTTGATTTGCAAAAAAACACTATTTTTAATTTTTTTTATTTTTTGATTTGTTTTAGAGGACATCAAATGCCAACTTTTCAGAAATTTCCTGGTTGTGCAAAAAATCTTTGAGCGAGTAATGAATTTTTGAATCAATACTGATTTTTTTTTAAATCGAAAAATTGGTCGCAAAAGTTTTTCAACTTCATTTTTCGATGTAAAATCAAATTTGCAATCAAAAAGTACTCCAGTGAAATTTTGATAAAGTGCACCGTTTTCAAGTTAAATCCATTTTTAGGTGACTTTTCTGAAAATAGTCGCAGTTTTTCATTTTTTTTAAATTAGTCACATGTTTGCCCACCTTTGAAAAAAAAACATTTTTGAAAAGCTGAGAAAATTCTCAATATTTTGCATTTTTGAACTTTGTTGATACGGCCCTTAGTTGCTGAGATATTGCCATGCAAGTGTTTAAAAACAGAAAAATTGATGTTTTCTAAGTCCCACCCAAACAACACATTATTTTCTAATGTCGATATCTCAGCAACTAATGGTCCGATTTTGATTATTAAAATATGAAACATTCGTGAAATTTTCCGATCTTTTCGAAAAAAATATTTTCAAATTTTTTAAACCAAGACTAACATTTCAAAAGGGCCAAACATTCAATATTACGCCCTTTTACTAACATCTTTGGTTTAAAAATTTTGAATATATTTTTTTCGAAAAGATCAGAAAATTTTACGAATGTTTCATATTTTAACATTGAAAATCGGAACATTAGTTGCTGAGATATCGACATTAAAAAACTTAGAGACTTAGAAAACATCAATTTTCCTGTTTTTAAACCATTGCATGGCAATATCTCAGCAACTAAGGGTCGTATCAACAAAGTTCAAATGTGCAAAATATAGAGAATTTTCTCAGCTTTTCAAAAATATTTTTTTCAAAGGTGGGCAAACATGAGCACTAATTAAAAAAAATGAAAAACTGCGACAATTTTCAGAAAAGTCACCTAAAAATGGATTTAACTTGAAAATGGTGCACTTTATCAAAATTTCACTAGAGTTCTTTTTGATTGCAAATTTGATTTTGCATCGAAAAATGAAGTTGAAAAATTTTTGCGACCAATATTTCGATTTTTTGAAAAAATCAGTATTGATTCAAAAATTCATAGCTCGGTCAAAGATTTTTTGCACAACCTGGAAATTTCTGAAAAGTTGGCATTTGATGTCCTCTAAAACAAATGAAAAAATATAGTTTGTTTTTGCAAATCAAGTTTTAGTGACAAAAAGTTAATTAAAAAATCATCAATTTATTTTTTTACCGTGTATAATTTTTTTCCAGTGTAGTCCATATCCATACCTACAATTTTGCCCAAGACACCAAATCGATCAAAAAATTCCTTCAAAAGATACAGATTTTTGAATTTTCATGCATCATTTTTGTATGGCCAACTGCCAAATTTGTATGGAAAATTATTTGGACAAACTAATGATGCAAAATGGCTTCTTTGGGCATACCGAAGGCACCAAAAAAAGTTTCAGTTGGATTAAAAAATACAAAAATTAAAATTAAAGAAAATAGACCGTTTTCGTAGATAATTGCTCATTTACAGAAAAAGCACTGCAAATTGATGCATCTTTTTCTTGATTAGTAGGAAATTCAATGTTTGTTCCAAAAATGTCATAAAACAATATGTTTGAGACCAATTTAGGATCAACTCGGATCGTTTGCACTCTAGGACAAATTTGTTGGGCAAAGAATTCCTCATAAGGCTTAATCATGATTCTGCTTAGAACCATACGATGGACGCACGAGAAATAACCTGGACTCACTTTTTTTTTACTTTCAAATAAAAGTGAATGAAAAAACGCTAACCCTGATCGTTTAAAACTCCCACGAAACTGTAAACATGTAAACAAAGAAAAGAAAAAACTCCTTTCAACACCTGACTCTCGAAATGCTGGAATCCTGCCTACCCCGGAAGGATCTCAAGGCGGCCATCCTCCCTCGTGATGATCCTTAATGATGGGAAAAGTTGCGTTGACGGAAATCGTTCTCACTCCTTTTTATGTCGCTCCATTTTTTTCTACTCACTCATCCTCCGAAAGAACACCCTCTGTTTGATTGATAAACATAAGTTTTAGGGTTGATTTTCGGATGGAAAAAAAAGTTTTTCCACATTAATTTGATGGCGATGAGAAAAAGGGTATTTGTTCGTGGGCGCGTTTTCTCACGATTTCATTGCTCTAGCCGAACGAAAGGGATATTCGTGAAGGGGTACGTTTTGAGTTTCAGATGGAACCGTTAGAATGGAGTCCTTTTTTTCTGTTTCAGGGTTACGGAAACCGGGTGTTGGACGAGGTCGTGGGATTCGGCGGATCAGATTCATTTGTTTGCTGTGGACACCGTTAGATGCGGTAAGTGCCGAGGAAAAAAGGATTGTTGAGGAAGTTTGCTGATCAACAGGAAATAATTTTGTTGAAATTTTTTGAGTTTGACAAGTAAATGAAATACAAATCCAACAACCCACTTATCAACAAGTCAGTAGCTCCCGCTCGACACTTCATATTCAGGTGAGTATATTAACACCTTTGGACGAGAGGCACATCCCTCAAAACTACCCCAAGTAGCGCATGACTTGCCAAATTCCAGCCAGCCAGTCATTTTGGAGGTCGAAAGATCGCTCGGATCAATCACCCGCAAATGTGGTAGGTAGCTGATCATCACGATCACCGTCTCCGACGATCGTCAGCCCCTTTTGACACCTTCTACTCTTCAACTAGTCAAGACGTTCTAAGAACGGTAATTTAATCAAACCTCATCATCTGTGAACACTGGTAGTTACGCCCGAAGAAAGGGGCCGATCCTACAAAGAAGCTTCAAGCCTTCGGGCAGATCACTGTGCAGCTTCACAGAAACAAAGTTGTTGTTTGATGAATGCAAATAGCCGACTCATTGCGCGCGTAGTCACTTGAACTTTTTTTCGCGGTTCTGGTACGACTTCTGGGCTGGTTTGACGCTGGTTGATGAAGACGTAAAGTTCATCGTTCCAGTTTTGCCGAGCACGGCGGTCGTCGTCGTTGAGTCAGCGCCAGCCTGTGGACTCCGAGTTGTACGGGCAGATCTGTGAACGGTCTCTGACTGTGCAGCAGCTTCAGCTGTAATCTTGGCGTGCCACCGGGGGCTTTTATTGCTTATTTTTTTAGAAGAATTTTAAATTAAACAATTAATCTTTAAAGAGGCTTTTTGTCTGAAAATCGCTTTTACATCTCAACATTCCGAATTTCATTTTTTAACAAATTACTGCAAAACCATCCCCTACCCCCTCGTCACCGCCAAGTTCTACCTCCCGGACTCCAGCAGACTGTCTCCGGCATCACCCCTCGAGGAGAAAGGTGTAACTAACTCGTTTGAGTGGAGGAAATTGTTTGTACTAGTCGTCGCTGCCATCATCGTCTAACCGCCTCTAGCTCTAGCAGGAGCTTCTATTATTGATCTAACCTTCCTCCGTAGGTTCAAGACCACGAAGTCCCAGTTGCGGACCCACAGACTCCATTATATAACCAAAGTACCGTTACGTCAAGGAGAGAAGGGGACTTGTCCGGGTTGGTTGATGACCATATGCGGACCGGGAGGACCCCTTGCTTGAATGAAGAGAGTGTATGAGTGGGAGGGTAATCCACGACGTGGGTGATGACGAAGAAAGGTCTTGAGACCCCGGAGCAGTGCGGCAATTATTACAGCATCCAATGCATTGGATAGTGGAATTTTGCTTAAAAAAAATTGGCCATATTTTTATTTGATTTCAAACAAGATGTTTCTTTGGTTTCCCTTTGGTTCAAATTGGAATTACTAGAATTTTGACCACTCGCAGACTCTAAACACAACCTGCAGAACTTGAAGAAGCATCGACCGGCAACGAGTCAAAAGTGTTTAAGTCACGGTCACGAAGGTTCTCTCTCATTTTCCTTCCTGGCTCCAGCCAACCGCAATCTTCCCGACTGTTGGAAAAATAGTGGGTCAATTTGATTATGAAAATTATTGGAAAATTGTAGACCCATTAGGAACGCCAGAGCTGCGATGATTGGCTGCCCCGCGTCAACCCCTGGAAACTGCCCTAGCCCAGAATGGCCATAGGCCACAAAGACCCGGAAGATTTTGCGACTTGGAGGCTCAGTAATAAATTGCCGTTTCAGGTCTATTATAGGTTTTGGCAAGATTTTTGCTCGTGTAGCGACAATAATCGATCGCTATTAGATCGCCGAACCGAACATTAATTTGTGATTCTCACGGCAATTTTTTCCAATAAAAAAATGTCTCTAAAATAATATCAAATAAGCATAAACACGTATCCCTGAGGAACGATCCCTTCAAAACCAATTTCTGGCAATGATTTTTTAATAACAACCTTGTCCTTCATGCATTTAAACTGACGATTCAATCCGTAACTATAGCGTCATTAATTTTAAAAGTTCTTCGAACCAAAAAAACGCCTCAATTTCGCTGCAATCTTAAACATGTTTTTATTGAAAGTTAACGGTTTTTCGCTCAGGGTCACACCAGTGAAACCTGTTGCCTTTTGTTTGATATTTCCAACATGCAAAAAAAAAACATCGAAGAACGTTCTTTCTCCAAGCCCATCAATCACCACCATAATTATGCTAATCAGAACTTTCGCGGTTGAATTTTTTGCCTTTCGATGGGTAATTAAGGATCGCAATTTTGGTGCCCTTGAAGATCAAAATTGAAGGGTTTCTACCATAGGGTGATCGAAAATTTAATTTTTCGTTGTTGTTTCTAACAAATAGCTAAACTGATAAAACTGTTTTAACTTTTTAAA
This sequence comes from Culex pipiens pallens, assembly GCF_016801865.2. Lineage (NCBI taxonomy): Eukaryota > Metazoa > Arthropoda > Insecta > Diptera > Culicidae > Culex > Culex pipiens. Next base: position 16,610,529 of record NC_068939.1, read on the forward strand.
CCAACAAAAAAACACAAAAATTAATTCAAATATCGCCCTAACGCTCTCCTCGGAGAAAGGTACATCGCCTGACCCCGTCTCGATGTACAGAGACATCAAACCGTCTGATTATTATGTTGCCAAAGAGTGAGGTGAGCGAAACACGCACGAGGACAAGACATCGGTAGCGATAACGAGTGGTCAAGCCGGTGAGAGCAGCAGCAGGAAAATGAGAACATTTGGTCAATAGGTGAATGACCTGGGCTGGACCAAGAGCGAAAAAAAAACTGCAAAAGAGAGAGAGAGAGAGAGAGAGAGAGAGAGAGAGAGAGAGAGAGAGAGAGAGAGAGAGAGAGAGAGAAAGAGAGAAGAGCAGAAGAAAAAAAAGCTTGTGATGAATTGGGAGATGGAGATGGCAAAAGATATTGCAATAAAGATCAAGTTCAACAGAGGGGCTGAAATGAGGTGAAATAACGATGTTGGAGTGAATTTTCTTAAGATGATATTTAATAATTTGCTTAATCGAAAATATATTAAAATTGTCATAAAAACACAAAAATAGGTGACAAAAAACTGTAATTAAAATTTTATTTAAATGACTGCTTTTTCAGTGAAATCATAGAACAATCAATCTTGAATTTAATTCAACTTTTCTTCGAACTTTTTTATTTGCAAGAAACTTTGTTTATTTTATCTAAAAAAAACTCTGTTTGCGTCATTAGTTTCATGTTATCATTGCAAGTTTAACCGTCACTTTTTTTCGAAATTATTCGATGTGATAAGGGGAAGTTGAAAACAATGTAAATCGATAAAATCGACGATAATCGTCGATAATATTAGCGTCTAATGTGACGATAATGTTATCGTTTTCGTCGGAACGATAGATTATCGTTATTGTTATCGTTATTTCGATAATTCTATCGGCAATAATCAAAAATATTCAGAGAATGCCATTTTCGAAACTTTCAAAGTAATCAAATTTTCATATTTTGCAGGATGCGTATCAAACGAGACGAAATGTTGTGAACATGTTAGCCAAGGTTGTTAATCGATAGAATTATCTTCGATAATATTATCGTCTAACGATAACTATATTCGGGACAATAACAATAATCTATCGTTATCGTTATCGTTATCCAACGATAACGATAACCATTATCGTTAATTATATCGACGATAATGGACGATAACTCATATTTCACATATTTCTAAAATTTACTAAAACCAACCAAATGATGATGAATTTTAAAGCTTCCTCTTAGTAATTTTTTTTTTGATGATATTGCAAGTTTCAAAGTATAAATACTTAAAAAAATCACATAATACCGGATTTTTTAAAGTACTCAATTTTTATAATTCGCAATCAAACGGTATCAAACGAAACGAAATTTTATCTGCTTTTCCATTCATTAAACTCTTAATATGAATGCAAAATTTCGATTCGTTTGATAACCATATTGCGAATTATAAACAATTGAGTATTTTCAAGAAAATACGGTATTTTGTAAAAAATTGAATATTTCATTCAAAAAACTCTTAAACAGTTAAAATACATGCAAAATTTCTAATCATTTGGTGACCATATTGCGAATTAAAAAAAATTAGTATTTTCGAGAAAATACGGTATTTTGTAGAAATTAGAATATTTCATTCAAAAACTCTTAAATAGTTGAAAAAAAAAAACATGCAAAATTTCGAATCGTTTGATACCCATATTGCGAATTATAAAAATTTGAGTATTTTAGAGAAAATACGGTATTTTGTGATAATTTGAGTATTTTATGGGTAATTCTCCGCCAACTCACACAGCAGTTGCCCCGACCCCTCTCCGATTTCAATGAAACTTTGTCCTAAGGGGTAACTTTTGTCCCTGATCACGAATCCGAGGTCCGTTTTTTGATATCTCGTGACGGAGGGGCGGTACGACCCCTTCCATTTTTGAACATGCGAAAAAAGACATGTTTTTCATTATTTTGCAGCTCGAAACGGGGATGAGATAGAAATTTGGTGTCAAAGGGACTTTTATGTAAAATTAGACGCCCGATTTGATGGCGTACTCAAAATTCCGAAAAAACGTATTTTTCATCAAAAAAAATTAAAAAATAGTTTTGAAAATGCTGCCATTTCCCGTTACTCAAGTGTCAAAAATCGTGAGATATGTCATTAGGGTGTAATATGGTTGTATGGAAAAAAATAAAGTTGTCCAAATTTAGTGAGCACAGTACTTTTTTAGTTCCTTCTGGGGTCCTAAACAACTCCCCAAAGTTTGGGACCGATTGGTTTAGTCCTCACTTTGCGCAAAGCGATTCAATTTTCCATATAAATTTGTTTGGGGAAAACCATTTTTTTGGATTTTGGTATTTATCAAATCCACGTTTCATATTATATCAAAACCGGACTCATATTCGGATGCTCTGGAATGTCCTCTACAACTTTCCCGAAGAGAGTATGGTGCTAGCTTGCCCCTAAAAAAAGATACAACGTGTTCAAAACTCGTCTAAAACGTGTTTTTTGCTCGAAAATCACGTTTTAGACGAGTTTTGAGGACGCTATATCTTCTTTCAGGAGCAAGTTAGCACCATACTCTCTTCGGCAAAGTTGTAGAGGACATTCTAGAGCATCCGAATATGAGTCCGGTTTTGATATAGCATGAAACGTGGATTTGATAAATACCAAAATCCAAAAAAATGATTTTCCCCTTACAAATTTAAATGGAAAATTGAATCGCTTTGCGCAAAGTGAGGACTAAACCAATCGGTCTCAAACTTTGGAGAGTTGTTTAGGACCCCAAAAGGAACTGAAAAAGTGCTGTGCTGCAAAATCGATTTTGATATTACACCCTAATATGTCATTTTATGGGAAATTTAACGTACATTTCGAATCTGCAATAACCCAGAGAGGTCATTTTTTCATTTAGAACAAAATTTTTCATTTTAAAATTACGTGTTTTTTCTAACTTTGCAGGGTTATATTTTAGAGTGTAACAATGTTCTACAAAGTTGTAGAGCAGGCAAACAGACAAAAATTTTGATATATAAACATAAGGGGTTTGCATGTAAACTTTACGAGTTATCATAATTTTACGAAAAAGTTTTTTGAAAAAGTGACAATTTTGACCATTTTCGACCCCTTTTTCGATGTTTTCACCCCTAAAACTCATTCGTGTGCTTTCAAAAGTATTTTTATCGAAAAGTTCAGCAAATTTTGCATTTAAATGATCTATTGAACATTGATTTTGGCTTAGCTATTGAAAGAATGTGGGTATTTTCTTTGAAATTTTTTTTAAACCATGATTTTTGTCGTAATTTTACATTTTTTTTATTTATTATTTTGTTTCTTTTTTTTATTCACGCTTCTAGTGTTTACAGGAAATGTTTTTTTTTGATAATTTGTTCTGATATTCTATAACTGTTCCGGATTCAGATGTTGAAGTTGCTTTGAACAATATGCTATTTGATACATCTGGAACAGCACAATGAAAGCTTCTTATTCCATCTATTTTTGGTGCTGATTTAAACCGTGCTGCCAACTGCTTCTTTGTTTTGTTACAGTCTTCTTTTGACACAAATACTGGATTTATCCCAGGAGCATTAGTTTTAGCCCACTCATAAAGTTCTTCCGGCGTTGTGATTCGTTGTCCTTGGAGACTGGCCCTTGAAGCATTTCGTTTCAAAGTTCCACCTAATCCGTCGCTGGGTCCTTTTCCATGCGAAGTAGCGAAAAAGTGCCACTCTGCACTTACTCCAAAATCCTGAGCATGCAAACGTAGATTTATCATGTTATATTTGTTTTTGTACTGGCTTGCGGCACCGTCTGAAAAATAAATTATTTTCTTCAAATCCACCTGCTTTTGGCGCAAAAGCGTAATAAGTTGCCCTTGGAAGCAATGAACTGAATTTGTTGAATGCTCCAAGTAATCCGAAATTATAACTACATTCAACGGCTTTGGTTTTCCGTCACAAAGAACGTAGCATGCAAAAGGATGAACTGTTGACATTGCATTATTCCAGTGCACTCCTTGAACACTGTTTTGTTGAATAAAGGAATAATTCTCCGAAAAGTCAGCCACGACTAAGATTTCTCCAGATCTTAAATTGTCTCTTATTTCCTTGAAATACTCCGCTTGTTTTTTTGCAATAAAGTCGTGCGTTCTCAATGGTGGAAGAAGATTTACAAACATCTCGCAAAATGTTTCACTGTCTTTAACGTGAGTTTCAAAACTGCATCGGTCCTGTTGCACCCATACATCATATTGTATGTTTTCGATGAAATTATCGTGGAAATAATCAAGCATCATTTGTTTTGTTTGCTCCGTTTCTCCACAATACCTAAAATATGAAAATAAATTTAACGTGATTTTACGATGACAACTATTTCAACTGACATGGCCTCATTTCTGCTATTGGATGGAAGTTCTTCATGGCACCTTCCAAGAAAACATTCTTCGGATGGAGGTTCGCAAAGAGATTTTTTTAAGCAATCTCTGTATGTTGGAAACACTGATTCACCTTTTTCATTTGTTAAAAGGTGTAGATTTGATCCGGCGAACATCAATTTTACATTTTCGTGTTTAAGACACACACAAACTGTGTGAGTGCCTGCAGCACCGGCTAGAACGCACTCTTTGGGTCGTAACTTAGCAAATGTAGAAAATCCTATTTTGCACTCCGGTTTTTTTTCATTGAACCACGAATAAATTTCACTCAGATTTCCTAAAATCAGCCTTTTTTGCTTATGAACTCGAGTATCTCCTTCTTTGACACTTTTATATTCTTTCCTTCCTGGTAGTTCACGACTAATATCTGGTTCGCGATAAAAAGATACAACCTAAAATTACAAAAATGATAATTTATGCAAATATGCAAGGAGAAATTGGAAATACTTGATCAATAATATCTAAACCTATCGGGTTTCCCATTTTCTGTACAGTGCATAATATTCCGTGCTCTTGAACGATGGATTTAGTTTTCCTTGCGAGATGTTGAGTACAATTGAATTCTGTTGCAATTTTGCTTATGCTCCAGGATTTTGGAACAACCGATAAAACGAGCATTTTTTCGTTGTAACTTGAAGAAGTAGCAAATTTTTGCTTTAATTGCTGCATCATTTCATGGAAGTATTGTTCTTCTTCGGATAAATTTGTTAAACTTGTTCGTTCCACCAAAACTTCTCCGCTGATGTTATGAACGCATTTTTGTAATTCTCTGTTTACTTGTTCTATTTTATCGGCTCGATGCTTAGCAGATCTTCTCAATTTTTTTTTAGTGGTTGGAGTTTTTCCAATTGCTTGTAAAACTTCGTTTATTGAATTTAGATTTTCATCTGATGGTTTAGCAGTTTCATGTGAAGAAACTTGACCTAATTCTGTGGAAGAATGAAGATTTTGTCAAAATATTGCTTTGAAAAATGTCACAAATACTTACCACATTCTAAATCATTACTCTCCAAAGCGTTCAATGGGACCTCTGCATTACGTTCTTCTTGATTGTCAATCCCTGTGCGAACATCATCGTAGATAGAAATTTGTAAAACGACTATAACTACTAAATAAATCTATAAAAAAACAAACCTTGATACTGTTCTGCTTCTCTTGTTAAGTTATCCAAATTATTAAAAATGTATACTTTGCAATTGACGCATAACTTTCTGCCTTCAATAACTTTAACATAATTTTTGTGAATGGTATCGTGCAATTTTTCATTGATAGTAAAAATTCCTTTATGTTGTCGTTTGTGAAGGTTTAGTGGGTTACAGCAATTTTTTTGTCTTTCACTGTATGAATCCAAGTAGTATCGTCTGTGGCCCAAACACAATGTTTTAATTATTTTTACATTACAACGCAACTTCAGTAACAAAATTTGTCGATCTGACAAACCAATTTGATCAACTAATCCACCAGAACAAATAGATTTAAGTTTATTGCCTATAGAGCACTGCATGTCGAATAGTTGCGCGCAAAATAATAGCAGAAAATGCGAAGTATGTGTCGGGCCAGAAACAATAAACTCAGACTTGAGTTTTTTGTTATTTTTTTTTTGTTTTATTATGGGATAAAGCACTTGTCAGATAATCTATTTTGTCTTCACATCTTGATTCTGCGCAACTACGATTGGTATGAAATGCTATAAAAATGCGGTTGTGCACCAAATTTGTTGATGCATAAATGTTTACATATTTTGTTCAAAGCAAAAAATAATAAAATTATTTAATTTATTAATTTATTGACAAGTAATGCTCAATATTTTTTGAAAAGAGATCATCTTAATGCAATGAGTTTGCGAGAATAAAAAAAGAAACAAAATAATAAATAAAAAAAATGTAAAATTACGACAAAAATCATGGTTTAAAAAAAATTTCAAAGAAAATACCCACATTCTTTCAATAGCTAAGCCAAAATCAATGTTCAATAGATCATTTAAATGCAAAATTTGCTGAACTTTTCGATAAAAATACTTTTGAAAGCACACGAATGAGTTTTAGGGGTGAAAACATCGAAAAAGGGGTCGAAAATGGTCAAAATTGTCACTTTTTCAAAAAACTTTTTCGTAAAATTATGATAACTCGTAAAGTTTACATGCAAACCCCTTATGTTTATATATCAAAATTTTTGTTTTTGTCTGCTCTACAACTTTGTAGAACATTGTTACACTCTAAAATATAACCCTGCAAAGTTAGAAAAAACACGTAATTTTAAAATGAAAAATTTTGTTCTAAATGAAAAAATGACCTCTCTGGGTTATTGCAGATTCGAAATGTACGTTAAATTTCCCATAAAATGACATATCTCACGATTTTTGACACTTGAGTAACGGGAAATGGCAGCATTTTCAAAACTATTTTTTAATTTTTTTTGATGAAAAATACGTTTTTTCGGAATTTTGAGTACGCCATCAAATCGGGCGTCTAATTTTACATAAAAGTCCCTTTGACACCAAATTTCTATCTCATCCCCGTTTCGAGCTGCAAAATAATGAAAAACATGTCTTTTTTCGCATGTTCAAAAATGGAAGGGGTCGTACCGCCCCTCCGTCACGAGATATCAAAAAACGGACCTCGGATTCGTGATCAGGGACAAAGTTTCACGCAAATCGAAGAGGGGTCGGGGCAACTTTTCCCGATTTCGTGTGAGTTCGTAGAGAATTACCCTTATATAAAAAAAACTCCAAAACAGTTAAAATATATGCAACATTTCGAAGCGTTCGATAACCATATTGCGAAATTATAAAAATTTGAGCATTTTCGAGAAAATACGGGATTTGGTAAAACTTTTATATTTCAATTAAAAAACTCTAAAACGGTTAAAATTAAAGCAATATTTCGAATCGTTTGATACCCATATTGCGAATTCAAAAAATTTAGAGTGCCTTCAAAAAAATACGGTATTCTCTGAGTTTTTTTAGTATTCATACTTTGAAATAATCATATTATCAAAAAAATCACCAAGAGAAAGTTGAAAATTCAACATAATTTGGTTGATTTTAGTCAATTTAGGAAAAATATTAAATATAAGTTATCGTCCATTATCGTCGAATAATATTATCACTGATATAATTATCGGAATAACGATAACAACAAAGAAAGATTATCGTTATCGTTCCGACGATAAATCGATTGTATCGTTAATAACCTAAAAAACGAAGCCGTACAACGAAGTGACTTTAATAGGTTTTAGATTTTTTCCACAAAATGTACAAATTAAATTCGTTCGAAATGGCGTACTGACCGTGGTTGAAAATAATTCAAATTGTTCTAAAAGGAGTTTTCATAAAAATTTGAAAAGTTGTGTTTTCGTATTCTTTAGGCAATTTTTCAGAAGAAGGTGTATTTAGTTTCCCAAGGAACATTTTTTTCAGGAGTTCTACAAGAGCTCTTCAAGATAGCTACAGCATAGCAGTTTGAACCGCGGTAGGATAAAACTCTCTTCAAGTACTCTTCCAAACTCCTGAAGAAGTTTTGAAGAAATTTTTATCCTACCGCGGTCCAAACTGCTATGCTGTAGCTATCTTGAAGAGCTCTTGTAGAACTCCTGGAAAAAATGTTACTTAAAAAAAACAAAAAAAAATAGAAAAATAAAAAAATTGTAAAAATCATTTGTTTTCAAAATTTAATTTGAAAAAATCTCCAAATTTATGAGCATTTTTAGTTTTATTTTCAACTTTTGATTCGTGCTTCAAATTTAGTTTAAAATGCAATATGAATCGATAATTTTATAAACCAAACAAGTTTTAACATTTTTAAATATTTTTTTTATGTATTTTGTAACTTAGTTAACTAACTATAAACATTGCGGATTTTTTTTCTTTACAGCTATATCAGCAACCTTAGTTATGGTACCTTTGACGTAAAAAAATGAATGTCTCAAATCTAATTTTAAAAAGAAAACTAAAAGAATTGGAAATAATTTTAAGCTCAACTATTTTTAAATCACTGATGAAAAAACTTTACTTCAAATACAGTGCATGAAGCTTGTGTGGCCTATCCCAGCAAAAGTCATAAAAATTATAATCTTAAAAAAATCCTCACCAGTTGCAAAATACTTCAAAAATAAATTTAAATTTAATCAATGTCACCCAAGTTTACGGTACACCAAAGTTTTCATAAAATACCGCATATTTGCGTAATTATTCGAATTTTCATGATTCGCAATATGGGTTTCAAATGAAGCCAATTTATGGATGCATTTTAAGAGGTTAATTGTAAAAATTAAGTCAATCGTATTGAAAATTGCTTATTGCATAATAACAGTTATGATACAAAAATATCTATGAATTCATTGCAATTCTGATTTATCATTAATTTAACCTAATTTCTCAATAGATCTGAAATATTTTTAAAATAATAAAGTAAACTTTCTAATGATTATAATAAGTGCAATCATAATTCCAATGTTCAGTTGTTTTCCTCTGATAAGGGACAATAAGCAAATAGCTTTCCAAATATTGCTATGATTTCTTGGAGCTGTGTCTTTGCATAGTTGAAGAAAACACTATTCAATTGCTTTTTTAAGTTTTTATTCCTTAACAAAAACAATAAAGCTGTGCGATAGTCTCGATTTCACCATTTTTCATAAACACATTCTCAAACTGCACGACCCACATGTGTGTCACATCTGTACAACATGTCCCGTTTCGGCACACAGCTAAAATCGTCTCCACAAGAAACTCGTGCAGAACTAACCTCTAACAACCAAACAAGCCAGCATAAAGTCACACGACAGAACTGCCGCCAGCCACATAGAACACCGTTAGCCACTCCGCACTCCGGGCCAACAGGCAAAAAGTGTCATAAAAACTGAAAGGCTCCATAAGTTCAACTTTTGAATTACTTTTCCGCCAGAACTGCAGAACCAGAAATCGTGGCCGGCTGTCATTACCCTTCACTTCTTTTGCGGGAAATTGCAGCAGCGGAGAGGTTCTGGACCCGCAACTAATACCGGGAATTTGAAAAGAAATGCCCCGCCAATAATAACTGTCCCCATGTGGTCACGACGACGGCCACCAGGTCGACCGAGGAACGGTTCTTGTGGGCGCGCGCGCGCCCCACTCGATATTTGCCGCAAAATTCTAGGGTTCGTCGCTTGCTCTGCCGCGTACCAGCGCGCAAGTCTCCGGGTATTGTTACGCAAATTTGGGCTGTTTGGCGTGGTTTTATTCGCCGAACCCGCTGATTATGCAAGCTCCCCCCGCTATTAGACATCGTAAGATCGGTCAATCTGGTCTGCCTCTTTGTGTTGACCAGGTTCTGGCGGCGTGTGGCCGGACCTGCCGCGCAACTTTCTTTTGCGCGTGGCAATTAACGTTTCTCTCTTTTCGGAGCGCTTCCCCCCGGCAATGTTGAAAGACGTTCGAAATAACCGCTAATAGGCCCCCTCTTCTGCCAGCTTCCACTTAAGAACTGTGCGTAAGAAAGACCCACCAATAATTCCCGGTTAAAATGAAAGAGAAACGATTTTGGCGCACTCCTGCTTGTTAGCCTTATTTGGAGGTCGTTGAACTCGCGCTGTGGATGCTGCCACTTTCCGGTAATTTGTCCCCTGCGGACTTGGGGAGGGGGTAAGTGGCCAATACCGGCCAAATGAAGCTTGACGAATGATTCTGATCAATTTGGGAGGAAACTGCCCGTTTGACCGTCGCGGAAAAAGGGTAGCATTATTCCGGAGATAAAACGTAATTACAGAACTCTGATGACATTCTTGTTCTTGCTCGTTGAACTAACCAGAATCGATCCAGTGGCGGCGGCACGTCAGTGCCAAATTGAAGTGTGCGTCCAACTTCAAGAGGGCCCTAAACGATCAAATACCGGCATCATTATTGGGGACGGAAACGTGCAATTTTGCCAAGGGTCCCTGCCATTAGAAGGGCCCTTTTGTTCCCACGATTTGACAGATGGCAAGAAGTTTGTTGGAGATCGATTTAAAGTTTTTTTTGAGTAATTTATATTCTAAATTGATTAAATCTGCTGCGAGTTTCTCAAATTTAAAATAATATAATTTCTGAAGTGAATCATCTGCCTTTTTCCTTCAACGCAGGAAACGAACCCGTTATTATCATCATTCAGAATTCAGGAGGGCTCTCGGATAAACACACTTCCGTATTATTTTAATTGCCGTTCGATTTTCCCACCCTCATCTTCCCCGTAGAACGTAGAACGGATCGACAACCAGCTGCTGTCAACGCGAACCTCCCGAAAAAGGATTGATTTCCAATCACAGTTACATCATCTGCCGCTACCATTGAACAGAAAAGGGGTGTTCCGCCTACAAGCTGCTGCTGCTGCAACTCCGTTAACCAATCTTACGACGCAAGTAATAATTTCCATCTAATTAATAAAACTTTCCGCAGTCCATGCGCGTGTTGATGCCGTGCTTTTGGTTCAAACGTATTCAATGGACGGCTTCTGTTGTAGGACAAAGATCAACGGTCTGAGGACGCGATGCGTTTGAGTGGAGCGGTTCTCTGTAGAATCATACGTGTTTCATCTTGATGAGCTTAAGATTTCATCAGGATTTAACTCAACCTCTCCAGTATCAATGACATTTGGTAGACATGTTTTTAGGCTTCAAAAACCAATCTGTACATTTTTTTCACTCATTTTGAGAAAATACCCTGAAATAATTTTATGAGATTTTGTTGCTGTTACCAGGGTTGTTAATCGATAAAACGATCGTCTGACGATAACGATAATGGTTATCGTTATCGTCATAATTCTACCGTCGATAATCTTAACGCCGATAATGGACGTAAACTGTTAAATACAATTTTTCAAAATTTGGATTATGAATATCAAACGAAGTGAAATTTCATATTTTTTTAAAATTTGTTAGAGTTTTTTTTTTTTTTGAACATACTAACATTTTCGCAAAATCCCGTATTTTTCGTGAATACTCAAATTAAAAAAAAATGCAATATGGTAGTAGTATTTTGCATGCTTCATGTATGAATGAAATTGTGTATACTTTATATCATACAGAATTTTGCGTCGTTTAATATCAATATTGATAGTTTAAACATTTTCAGTATTTTCGAAAAATGCTGTATTAACGATAGAACTATCGTTATCGAGCCTCGATAACTTAATCGTTAACAACTTTGGCTGTTACGTTTGAAAATTAACTTTGAAGATGACTCAATCAATTTATGTCACTCTGTTTTTGGTGTGGAAGTTGCCTAAGATGTTGCAATAAGCTAAAAAAGAAAAACATTCATTAAGGCCTGATTTCGTCGTTATATTGCTATCTTGTCGCATGGTATTTTGAACCAAATTGAGTTTAAAACGTTTGTTTTTGTTTTTGTTTTTGTTTTTGTTTTTGTTTTTGTTTTTGTTTTTGTTTTTGTTTTTGTTTTTGTTTTTGTTTTTGTTTTTGTTTTTGTTTTTGTTTTTGTTTTTGTTTTTGTTTTTGTTTTTGTTTTTGTTTTTGTTTTTGTTTTTGTTTTTGTTTTTGTTTTTGTTTTTGTTTTTGTTTTTGTTTTTGTTTTTGTTTTTGTTTTTGTTTTTGTTTTTGTTTTTGTTTTTGTTTTTGTTTTTGTTTTTGTTTTTGTTTTTGTTTTTGTTTTTGTTTTTGTTTTTGTTTTTGTTTTTGTTTTTGTTTTTGTTTTTGTTTTTGTTTTTGTTTTTGTTTTTGTTTTTGTTTTTGTTTTTGTTTTTGTTTTTGTTTTTGTTTTTGTTTTTGTTTTTGTTTTTGTTTTTGTTTTTGTTTTTGTTTTTGTTTTTGTTTTTGTTTTTGTTTTTGTTTTTGTTTTTGTTTTTGTTTTTGTTTTTGTTTTTGTTTTTGTTTTTGTTTTTGTTTTTGTTTTTGTTTTTGTTTTTGTTTTTGTTTTTGTTTTTGTTTTTGTTTTTGTTTTTGTTTTTGTTTTTGTTTTTGTTTTTGTTTTTGTTTTTGTTTTTGTTTTTGTTTTTGTTTTTGTTTTTGTTTTTGTTTTTGTTTTTGTTTTTGTTTTTGTTTTTGTTTTTGTTTTTGTTTTTGTTTTTGTTTTTGTTTTTGTTTTTGTTTTTGTTTTTGTTTTTGTTTTTGTTTTTGTTTTTGTTTTTGTTTTTGTTTTTGTTTTTGTTTTTGTTTTTGTTTTTGTTTTTGTTTTTGTTTTTGTTTTTGTTTTTGTTTTTGTTTTTGTTTTTGTTTTTGTTTTTGTTTTTGTTTTTGTTTTTGTTTTTGTTTTTGTTTTTGTTTTTGTTTTTGTTTTTGTTTTTGTTTTTGTTTTTGTTTTTGTTTTTGTTTTTGTTTTTGTTTTTGTTTTTGTTTTTGTTTTTGTTTTTGTTTTTGTTTTTGTTTTTGTTTTTGTTTTTGTTTTTGTTTTTGTTTTTGTTTTTGTTTTTGTTTTTGTTTTTGTTTTTGTTTTTGTTTTTGTTTTTGTTTTTGTTTTTGTTTTTGTTTTGTTTTTGTTTTTGTTTTTGTTTTTGTTTTTGTTTTTGTTTTTGTTTTTGTTTTTGTTTTTGTTTTTGTTTTTGTTTTTGTTTTTGTTTTTGTTTTTGTTTTTGTTTTTGTTTTTGTTTTTGTTTTTGTTTTTGTTTTTGTTTTTGTTTTTGTTTTTGTTTTTGTTTTTGTTTTTGTTTTTGTTTTTGTTTGTATTGAAAGAGAAAATAGAAGTTTGGAATCTTTGAAAATTTCTGATATTGCGTGTCAGTTTAGATTCAGTTTAGATTAGGATAAAACATGCGATTTCTCTTAGACCCGCACATGTTCTACCCCGTTGATGCCCGTTCGTTGCCCGCGGTTGGCAAATTTGTACCGAGGCCTACCAGCGCAGTTGCTGACGTTCCTGGTGTTGCTGTCGTCCGCTGTGCACACGCTCCCGTTTAACGGTCCAATCCTTTTTTTCGCCTGTTTGCCTCACCCGAAACACGCGGTTCAACCACGATGATCTATCACTTTGAGCAGCACGCCGCAAAAGCTTCCGGCAGATTGATTCAGAAAAAGAGAGCACTTATTCACAAGTCGCGTTACGTGAGCCTCGGATTGCACCAGGTCCTGGCATGATGAAAATTAAATGGCGCACGTCGGCCTATGAATATTTAAGGACTTAGGGTTGGGCTAGGCCTATGAAAGGGGAGATGGATGATCAGGATGGTAATGATCAGCTGCTGAATTGATGTTTGGCGTAAGTTCAACGTGGTTCATAACATGCCGATCGAGGAGGGAAGAACTAGGCGCATGCTGCTGCAACGTTGCGTAGCAGTATTGTTGTTTGTTCAACCTAATGGGTATGGTTACGTGTGTATGGCTCATTTGCAATATGTTTTTCTTTTTCGTTCAAAGTGGACTGGAGCAGTGAACTTTGCACAAAGTGAATCAAAGTTCATAGCGTCATTATAACGGTATCAAATGATCGAGATATTTTAATAAGTTTTGAAAGCTATAACATTTTTTTTTTGAAAATATTACGTATTTCCTAAAAAGATATTCAAAATTTCAAAGTATCAAAATTCATTACATTCCAAATGTTTGAAAAAAAATCCGATTATTTGTAGCGTAGTTTTGTAAAAATACATAGAATTGAGAAAATTTTGAGTATTTTCAAACAAGGTTGTTGAGCTGTTCTCTCAGTGTTCACACCGCTGGGCAGTTGATGAAAAATACTATGCCAGCAAGTGTATCACGCGAGATGAGAGAGAACGCAGAGAAGAACTCGGACGGCCGGAAAGCCGGACCGCGACGAAAACCCATGTAAACCCTAGAAATTGAAAAAGTTGGATCGTCACATTAGCCATTACAAAGTGTAACGTGGTTGCGTAAATTTAGCCGAATTTACCATCATTTCTTTAACTTCCTGGTTCGATCGGTTGATCAGCTTAACCAGATTTGTAAGTTGTTTTGCTATTGGCTCTTTAGGGCGTTGAATTTACTTATTTTGTATTCTTAATTATAAATTAATACAGCAGCGCGTGTGGGAGTAAAAAGCCACGAAAGAGGGCATAATTTGTCACCAGATTTACCATAATTAAGGCCACTTAGTGACCGTAAGTATGGTGTAATGGAAATACGACGTGGAATTAAGCATAAGCATAAGCATAAGCATAGGTGCCCACCCGCAGTTGCTACTCCGTTATTGACCAGGACCTCCAGAAGTTACATCCACGAGCCGTGGAAGATAAGTGGGAGCTATCTTTCCTCGCTTCGCAACTTCTCAAAGGCCCCTATCATGCTGATCAATACCGGCGCCGGCCACGACCAGTGGTAGAGTCACGGGGAAGTGGATGGGAATGTTAGTCCGATACTTGAGTGATAGAGACCGCCCAATCGACTGCTCCTCCGACAAAGTATCACATGAGTTTTGAGGGGGTTAGTAGATGGGTATGAGGTCGGGATTCACGAGTGGCAGTGATGTGACCATGAGCATTTTGTTTATCGGTTGAAATTTTTAAATCTTAGGCAGCCGGCTGCGGAAAGATAAATTATTGATTATTTAGAAAGTTTGTTTAATCGAACGCGTGCCAACCGAGCAGTAGTGCTATGGGCTGGACTTATCAGTATATTTTTACTGTTTGTACAATTTAGATTACGCGAGCAAATTTCAAAAATAGTAAATAAAAGACGATTTACTCTTCAAAAAATCGATAGTTTGCCGAGTTAATACTAAAACTGCCTGTTGGAATAAATTATTACGATCAACGAATATAAACGAAAAGAAAACAGGACACCACGTAACCGATTGTAATGAAATTAAAACAATAACTTAAACGAACTAAACTAACGAAAGCAAAATAATCAAGAACGCGTATACTTAATTATTAAATAATGACCATATAACGATTATTCTCGATAAAATATGATTTGGATTTATCGACCGATTTTGTAGATTTTACGCGGTTTTTAATATTTATGGGGCTAAATAATAAAAAAGAACAAATAAACTCATTCACACTCTCATACACACATAAACTAATTTACATTTTTTGACTTCAACATTACAGCGAGTAAGATTTTTAATTTTTTTTTTTTTAGACTTTAAATTATTTTTGAAAGTCATCAATATAATGAAAACAGCCTGTAATGCAAAAATCAAAAATAACAAAGTACCCTAAATTGGGTAGAATTTCCAGCAATAGTAGATTATCTATAATTCCAGATAAGTGGCTGTCAATGCTCACTACTCAGTGAGTGGCACTCACGTGCTCAAACAAACTACTCAAAGCTGAAAAACTGATTGTTAAATTATTTAAAATAATACCGAAAGATTTTATGGCACACACATCCTTCAATGAGCCGGAACAAGGAGAACTATTGAAAAAGTATATATTAAGAACAAATAAAAGAAACCTAATTTTGAATTAGTTAACCTTTTTACAAATGTTGAAATACATGTTACTTGTTAGCATACTTATTAAGAAAGATGTTTTTATAGATAAAGGGCAAAAAGAAATTAATAAAAAAGTTTCTTATTTGAAACATCCAAGTCTTTGGCAACACTGTCCAAATGAGATCACAACAAAGTTGTCTAGATCAGTTGTGCCGGCTCAATCCCTTTCTCGCATACACTCACGCATCCCCATACACGCATTCACATTCTCATCTCTCAGAATAATTCCTATTGGAACTGGCTCACCCGGTTCTGCTGCCCGCAACTCCATCAACGGCCTAGGAAATACGCCGCCAAGTCAACCTGTTGTTGTTAGCCGACTCCATTTTCAGACAGCTTACACCAACACTGCCACACATTGTTCCGTGGAGAGCGACGCTGACAAAATTGTCGTTACTGATTTAAAATCACCACCCCATGTTACCCCACCCACACTATGCACACTGGCAAAGAAGCCTCTCAAATTTCTTTTCGCTTCTATTTCATGCTCTCGCTCACTCTCCGAAAAAAAAACCCTCTTCCACTCTCCCCGCTTTCATCAGTGTTTCGACTTTCACAGCAAACACCGCTTAGAAATATCTTGGTGTGCGTGTTACAAGTTTCCTTTCCACTAACACCAACAAGGTACACCAAGCAAGCCACAACGCGTTGAAAAAATGACGACGAAATCGCTCATTTAAACCGATTGAAAAAAGCAAAATCCGCGTCCCAGAACCGGCCACTAGCACATCCAACACAATCGCGACGCTCCCGGGACGTTCCAGAACCGATTAACACACTTCAGCAGGCGATCCGACCGAATCAAATCACAAAAAACTCATTTCAAAGACAAGAAAACGCGACGACGATCCGAACTCGATCAGCTCCTCTCCTCTCCGGAAATACGACGTGGAATTAATTCGAAACTTTGTTTACTAGAGCGAATTTAACCCGTGAGCAACAAGAGCATTTGTGTGAGGAAAAGGTGATAAAGGGCAAACTATTCATGTGAGTTGAATTATATTTCCATCTAAATCATGCGTAATAAAATCAATATTTTTTAGTTTTAAGCTACTACCAGAAAAGTTGCTGTAAAAATTCAGTTTGTTCTGAGCTCCGAACACTCAGATTTCGGTCATTCGATTTTTTTTGTAGTTTTTAATCCAACTGAAACTTTTTTGGTGCCTTCGGTATGCCCAAAGAAGCCATTTTGCATCATTAGTTTGTCCATATAATTTTCCATACAAATTTGGCAGCTGTTCATACAAAAATGATGTATGAAAATTTGAAAATCTGTATCTTTTGAAGGAATTTGATCGATTCGGTGTCTTCGGCAAAGTTGTAGGTATGGATTTGGACTACACTGAAAAAAAATAATACAGGGTAAAAAAAAATTGGTTATTTTTTATTTAACTAATTGTCACTAAAAATTGATTTGCACAAAACACTATTTTTATTTTTTTCTTTTTTTATATGTTTTAGATGCCAACTTTAAAGAAATTTCCAGGTTGTGCAAAAAAAACATTGACTGAGTTATGATTTTTTTTATCAATACTATTTTTTTTTTCAAAAATCGAAATATTGGTCGCAAAAATTTTTCAACTTCATTTTTCGATGTAAAATCAAATTTGCAATCAAAAAGTACTTTGGGGATACACGGAGAAAAATGAGTTCCTAAAATCGTGAACAAGCGTTCATGAAAATGGGAACCACGAACAAAGTGTTCAAATTTCATGGTACGTTTTTCAAAATCGTACCATGGGAATTTAACACTTTGTTCGAGGTTCCCATTTTCATGGAAGTTTGTTCACGATTTTGGGAATTCTTTTTTCTCCGTGTACCGAAGGCACCAAAAAAGTTTCATTTGGATTAAAAAATACAAAAATTAAAATTCTAAAAAAAGACCGATTTCGTAGATAATTGCTCTGTAATTACATTCGAAATGTATTTCAAAAAAATATGTTCACTTGATACCCATATTGTGAAAAACTGAAATTTTGATTTTTTTTTCGAAAATACGAAATTTTAGGAAAATTTTGAGTAGTTTCGAAAAACAATATTTGAAAAAATTATCAGTAAAAGTTATCGATGTCAAAAAGGTTAATCTCTGATATCTTATCACAGGTAGAATAATCGTTTGTCAATACAAAAGTTTGGTTAATGCATAGATATTCAGAATATTTATGAATTAGGTATTTAAACTTCAAAAAATATTTACATTGGCATTATTAAAATAAATTGAAAAAAAAACTCACTGATTTTATTCAACTATAAAGTTCCTACCTGCCCCAACTCAAACCTCATTTCCAAGAGTAGTAAAATCCCCCCATTACGAAACCTTGAATGAATTCGATGGCCTTCGTGGCTCACTGGCAGCAAAACCCATTCATCACAGCAGCAGAAAAACCTACCCCAACATAATGCAATGTTTGATGTTTGCAGTTTGCAATGCACATTGTACATAGACTCGCTCTCATCCTGGGCAGCAGCACACCACAAACAATTTAGCACCTGGCTACGCCGGATAATTATAATTGGCAGGCAGCCATCGGATGCAACCGACTGGGTACGCACTTCGTGACGTGTTTGCTGAAAGACGGAAGAGGAACGTGAGGTTGACCGTGAAGCATTTTTTTTATTTAAAATTAATTTATTTTAAATTTGTAAAATTGAGGTGAAACTGCAAAACAAAAACATTTTTAAATTGTGTATTTTATAATTTTTAACTGTGCAGCAAAATCACAACAAATTCTAGCGCACATAAATCGAGTTCAATGCGCTAGACTATGCTTATGTGCTGCTAATAGGCATACCTAGCAACAGGCAGACTTAGTTAACTACGATCAGTGAAATTGGTCCAAGCTGGTGGCTGCTGCGCGCAAGTGAAAATTTGTCTGCTTACTAGAGTGTAATCACAGTGGAAAGTTGTTAGTTTTCCTTTCAATTCATGTTGCTAATTGGTCTTCCTTTTAGATTTTTTTAAAGTAACATTACCAGAGCAAAATATTTCTTAAAAATCCCGTTTCAAACGACGTTACCAGAACCCTGCAATAAAAGAAACCGTTTTTTTCGGGAAATTTTCCCCGAAAATTGCCACTCATAAAGCAACGGTACCTAATTGGAAGGGCGCAGGATACCGGTTTCTGGTTTCGGGTACGCAATTCTTTCCGCCCTGGAGGGGCAGTTCTTCGCTCGGTTATCAACGTGTTTGCCAGAAGGAAGTTGCGGGCACCGAGATCGGACGAGGAAAAGGACCCGGGGAAAGTGCAGTTATCAATTTATGACGCTGTTCTTGGCAGCACGACAAGATGCAACATTGTTGGGGAAGTGGGTGATGCAGGGTAAAATGAGATTTTTTTTTAAATTTTTGTTTGTTTCAAAAAGTCAAGTTCAAAATTTTCAGAGCTGAAAATTCTAATGAAAATATTTGGAAGCTCAATTAACCCCATAGGCCATTCAGGTCATTCTGAAATCGACGTCATTTTTTGAGACTTGCACGCTTTGAAGATCCAAATTTCTTCACTCTACTTGGTGCCAGGATCTACCCGACGCAAGTGCAATAAAACCTAGTGAAGCGTGCTTTCAAAAGGAACTTGGACGAGGAGGTAGACAACACTCATAATTTCAAGGATCGTCGTCCTGCACTGGGAGTTTTTTAGCAACTCCGACGCTGCCCTTGTGTGACGGGACGCATTTTTTATGGGTTTTGGTCCTTTTTTCTCAAATTCACCCTTGAAGTAGGAAGAAAATCCAAGGATATTTGTGGGATGCTTCACTGGCGGTGGATCCCGCAAAGACGAACGGGATTCTGAGCGGAGCGTTTTATGACCAGTCTGGAAGAGTTGTAAAACTTTCTCCACGGATGTTTTTTGTTTGTTTGTCCCTTGCCTTAAAAAAGTTACTGCAAGCTTGCGAAAAAAAACTGCATCGAAGGTCAATGTGAAATGTGCAGTTTTTTATGAGTGCAAAAAACGTTGACCTTCGTCAACTTCTTGGGTGATCCCTGCTTTTATGACAAGCGTACGACGAACTTCTAGGAATCAAGTTAACAGCATGGTTTGCCTTTTAACAATGTTTTCTTTTACTTTGAATGTTTTAACAATTGTTAAAAAAAAAAAATAAAAACAAAACACTCCTGCTTTCAAACGCAGCGGTACTTATTTTCCAAGCAGAAAACAATTATAAAAAAAAATCAAAGTCAAAATTTAAAGCTTAATTTTTACAATTTTAAAACCAAATGTATCACAAAATGCTTTACACACCTTTACAGTTATTCGTATTTCAAAAGATAGCAACATAACAATAAATCGTCATCTACGAACCTGTGATTCCACATTCCGAAATTTGTTTAGTTATTAAAAAATCTTTATTCATTGAAACGGCATTAATAAGCATCCTGCAGTGTATTCTGATTAATTTACAATAAACTTTACACATTTTTCAATGAAAATCATTTGTTCATTGAATGTTTTGAGAAATTGCGAAGGAGAGGGGGGGGGGGGGGAGTGGAAATTAGCAATTGCGAAAAATACGCCATTTTACATACACGGAGAGACCGGCCGGGGCAAGTCTAAGAAAATCTTGGTTAATTAAACTAAAAGTATGCGTTAATTTTTTACACAGCTTTTTTTCAACAGTCGATTGTTGATTTTGTTAACTAGAAATTGCTGACCACCAGTAACTAAAATTAATTAAAAAAATAGTTGGAATTGCCATTTTTGTTGGTTACATGGCCGAAAAAATATCTAGCAGTCGACTGCTAGAATATTTTTTTACTGAAATTTGACTAAAAATTTCTTTTTTTTCTGCTGCAATATTGTGGAATATTCTGTTAAAAACTGGCTGGGACATATTTTTCAACTATTTTTCAAAATTTTTTTTCGTTGTATCAACCGAAATATTTTTGCATGCAACAAATTATTAGTGGTGTATAACAAAACATTTCTTTATTAGACATAATTAATGTAAGTGTTGATATATATTTTCTTTAATTATCTAACTATATAGGCTGGAACGAATTTCTAGCTATATTTTAACTAATGTCTTACTTGAATACAGAAACATATTCGTACATATAATCAATAATTAGCTGTTGTTAGCAATATTTTTATTGAATTTGCAGTAAATTTTGTAATAATGCCTCACAAATTAATGCTGAGTGTTTTTATTTTCGCATTTATTCTGCCTAAAAATTTAACGTTTTCTACTAATTTGTTTTTTTTTTAACATTAAGTTGTCAATTTACTGTTAAAAAGCATCAAAACAAAACTTTTGTTAACTGTTGTTATAAAAAATGTAAAGTTTGACTAATGTTTTGAAAAATTACGTTGCATTAATCTTTTAAAAAAAGAAGAAAATTTCTTCTTTTTTTGTTAATCATCAACAAACCTACTCACCAATTCCACCTCCCCAGTTGCAACACTTTGATTTGCCACTTAAACATTAGCTAAATAGTGTAATTTTCACCTTTCACATCCTCTCACTTCATAATTAACAACACAAACTCAACAAATCTATTATATCGCTCTCGTTCGAATCCTGGCTACAAATGACAGACGTAAACAAACCCAAGTTCGTCTTTTAAATGTTTAACCAATTGTTAATTTTATTCAACTAACAAAATTTTTGATTTTCCTAAAACCAAAGCTAACAATCGAGCACGTTCATTCGAGTTCGGGAAATCTGTTAGTTTTGTGCCTTTAGCATTTTTAACAAACAGATTATTAAATTAATACTGAATTTTGGTAAATTTAACTGAAAATTGTAAGTGACAAGTACGTTTTTGTTAAAATTTACGAAAGTAAAATCAACAATTTTAATTGTTAAAATTTCTGGGCACAGTCTCTCCGTGTACACTGTCAAATTTGAAATGCTGTGAAGCTACATAAAAACTGCTGTTACTGCTGTGTTCATTTTGTATTCCAAATTATCACCAAATTAGTCAACATATTCTACCATTTCAAGCATTTGTAACTAGACAAACGAATTGAAAAATGATTTTATTGAAAAATTCAAAAAATAACCCAGGATCCCGGGAATTCCCGAGATTGAAAAAAACGCCTATTTGAAATATTTTTTTTTTGATTCCAAAATTTTTTAAATATATTTTCAAGTGATTAGAAAATTTCACAAATGTTTCATTGTTTAACATTGAAAATTGAACCTTTCGTTGTCGAAATATTGGCTTTATAAAATGGGAAGCTTTTGGGTGCGACTAAGAAAACTTCAATTTTTCTCAGCGGTCCAATCTTCAATGTTCCTAAACAAATTTTAAGGAAACTTCTGAATCTTTCCGAAAAATATTTGAAAAATCTAGAAAATGTTCTTTTTCAGTTGAAAACAAACTATAAAAAAATGTTATTTTCGATTGGAAATTTAATTTTACATAAATAATTGATATCAAACAAGAATTTGAAGTAAGATAACATTTTTTTTCAAAAACAATCCTTACAATGCAAATAATGCAGTTTTTGTTCCTTTTCTAGGTTGTTAACGATGAAATTATCAAGGCTCGACGATAACGGACGATAACTTATATTTATAAAATTGACGTAAACAACCAAATTATGTTAAATTTTCAAGATTCCTCTCAGTAAATATTTTTTGAGAATATGGTAGGTTTAAAAGAATAAATAGTAAAAAACAAATCACAAAATACCGTATTTTTTAAAAGACCTCAAATTTGTATTGTTTGCAGTATGGGTATCAAACAGTTCGAAATGTTGCATGCGTTTTCTGCGAGTTTTTTTTTAAATAAAATCCTTAAATTTTCACAAAATACCTTATTTTCTCGAAAATACTCAAATTTTAAAAATTCTCAATAAGGGTACAAAACGATTTGAAATTTTGCATGTGTTTCAACTGTTTTATAGTTTTTCAAATGTAATTCTCAAATTTTCTCAAAAAACCGTAATTTCTCGAAAATATTAATTTTTTTGTATTTTGCAATATGGGTATCAAACGGTTCGGAATTTTGCATGCATTTTCGCTGTTTTAGAGTTTTTTGGATGAAACAACAGGCAAAATTTCGCTTCATTTGATACAATCATGAAAATTTGAGTACTTTAAAAAAATAAGGTATTTTGTGAAAATTTGAGTATTTCATTCAAAAAACTCAAAAATAGTGAAAATGCATGCAAAGTTTCGATTCGTTTGATACCCATATTGCAAAATATAAAAATTAGAGTTTTTTTCAAAAAAATACTGTATTTTGTGAAAATTTTAGTAATTATTCTTTGATACTTACTACATTAATGTAAAATATATTTTAAGTGAATGCATTGAAAATTTAACATAATATTGATGGATTAAGTCAATTTAAGAAAGATTGAAATGAGTTATCGTTCGTTATCGGCGATGAGATTATTACCGATAGAATAATCGATGTAACGATAACGATAGATTATCGTTATCGTCCCGACGATAACGATACCCTTATCGTTATTATTGGTGTTGCGACGGAGCACGTCCAAAATACGGCCGAAGCAATCCCCTCGTACTACGTCAGTATTAGTGTTTGTTTTCGTTTTGACTGGTGCCCGTGCTGTCACTTGGCGATCGATCAGAAGTTGAAAACTATCTGAGCAAGCGGGAGCACGGGTGCAGCTAAGAAAGTAGCTGCGAAAAGACACCGTAAATGTAAGTTTATTGTTTATTGTGAACGTTGTTAGCTGTAATTAATTTATAAATAAAATTACAGTTTTGTAGCATGTGGTGAATAAAAGAGTTTTATTTACCCTGCTGACGGAACCGGTGCCCGGTTGAGAAATTCCCGCCTGCCTCAACACTACAAAAATTTACGACAGAGAACGCCGAAGATCGGGAATCTGTGGCCACCGCTAGGAGCTTGAAAAGCGCGGCGGAAGTGGCACTTCGTCCCACCCGGAGACGTCCCTTCATTCGGAGCGGGTTGCTGTGGAGTTCGCGGGAGCTGATGCAATGGCGGCTGAAACGGCAACAAAATGGAGTCGGTGAGGCGAAAGTTGCCAAAGGAGGTTGAGACGATGTGATCACCCGTGGCCCATAAATTGAGCCAAAAGAGGTCGGGCACGGGTGGGAGACGGAGGTCAAAAGATCACTTTGGAACGATACGCGCTATCCACTTCAAGTTGCAGACGTCGTCGGCAGCACCAAAACCAGCGAAGCATCTTCGGGACGCGCTACGATGACGAAGGCGTAAAACTCCGGCTTCGGCTAACCCGAAGTTTTACGGGGGGGAGTGTTGCGACGGAGCACGTCCAAAATACGGCCGAAGCAATCCCCTCGTACTACGTCAGTATACGTGTTTGTTTTCGTTTTGACTGGTGCCCGTGCTGTCACTTGGCGATCGATCAGAAGTTGAAAACTATCTGAGCAAGCGGGAGCACGGGTGCAGCTAAGAAAGTAGCTGCGAAAAGACACCGTAAATGTAAGTTTATTGTTTATTGTGAACGTTGTTAGCTGTAATTAATTTATAAATAAAATTACAGTTTTGTAGCATGTGGTGAATAAAAGAGTTTTATTTACCCTGCTGACGGAACCGGTGCCCGGTTGAGAAATTCCCGCCTGTCTCAACAATTGGCCTAATATTTTCAACTATCAGAAAATGTTATTCCCAAGTTATTTCCGTCTGCTCGGGTTTAGAGATTTTTCTATTAAAAGTAGTTTTTTTTATTACTTTGATTATTTCTTAAATCAATTATCAGACACATTTTTAAAGTTCCTAAACTATCAGCAAGGTCATCGACCTTTTCTCAAACCTTTCCAAAATGCCTCAACCTTCAGCAACGTTCACATCTCTGTTGACCATTACACTTGAAACCCCTTTCAACGAAAAAAGAGCTAATAAAGCCGCTCATCCTCTCCTCAGCTCTCAGCTCGCAAGGTGGCGGCCACCAACTCTTCTGAAAGTCTCCCCTCGAGGATGATCCAACACGCAAACACTTTCGGTGTTGTTTGTTCTTTTGGCCGCGGGTTAAAGAAGATCTTTTTGGTGGTGCTTTTTTTTCGGGAAGAAAGCGAAATTCCGGTGAATTTTTTGTTGTTTCTTTTCGCGAGTTTCGACAAACTTAAAGTTGAATCACCTCTTTTCGGGGGAGATGTTCTGACTGTTTCTTTTCTTTTTTTGCGGAGGTGTCATTGACCTTTCGTTTGATGCTGCCTTTAGTAGGTTGACTTGTGAAACAGCACTGGATTTGTTTATTTATGTATTCAAATCCATTCATCTTCTGCGAGCAGGAACAGCTGAATAATTCAGCCAATCATCCCGAAAGCTGAAGCAGCTGATTCTGACCGTTGACCACTTTCGCCAAAGCAGCTAGAAGCTTGATGGTATGTTTTTTTTTATTCTGAAGAAGAATTTTCAACATCATTTTTGTACTTAGGGCGGTTACAGGCAACTTGTAAGTCAAAACCTAGATCGCAAAAAGAAAAATAGTTCCAGTAGCTGCTTGCTGACAGCCTCAATGACGTGCATGTTATGCAGATTCACTCTATTAATCATTTCCATATTTGTCCCGGTTCGACGTCTGATGTGTAGTTTCAGGGGATGGGGAAGAGATTTGAGCTGTTGAGAATCTGCAGCAGACTGTGATAAAGATGATGACGATGGCGACGGCGACGACCGGCCACCGTCGTCTGATTGATGAAGAAACGACGAAAGCAAAAACTTTTGCTTGCGCTAGAATCAAGTTGTTGAACTCGTTGGGCCAATTACACTTTAGTTTCAGCAGCTTTTGCTTAAAAATTCAATGTTGAAGTGAGAATTATATCAAAAGTGCAATTGCAAAACTTTTGCAATCTATTTTTGACTTTTTGCAAACATTGATCCAAGAAAAACATAAAACTTTAGTGATCTTCTCCAGCAACAAAAACGACACGTTTTGGTTGATAGCCCGGGAAGACGGTAATAACAAAATTCATGCCATTTCAATAACAAATATTGTTAAAATAACAGAAAGTATTATGGAATCTTCTTGAAAAATCATTTTTTGCATAAGAGTATAATAACAGTTTATGATATCATAACAACATTTGTTATTGGTCTGATATTGGTTGGAAGCCAAAACAACTTTGGAATAACATTTTTTGTTATGGAAGAATAACTGCAACTGTTATTGGGATGATCGGATTAGTTGTTAAAATAACAAAAAATAATAACAAATATTTGTTCGAAGAATAACTGAAAATGTTATTAGTCTGTTATTATAATAACAATCCAATAACAAGAAAATCATAACGACGAATAACACATCTTGTTATAAATAACATAATATGTTATTAGCCTAGTAATTTTAAATATCAAAAAATGTTATTCCCAAGTTATTTCCGTCTACTCGGGAAGTCACATTTTAAATATTCATTCGTATTATTATTGGTCCAGTCATCAATCGCTGCTGGATTAACAATGACAAATGTTTATCAGAAATAAAACATGATATATCAATTGTGACATAAACTTTGAAAAACATTTGCAACGGCCTAACTGCTTGCAATTTTTTACTTTTTTTTTGTTTTGTTTTTTTTATGATTTGAAGGAACATACGAAAATTAATGACAAGTTTTGGATTTTTTGATTTTAGGGTCACATATTACCCAAGGCCTCAAAGGGCTATAGTAAATTGCTAAACGTACAAATTGGAAAAATGTTTTTTTGCAAATTGTATTATTTTATTAAGAGCACAATTACACTGAATATCACCTTAACTTACTTATTTTTGCTCTGAACATAAAGTTAGTTGAAATCAATACTCAAAATATTTCATAAAATGCCGTATCGTCTGAAAACATTGGAAAATTCTCATATTTTAATTTTCACTTCTTCAAATTTTTAATTTTAAAATATAAGAGATTTCTCAGAAATACTTTTTTTCAAACATATTTATATTCTTGAAGCAAATCTGGATATTTTATTATTAAAAAAATATTTGTTAAATAATGGTATATTGTGAGAATATTAAAACTATGTTCTCAAAAAATTTCATGAGGTAAACACATAAAAAAATGTTTATTCGCAATATGCAAATTTTGAAAGAAATAACATTTTAAAGAAATTACGCTATTTTGTGTTTTTTGTATTTTATTTAAAAAACTTAAATCTTATTGAAAACTTTTAATTTTTTTTATTTCCAATTAAATACATCTTAGAGTATCGTCAATAATAATAAAAGTACTGTTGTCATTATCGCACCTCAATTAGGTTATCGTTAACAACCTTGACCTGAATATTGTCTAGTGTTCAGATTTTTTATGCGTTTCAATTAAAAGTGATAATAAAGATTGATTGAGTGGTAGAAGTATCTAACGATATTTGTAAAATCCCCTTTTGACTGAATATTTGAATTATAAATTATACATAATTGAAAATAAGCATAATGATGCCACATTTTTTAAAAGTATTCAAATTTTTAAAATTCTCAAAAGCAGTTTAAACGAAGCGAAATTGAGAATGCATTTTCACTTTATTGGAGTTTATTTTTTAAAATACTTAAATTTTCACAAAATATCGTATTTTTTCTAACTATTTAAATTTTCATAATTTATAATATAAGATCAAACAAAGTTAAATTTTGTATGAAACGGAATCGACGTAACACCTTATAATGTGGCCCTCTTAAACCTTGCGGTTTCGTCAACGGATCCACAGGCGTGTATCGTTCTTTTTGCGACAAGACTCCGCCTCCCGGGTCTCCTAAGTGTGAAGGTATGGGCACGGGGAGAGGGCACCGAATACCTATATTTACACTTAGAATTTTTTGCGTCCGCCCCGGGATTCGAACCGGCAACCTCTGGATTGTGAGTCCAGTGCGCGGTCCGATTGATCCACACAGGCAGACAGATAAATTTTGTATGAAATTTCACTTAACTAGAGATTTTGTTTATGAAATCCTCAAATTTTTTCAGTGTATTTATATAAACTGCATTCTTTCTAAAATAGTTCCCAAAATATTGAAATTGAATAAGTTTGCTATAAATACTTATTTTTAAAAAATGATCAATAATTACATTTCTTTATCATTTGATAAATATTTTGTTCCAAATGATACAAATTTTTTATTCAACAAATTAGTTGTTTCATCATTTTTTAAACAGGAAAAATCCAGAATTTTTTTCTAGGTGATAAAAAAAATGCATACCAGAAAAGCAACACAAAACAAAACTCATGAATGTTGTTTAGTTATCATCGTGCTATCTTGTGACTCTGTGATATTTTTTAGACTTATTTCAATTTGATATTAGTATTTTTATTCATATTTTTTCATAATTATATCGAAATTCATGGCAATAACATGATTGTTTGAAATCGTTAAATAATGATTACTTAGTATTGCAAAATGCATTTCAAAAGCATTTATCTCATATTCTATAAATCTTACTTATCCTTATTTCCACTTTTTTTTAGAAAAGATATAAGCAACCGTAAAACAATATTTGTAATGACCAAATAGAATAAAACATGCTCACATTCATCACTCCAACCCCAACTGCTCACAAGGTTCAATTGTGTGCAATGCGTCCATCGCTTACATTACTCTGGGTACCGTTCGACGACCAGAAGTACTCACCTCTAAGACCTCCTAATTTCCTTTTCTCCCCTTCCTCAAACCTCTCTTCCGTCAAGAGAAGAAGACAAATGCAACCAGGGACTTCTGATGCAACCGACGGCCACCGGCGACAAACCCGATGTCCGCCGTCGTCGTCACTTATTTCTTCTCTCCCTCCATCTCTCACATCCATCTCTTTCTCTAATGTGTTATGACGATTTTTTTTTTTCGGAATAGCGGTTACTTACGGTACTTTTCGATTTCAATTCAAACACACCGTCATCGTGGGCAATAGAAGGAAAGAAAGAGAGAGAGAGGGAGAGGGACGAACTTAAAAACAAGACTTGGAGAAACAGAGAAAGAGAAGAGGCGCGTTTAGCCTATATTTGCACTGGAAGTTCATTGACTTTTGTGGGGATTCCTCTCACAATTTCTTGCTCTCTTTCTCTCGTTGTTTTGTCTGTTGACGGCCTTTGGACACACGACGGTCAAACGAGGAAGAATTTTTGAGCTTTGAGGTTAGAAAAAAGCTCCGATCAGCTGAACAGTCAAGAAAATCAGTAAAAATTATGCTTAAAAGAATCATTTTCAAACACAATTTCAATTGCAAAACCGAACGCAAACCTTCGGCAAACGATCCTCACCGAATGGACTCAAAACAAAGTTTCGTTACTGGAGCAATGAACTCTTTCGTTCGCATGTTTTGGGTCTGTGTGTTTTCATTTCTCTCCTTTCCGGCCTGCAAAATTTATCTCTTTTCCCCCTTATTTCATCTCTTCGCACATTTTCCACGTTTTCCACCATTCCATTGCTTTGTTTTAGCCTACTTTTACTCACTAACTTTTTTTGCTTGCAAGCTTCTCTTATCTATTTTTAAAGACTTCTTCGCTTATCAGTTTTCCTCGGTTCAAACGACTTACTCTGTGTGTTTGTGGGTTTTCCCTTTTTCCACGCCGCAGTTTTCAACGTTTCAATTTCGTTAATTGAGGCAAACTTGGTGAGAAAGTTGTGTGTAAAACGTGGATTGGTCAGCGCGCTGCTGCTGTGATAAGCTCCAGTGGGTTTTTCACTCTCCTTACGCTGTGCTAAACGATTATGTTCCTGCAGGAGTACAAATGGGAAAGTTGTTGTTTTGGCAGAAAAAAAAAATATATCCAGGAAAAGGGAAAATACTGGAAACATTCTCGTGGATGATAACGAGTCATGTGTTATTGCATTTAAAAAATACTAACATTATTTTGAAGAAAAACGGAGTACTAGTGATAACAAAAACAAATTTAATGTCATAGATTTTTTTAAGGAAGGCAAGCCAATGCAAATTTTTATTCAAAATATTGATGGTGCATAATGTTTTTTCGGAAGGTATGATTTTTTTGGAAAACCAGTTTTATTTTATATTTTTGAAAAACGAACAACTTATGTTTAGTCATTTAAAAAAAACCGAGTCATAGCCACTTTTTGCTATATATTTTCGATTTTTTTTGTTTTTACATAAAAAAAATAAACCAAAAGGTTCAAAAATTTCAACATACACAAAAATGAACAATGGATTTTTCAAGTTGTCCAAGTTTGTTTTGATTTTATTAATAAAAAAAAATCGAAATCAAAAAAAAAAATTATGACTTTTGAATGGTCTTCAAATAGATTATTTTTCCTCATATCATATTTTAGACCAAATTCCGAATATTTAAAATTATTTTTAATGTAAAGATTATCAAATTTCTTAAAAGTTTAATTTTTCTTACATTGTAAATCAAATTAATTGTTTTCGAGATATCTCCAGTTGAAAATTACAAACTAATTAAGTGACACTTAATAAAACTCATTTCTGTCTATTCTAATTCTTTGTGAGGCTGTATCTCAGAATCTAAATGTCCGATTTTTTTAACTGTCCAATTTTCAAAGTCTCAGAAGGAAAATTGTAGGAATGCTACTCAGCTTTTCAAAATATTGATGAGTGGCTTTCCTTCCTAAAGTTTATTTTAAAAAAAACTAAAATTGTTAAAATTTTCGATAATTATAACCTAAAAGTGACTTTTACTCCAAACAATTTTTTTCTCGTTTTTTTTTATTTTCTTGTTTTAACATCAAATTCGAGTTCGGCGACCCCATTTTAGTCAAATTTGAATAGTTGAATGCCTATTAAATAATAAATTGCATTTTTCAATACTTCGACACCGCCATATTGGCCGCCATCTTGGAATTACAAATTATAAATCCCTTTAGTGTAGTTTAGAGGTCTTACTTAAGCTCGACAATCAAAAATAAGACAACGAATAAAAAAGTTTTATTTGTGATTTGATTATTCGAAGTGAAATTTTTCCGAGGCCTTCGGATAATCAAGTCTACACGGAAAAAAAAGAGTTCCTAAAATCGTGAACAAGCGTTCATGAAAATGGGAACCTCAAACAAAGTGTTCAAATCCCATGGTACGATTTTGAAAAAAAAAACGTACCATGAAATTTGAACACTTTGTTCGTGGTTCCTATTTTCATGAACGCTTGTTCACGATTTTGGGAACTCTTTTTTCTCCGTGTAGACTGCAGTGTTAAAAAAATTGGTTTGAAAAATTTTTATTTTGAGTTTCGGGGTGACTGAGTGTTCAAATGTTATTTTTAAGTCTAATGTACCATCACTTACGTTGCTTCGATAGTTTTTGAGATAAAATATCAATGTTTTTATATAGGGGTAATTCTCCGCCAACTCACACAGCAGTTGCCCCGACCCCTCTTCGATTTGCGTGAAACTTTGTCCTAAGGGGTAACTTTTGTCCCTGATCACGAATCCGAGGTCCGTTTTTTGTTATCTCGTGACGGAGGTGCGGTACGACCCCTTCCATTTTTGAACATGTGAAAAAAGAGGTGTTTTTCAATAATTTGCAGCCTGAAACGGTGATGAGATAGAAATTTGGTGTCAAAGGGACTTTTGTTGAAAATTACACGCCCGATTTGATGGCGTACTCAGAATTCCGAAAAAACGTATTTTTCATCGAAAAAAACACTAAAAAAGTTTTAAAAATTCTTCCATTTTCCGTTACTCGACTGTAAAACTTTTTGGAACATGTCATTTTATGGGAAATTTAATGTACTTTTCGAATCTACATTGACCCAGAAGGGTCATTTTTTCATTTAGAACAAAATTTTTCATTTTAAAATTTCGTGTTTTTTCTAACTTTGCTGGGTTATTTTTTAGAGTGTAACAATGTTCTACAAAGTTGTAGAGCAGACAATTACAAAAATTTTGATATATAGACATAAGGGGTTTGCTTATAATCATCACGAGTTATCGCGATTTTACGAAAAAAAGTTTTGAAAAAGTTGGTCGTCATCGATCATGGCCGTTCATGGTCACCCGCGACAGACACGGACGACGAAACAAAGAGAAACGCAAAAAGTAACTTTTTCTAAACTTTTTTTCGTAAAATCGCGATAACTCGTGATGATTATAAGCAAACCCCTTATGTCTATATATCAAAATTTTTGTAATTGTCTGCTCTACAACTTTGTAGAACATTGTTACACTCTAAAAAATAACCCAGCCAATTTAGAAAAAACACGAAATATTAAAATGAAAAATTTCGTTCTAAATGAAAAAATGACCCTTCTGGGTCAATGAAGATTCGAAAAGTACATTAAATTTCCCATAAAATGACATGTTCCAAAAAATTTTACAGTCGAGTAACGGAAAATGGGAGAATTTTTAAAACTTTTTTAGTGTTTTTTTCGATGAAAAATACGTTTTTTCGGAATTTTGAGTACGCCACCAAATCGGGCGTGTAATTTTCAACAAAAGTCCCTTTGACACCAAATTTCTATCTCATCACCGTTTCAGGCTGCAAATTATTGAAAAACACCTCTTTTTTCACATGTTCAAAAATGGAAGGGGTCGTACCGCACCTCCGTCACGAGATATCAAAAAACGGACCTCGGATTCGTGATCAGGGACAAAAGTTACCCCTTAGGACAAAGTTTCACGCAAATCGAAGAGGGGTCGGGGCAACTTTTCCCGATTTCGTGTGAGTTGGTAGAATATTACCCATAGTTAAATATGTTTCTATGCTTTTTCAAAAAATATTTATACTTCTTTGGTAAAATGTTTGAAAAGTCAGGATTTGCCAAAATTTCTTAAACTAGTTTTGCTTGTAAAATTATCGATTCATAATTGCACTTCAAATTTAATTCGAAGCACGTCTAAATCTTTTCACTTTTTTTTATAATTTTCAAATTAAGTTTCACAATATTTTTAAGGAGCTAAGTTTAATTTTTTATTTTTTTTTTTTCATTGGGCACGTTATATAAAATTTGTTGTACTGAAAATGCCCCTAAAATTTGGAGATTTTTTGAAATGTGTTTCAAAAACACATCAAACGTCTTATTTACAAACTAATTTTATTTTCTCCTTGGACAGTTGTAAAAAGAATCCAAAAATGCATTCCGTTTTTAGATTTGAGTTCAAAAAAAAAATGCATTCCGTTTTTAGATTTGAGTTCATTTTCATTGAGAAAATCATGACACCTTGAGAATATTTAAATATTGCTATTTATCAACATTTTTTAAATTATAGTTTACTAACTTTTTGACCTTTTCAGAATTTTATGAAAATTACTTTTTTTAAGTACTTTAAACAGATTAAATTTGTATTATTTATTTTTAGAAAAAAATCACAATCCTATCAAAGTCACCCCAGCAACCTTGCCAGATTATTTAATGACAGATCTGTATTATCTTAAAAATAAATCTGTATTTTATCTGTATAACGTCGAATTCGGAGCCATAGATTTAGGCTTTTTAATCATATTAAAGCATAATTAAATTACTAAATTGTTGAAATTTTCGAATATCATAATTTAAAAAAAATCTGTATATACAGATTTTTGTGATTTTTGGGATCGAAAAATCTGTCAAATACAGATTTATCTGTATATCTGGCATGGCTGCACCCCTGATTTTCAAAAAAAAGCTAAAAAATCCCACAATGCATTACCTGTTTAAAAAAATGCAGTTAAAAAAACAATGTTCTAAGAAACATAAAATTTGAGGTTGTTCTATTTGATTCTGAGATACAGCCACTTAAACATAAAGAAACAATAATGATTAGGTTTTCTATTTTTGACGATCTCATTTTTTTTTCTTTTTTGAGAATTCTATGCGTACGACAAATGATTTAAAAGGGCCATTTATAAATTTTTTGACCCTTTTCTAAATGTTAGTTATGATTTCAATAATCTTGTCCAAGATTTACATTTTGTTGAAAAAAAAAAAAAATACATTCTTCTTATGCAAAACTCATGATATATAATTCATGTGTAAGCCAAAGTGAGTTGCGTTTCATTTTTAGGAAATGTCAGCATTGCTTATCTAACAATTTCCGTAAACTGGTCAACAACCTCATCAGGTTCCCACAGTATTCGCACTTTCGTTCCTCGTTACATTTGTAGATCATCTCTCTATTGATACCACCGTTTAGTTGCCAATAATTGACTTGACGCACGATCGCCTTCAGATCAGCTGCGCGTTCATTGATCCGTCTGTCAACACAAAAATCTTCCCAACTGTTGCTTGAACTAGCGCCAAGTTGAACGCACCTAATCGAGGACAGCAGTGTTGTCGGTCGCGTGAGAGATTATTTGAACAGCGAGATTGACAGAGAGGAGAGTCTTCCGCCTACACAACATCTCACCGGCGACTTGTAATTATATCAGCTCTCAGTAGTATGCACTTGCACTGGTATCTACAAGTTCAAGTTCGACCTGGGTGAGTTCGAGAAACTACATGTTTCAACATGAGAACTTTGTAACTTTAAATTTAAACGTTATGATCGGTACCGTGGTACCAAGACAAGATCATAAAGGTAAAGACACTAAGAAACGATGCTGTAAAGCTGACGACCCCTCGAAGAGAATACCCGGAAAGAGAAAGATATGCGACAAAATGCCACTTTTGTAGGCTCTTGGGTGTCTTATACCCCTATTATTTCATCGATTGACAAAGAACCAGACAGCAGTTAGAGCGAAGCGAAGAAAGGGGTTGGGGGGGCTATGAAAAATTACGTGTTAGAGCGCGCCGTTAACAGAGAGTACATCCAAGAGTCGCCAAGATCGGCGACATAACTGTACAACACCACCAACTGGCCAATTCCTTCCGAGTGGGGACGACACCGAACCGGTTCTTGAGCGGTTGTCCCGGGGGGAGGTGTTGCAGTGTTATGCAAGTAATGGCAACTACCGTGGCGCGGGCACTGCGCTTGGGAAGCTCAGCTGAGAAGGGATAGGTAGAAGTCATGTTCGATAGATCACGATCTGTGGACGAGTAAGGATCGTCGGCGATAAGATCAAAAGCCTAGATAAGGCACCATAGAGCAGAACTTCTTCAGTAGATTTATGGCAGAGTTCATTACAATTTACAATATCAACCCGGCCCTAGCAATCACAGCCTAATTTTAATCGAAATAGAAGTTGTGCAAAGTAATATACAAATTTAAATCATTATGTATTTCTAGTAATCTATTCAAAGTAAAATTTAATTACAAAAAAACATGTTCAGAGCATTCCTATTCCGGAAAAGCATCATTTCAAGCTCTACAGCTCAATGGAAACATAAAGAACTCAATCAGCACTTTGACATTTCCATCTCGAGATTCCTCCGATATCCGGGCTACGATGACTAAACCGCTGCTGACGGAGTCAGCTTGAACAAATCCGTTCAGAACCCAACCCACGAGCAGCCACTGTCATCCCATCCCAGGTGGCGCTCTTACATAAGTGTGTCAATAAACTCTGACGACCGCCGCGCGTGCTTGACCGTCGTCGTCGTCGCCGACCGATCTTGTGCCTTCTCTTCGGTGATACTGGATCGCCCGCACAAACTTGATTCTTTGCCTCTTTTTTTCTGCACAGCCTCTCTTACGCGCAATATAGCGCGCGCGCGTTCTCCGAGTATTCCAGAAGCTCGGTCAGCTCAACCCACCACAGATTGACAGGTGGACCCGAGGGGCTTTAGGGTTACCATTTGACTACTCACAAGTTTGTGAAACACAATTTAAATCAAGTATTGGTTTTTTTAGAACAGCAAAAAAAATGTTTTTAAATATATTGTTAATAAAAAAATCCGTCATCGCATTCGATTGTTTGTCCACACTGTTGTTCTTGCTCCGATCTGTTCCATTCTCCTTTTACCTTCGTGCACTCACCATCGAGCTTCACCCCGAACCCCCCAACGACGATGACGATAATGGTGACGGTGATAATTTATAACGGTAAACTCGCGACCGATCGCGCTGGAGAGCTTTTTTTGTTGTTGTTTTTGCTCTCACGAGTCTCGGGGTCCAGAATCTCACACCGCGGTTCCGAAGGGAATAACGCCCGGTCACGATCCGGTTCGGGGGTTCATTGTTCTGCGAGTGAGGGGACCTGAAAAGGGGTTGACAGCAGTGTGGCAAAACATGAGTAATCCTGCAGTTTAGTCAATGATGATATGGGAAGAAAGCATTTCACTGAGATTTGGGCGATGAATCATTTTGATGTTCTGACTTTAAACGGTATTTGTTTTTATTTTCTTGTAAACAGCATTTACAGAGTTTATTTTTTTTTAAGAGGTCCTTCAAGCTTTTTTGTTTCATATGTTTATAGGACCTTTTGAAAAAAACTCTAGATTTTTAATTGAAATGTGAAATGTTACCCGTATATCACTATTTTAGATTTCATTGTTTTATAATAGAAAAGGAAAACTTTTCAAAAGTGATTTTGAATATGCATTGTAACATTCATCTACCCGATCAGACAGTAATAACTAAATTCAAGCCATTTCAATAACAAATACTGTTAAAATAACAGAAAGTGTTATGGAATATTCTTGCAAAATCCATTTTTGCATAAGAGTTCAATAACAGTTTATGTTATCATAACAAAAGTTGTTATTGGTCTGATATTGTGTGAGAGCCAAAACAACTTTGAAATAACATTTTTTGTTATGGAAGAATAACTCCAATTGTTATTAGGATGATCGGATTAGTTGTTGAAATAACAAAAAATAACAACAAAGATTTGTTCGAAAAATAACTTAAAATGTAATTAATCTGTTATTACAATAACAATTCAATAACAAAAAAATCATAACGGCGAATAACAAATCTTGTTATAAATAACATAAAATGTTATTGGCCTAGTATTTTCCAATATCAAAAAATGTATTCCGGCGTTATTTCCGTCTGCTCGGGTAACAAGAAGTTTTGGTGTATTTTTATTGCAAAATGAAAACATGTTGCGGTTCTACATATCACAATTTTAGTGATATAAAACAGATAAAAAAAAAATTTCATGAAATGCGAAAAAAAATTAAAAATATTGCTTGTACACAACAGACCAGTACGTAATTCAAAAATTAACAAAAACATTCATGCCAATCCCCAAACCTTAAAAAGTTTTCTTAAAAAAATCAAGGGCAATCAATGCAAAATTAAAAAAAAATCATTTCAGATCTTGTTGATTGTACAGCTGGGTCCTGAAATACAGCCTGTGGAAGTTTTTATAGTGTGAAAAAAAAATACTTTTCCCAGTGTCACCTAATAAGATCTAAATGTTCAACTGATGATACCTCAGCAACTGAGGGTTCGATTTTCAATGTCAACAAATATAACCATTGTGAATTTTCTGCTAATTTTAGTAAGAAAACATATCAAAAAATATAAATCAACCCTTTTATACAAAACATTTCTAAAATAAGTGTTCTCAGTGCTTTTCGAATTTTTGCCTTTTTAGCTTTTAAGCATAGTTTTAAAAATGTTTGAAGAATTTCGTCGTGCTTTGATATCGATATTTAGAAAATTATGTTCAAACATTTTTTAAATATTGTTTATTTTCTAATTAAAAATCGGACAAATATTTGTCTAGCTAGAATTATAGCTTAATTTTTCGTAATTTCCGATTTCCAAAGTCCAAATAGAAATGTTCTAAGGCAGTTGCAAATATTTTTCAAAGTTTATGTCACCTGCCCCCTTGAAAGTCAGCTCGAAAAATCAGAGAGCAATTTTTGTTTCGAAAAACTTCAAAATTTTCATGTTAATAAAAATTTAATCAACTGAAAGCCATTTCTTATCCATTTTCCTGCGTTTATGTTTTAACTCCTTTAACAACATTTTTATATTTTATGAACTACCAATGTACAGTCCACAAAAAGTTTTTTTTTCATCGCAAAAAAAAATCCATCAATGCATCGATATTTTAAAAACTGGACTGATGTAAAATGCATTTAAATAGTCAGGACTTGGTGCCTGCATTTCCCGTTACAGTTTATATGGAATTCCAATAAGAATGTAACATAAAAATCAGGCTTCGGGTTCAGACTGTTGATCACTTTTTTCATCCAAATGATGGCCTAAGCTACCTGATAAAAAATTATTTTAAAAATGAATATAAATCGAAACTGCTTAAAAACTGCTTTTGTTTTCTTAATCCATATATAAAAAAATTATAAAAAAAACAAATATTTGTTTTGAATTTATTGTTTGTTATAAATAATTATTTTTTCGACTTTTCTCATCTGAATTTTCATTACCATCGCCTACATGTTTGTGGAAGGTACCAAATCGATCAGAAATTCCTTCGAGAGTTTAAATTTTTCGAAAAACAATTAGCATACAATTTTTTAACAATTTTAACAATAACATACAATTGTTGTATGAACCGTTGCCAGAATTGAATGGAGACTTTTAACGGCAAACTTATTATGAAGAATGGATATTTCAGTGTTTTATTCAACCAGTCGACAAGATGTAAATTTTTTCAAGTGTTTTTTTAAATACGTTAAAGATCCAAAATTGCCCTTATTTTCCACTGAAATTCAAAATAAATCTACAGATGTTAAACTTAATTATTTTTTGAAAACACAGAAAAACTATGCAAAATAAGCTTCAATCAGTATTTCAATGATATTTTTGCCAAAGCAAAACTTTTCGCATTTTTCTTTATGCTCTTTCTTTTCCGCATTATTTACATCACCAACAACTAAAGGTCACGTGCAAACATTGTAGGCTCAGGTGCAATTACTAGAGCAAACGTCTGCAGTTTTTACACCACATCTGCCTCTCTATACCTACCATAAGATACCAGTTACGTGTCTGGCGCCCCAAGTGCCTGATTCCAACCCTTCATCTCGCAAGAAACGTTTTTTCCCGCTATGTTTATGGGACGCCACTCGAACGGAGGCCGCCTTCCACCCCCGCCAAAGTTCAAACCTCGTCAAAAGTCAAGATCATCACACTGCACTGTGCCCCTTTTTCCCTTTGCCATTTCTTTACTTTTCTTTCTCTTTTTGCATCGGTGGTTTTTATAGTATTTGTTTGTAACTCAGAGACTCTCTATTATGAAACTGAAAAGTATGCTAATGACCTCGCTGCGGAGAAAAACGAACAAACGGGTCTTTGAACATTTGACGGAAAAAGGGTGAAATAGTCTTACGAAAGGGCATATTTTTGACTTCTTGGGTTGGTTTTTGATTAATTTAAATGTATTTTTTGTTTAGCTAGTGTACAAGATAAATGACCCTCAAAAATGTCTCAGATAACATAGAATCTCAAAACAGAATACGAACCGTGATCAATCACTGAGTAATTGACTCCATTTATCACATTTGATGAGCAACCATTACCATCAGTCAACATTTGCGTTGCGTAAAATTGCATCGAGCTTACCGGAAAAGAAATTAAGTAAGCTTACAACAACGAAGAAAGATGCAAAAAGGGGAACACGCAAAACTAAGAAAAAGCACTGTTAAAAATATATTTTCAATTTTAATGGAGTATGAAAAAGATAAATTAAGTTTCAATCATAAAACTTTTCAACAGTGCAGCACAAAAGTAAACTAAAGATGTAACAAGAAGGAAACAAGATGGCAACTGCTCAGGCTGCCGGGAATGGTGTCAACGTACGAACTTGAACTCGACGGCGGCTCGTTCGCGATATCTTTGGTATAGTTGAGAGAGAGGGAGAGTGAGAGGCGAAGGGAAGTTGGCAGTAGTAATAGTTGCAAAGTGAGTGTGTCTGCGAAAGCTCAAACTTTATCTCTCTCTCACTAGTGTCTCAGCTGGTGGAAATGTGGGTTGTGGGGTGAAGTAACAACACAATTGTAGACTTAGTCTCGCTGTGTATCGGTGTGGGTGCAAAAAAGAGATTGTATGCAATTATATGGTAGAAACGTGAATGATAAAGAGCCGATGATTGTAAGTCAAGGTTTCATTCCGACCGCTAATAGATCAATGGATGAATTATGTGATAAAAGGAGACAGGAAAAAAAATGTAAAGTTAGATAGGAGTGGTCTTGGGAGTAAATCACATTGAGTTTTTTTAGAATTTCATTTTGGATGCGATGAAAATTCGATTTTTTTTTTATTAAAATTATAGTAAAATGAGTCATTAAATATTCGGATCTTCCAGATATTTTTTTTAAATTCTTTTTTAATCTAATCGTTGTTTTTAATAGGGTTCCTCGATTGAATTTGACCTTTCAAAAAGTGTTTAAAAATATTTAGAATCCAAGAAATCAAGGGGTTTTTTTAAAAGGTCCTTAAAGACATGGGTTTTCCTATGTATATGGGACTTTTTAAAATAAAACTTACGAATAGACAATTGTGAACCGAAATTTTTATTTCAATTATTCAATTTGTCAAGAAACTTTAATTGGTAATTTTAAACTATTCAATAATATTTATATTTATAATATTTGTTATTAAAAAATATTTTGCAAAGTTAATAGTTTCCAACATATAAATTTAATAAACACAAACATTTTAGTATTTTTAAAACTACGGGAACTATCGATATTTTATTGGATTCATTCTCTAAATTACTGTAGGCAAAATTATTTGACTTTTTTTATAATCTGATTATTGCAGGAATGGGTCTGTATGTTAGAATATTTTGGAATAAGAAGACAATATTTTCCCTGTGTACCCTTATACTCAATCTTGTTGGCTTTTCTGCTTTGCTTAAACATCCAAATAAATAAATAAAAAAACGGTTTTATTTGTGATTTATTTTTATTGTGGTCCTGAGGATTTCCTGACTAGAAAATATTTATTGAGAAGTTGAATAACAATAAAATTTAAATTGTTTCAAAATGATCTCAAATGGTTTTGACATAAAAAAGTAGGAAATACATTGTTTCAGGATTGTGTTTAAATCACACTTTTATTTAAATTTTAATTTAAAAGATTTTTATAAGTTTTCAAGTTTTTAAGGTAATCTTATAAAAATAAACAAAGTTTAACCAAGAAAAAAAATTATCATCAATATTTGATAATGTCAGAGGTCTTGTTAAATAATCAAATCTCGTGTTTATCGCAGAAAATCTTTTTAAAGGGTGCACAGCACCCAAGGAAGTTGTTGTCTTTTTATTCCAAAATGGTCAAACTTACGGACTCAATCCTGCAATAATGGGAATGTAAAATTAATCAAACTTTGTTGTAAATTACTTATTTCGATAGTTCCCGTAGTTTTGAAGATACTAAAATGTCTGTAACAAAAATCGTGGTGTAAATGCTCTGGTTGATGTGTACCGTTGATCAATTTAGAATATTCAGCAAAAATTCGAGAAGGAAAACTAAAATTTTCTGAAATTTTTGGGTTTGATGATTTCAATTGTTTAATGAAATCTTGCTTTTGTTTTGAAATCAATCAGGGGTCAACTTTGGTCATGTCTTAGGCTAATATTCTTTACCTTTTATGTCAAAATAAGTTTGCAATTATTGATGCTAGAAGAGCTAGAGGTTTGAGTGACTGAAAATTATGCAAAACAACCAAAATTCAAAAGATAATTATTAAGGTTTGTAAAATAGGCCTGACCAATAAATACCAATAAAAACCAATGCTTAACTTAACAATTGATTAATGAAATATTAAAAAGATATTTAAAAACACATAAAGGAGAGGAATGAGGTAAACGCGAAAAATAAAAATATCGGGAAAAAATCGGATTGAGTGAAACTTGGTTTATTCGCCTTATTAATATGTGAAGAAGTCATTTTTTGCTAAATTATTGTAGAGCACATTGACAAGCTCTAAAAAAAATATCCCAGAAATTCTCCTTAATACCCATGCGATCAAGATCAACTTGTTTCCGGGGTGGTACCCCATTTCCTCAATTTTTTATTTCCACCACAAAAGCTCGCGCTCGCGCAGTGAGTTCAATGACCGGACCCACCACGATTTCCATTTCGAGAGGAAGATCTCTTTTCGCTTTTTTTCTGGAACACGATCGTTGAAAAAGTGGGTGCACTGCAGGGTGGGGACGAGGAGGAGGTGTGGTACGATTAAACTCACTGCTTTTGTTTTTATATTT
Organism: Culex pipiens pallens; assembly: GCF_016801865.2. NCBI lineage: Eukaryota > Metazoa > Arthropoda > Insecta > Diptera > Culicidae > Culex > Culex pipiens. Next base: position 16,652,130 of record NC_068939.1, read on the forward strand.
ATTTATTGGATCCAAAATTCAATGCAATGTAGCAAAGTGGAGTGAAAAAGTATCGCTCGATTTTTTTTGGGTTTGGATTACCTTCCCAACCTGGATCACAAAACGACGACAACCGGCCAGCCAGGGAAAGGCCAATAACCGGCCGAAATTTACACAATGGAGTATTTGAGATGCATAATTCAGCCTGATCTGGTGGTCATCGAACCAGTATTGATCCTCGCTCTCTGTCGGGATGCTTGACGATGAATAATGGACCGTGGAATTTGATTTGCAAGAGATTGAAAAAAAAAGTATTTTAATTGTTTGCTCCTGATGGATTTCGAACTGAGAAACCTCATGGTAGTTCACTGAACGCAAGAGTAGGTCATGGACTTATCGATGGGTTAGATTGCTTAAAATATCAATTTGTTTCAAAATAGAGAAAGTATCTTCAAAACTCCTTTTCCTTCCGGGATCGGTCATTCTGAAAGTTTCCCAGCTCACTTTCTACAGAGTGGCTCGTCCAGAAATGAAGCAAAAATGGGAAAAAAGAACATCAAAATCACTGAAGAGGAGAGCTTTTACTTGCCACTGGTTGCGCTTGGAAAAGCAGCGCACCTGCTCGAGAGGAGTCGGAGGAGGAATGCCCAGATCTTCAGGAAAAGCCATGTAAAGGAAGGAGGAGCGGAAGGGTAATCATCTTCGATAGAAAGTAATCTAATTTGAGCACCACAACATCGGAAAGGGGTGGAAAATTGGGTTGGAGAAACTTTTTAATTGGACGCTTAGAATTGCAAGGTTGGGGGGGAGGGGAAGTAAGTCCGCGAAATCACTTTCGGATTGGCACTCGGAACTCACAACAGGTGGAACTTCAGAGAGAGAGGAAGACACGTGGATGTGGTGGAGTTCATCGACCCAGCGTGATATGGTTTCGGTTTTGGAACTTTTGTGGGAGATGTTTTTGGGGTGGAAGAGCGGGTGCAACGGCAATTGCTTCAAGGCTGTTTGGAAATTAGAACTTTCGATTGAAAAGAAATGGTGAGTACTGATTGTTGACTTTCACTGCGTGTGGGGATTATTCTTTTTGGACATTATGTTAAGAATTTAAAATTTTCTATCATTTCATTCAATTATTTAAGTTATTGATTTAAGCAATATAAATAGAAAAAACATTGCTTAAACTTGAATATTGTCATATAGAATTATGTTTATCTTGAATTTCTTTTACCGGATTCATTTTCTTCCACTTCATAAACATTTCTTTAGAAAATCTTTTACATTTTGTTTCATTTCGTTGAATTTTTAATCATATGTACATTCGTATGTGGTGGATTGCTTTGCTTTTTTTGCATTCGTACAAGACATGCTTAAATTTTTTGAACGAGATTTATTCACTTTTTTTATTCGACTTTTGGCTCTGTGTACGATTATTTGCAGTGCATTGATTTTTGTGAGGGATATTTTTATCGATTTCTTTGAGTTTTTATATTTTTTTTCTTAAAATCATAAAAAATGAGTTTTAACAAACGGGAGTTTAAGTTAAGTTCTAGTTTTTTACACGATCTTTGAACGTATTTGTTGTGAGTTTTTCATTTTATAGATATTAGATTTAGATTTCATAAAAACATGCTTTCTGTCTTTTTTTGCGCATTTTTTATTCTTTTCAAATTTGAACTTAAGGTTTTTTAGTATTTTTTACATATTATTTATTTTAAATTCTCCCTTTTCTCTCAGCCAGATTAAATTAAATAATCGTAATTATAATTAAAAAAACAACTTTTCTAATAAACAATCAAACGTGCCTCACAAAACTTTAATCACAACATAAAAAAACTTTTAAAATCAGTGTAGAAATATTTAAAAGCAAAATCTGGACATTTTAAAACCTATTAAAAATATAAAGCATTTTTTTATCAAGCTGTATATTTTTTATGTCTCATGAGAAATGAATGCCATTTATCTATCAAAGCAATTCTTCATGAAATCGGCCAATTTCGACGATTATTTTTTTTAAATTGGTTCAAACTTTGTGGGGGCTTTCTCTGTAACCAAAAAAGCCGTTTTATGTCATTAGGTCACCGATACTAGTTTTAATACAATGTTAGATATTCGTACGTAACTTTTATAAAATCTGTACCTTTTGACGAAATTTTCTGATCGATTTGGTGTCTTTGGCAAAGTTATAGGTATTGATAATAATTATGTAAAAAAAGGTAAACGGTTTTTTTCTTCTGCTTGATTAACCTTTTTCACAAGAGTCAATTTCTTAATTTCGAAAAGAACTTGAATACTTTTAATATAAAATGCATTATTCAGTTAATTTAGGGCCTTATTTAGGCTGTAGCAAATATTTTGTTGAGATTGAATGTCTCATGACTTCTACTAAATTCATGTAAAAAGCAAAAAAAAAGAGATTTAAAATGCATTTACATCAGTTTAGCTGATTTAATTACTTCAGTTTTCAAAATATTTAGGAAAGATTTTTTTTTCGCGAAAAAAGACTTTTTGCACTACTGTACATCGAATAACAATATAAATTTTTAAAAAATCAAACGAGTCTGTACCTGCTAAATATGATCATCATCGCTGAAAAAGGCATTTCAAATGTTTTCATTTGATTTAAGTTCTACTTCCATTAAAATTTTGAAGTTTTTTGTAAATTATTACTTTGCTTCCTGAGAGTAACACAAACTTTTCAAAATATATGGCAAACTTATAATATTTTTAACTTTTTGTCCATTTTGCTCATCTCTAAAAATTTTTGTTTTGGACTTTTGAAATTGGAGAATTAGTTGGTCAAATACATAGAAATTAAAAATTGATAAAATTTGGTTTTAAAGTGTCATAAAATTGGACAAATAACAACTTGAATATAAAATATTGAAGAAAAAGTCGGAGGGATCGGAAAATTTAACAACTGTTTCGTATTAACATTAAAAATCTGGCGAATGACTGTCAAGCTATCGTCTTTATTTTAAAAAAAAATAGCAAGGTCGAATTGAAAGTCACTTAAAAACCAAATTTTTATCAATTCTTGTTGTGAAAATAGTTTATTTAAAAATTGGCAATAAAAATCCCTGTACCTATTTTTTGCTTCTTCCTACTTCTTTGCTTTAGACCTCAAATCAATCAGAAATTTCCTTTAAAATATACAAATTTTTGAATATTCACGTACCATTTTTGTATGGACAACTTTCAAAATTGTATGGAGCTTTTATGGGTAAACCAATGACACAAAATCGTTCTTATGGTCACAGGAAAAGACCCCAGAAAGTTACAAATCGAATCCTTTTTCGGAATAGGGGAGAATTGCTCAACGCTGTTAATTATAAGTATTCGTATTTGTTATTTAAGCAAACAAAATAAAAAAATCACGCTTCAATCAATAAAAACAATCAATCAAACTCCAAACATAAATTTAATCCCAATCTGTGCGCATTTATGGGGTAAGTCTACAATACCGTTATTTGGTCCACGAGCTTTTTATGAGCGATCAATTTAGGTCCACCATGACCAACTAAATCTTGCACACTTCAAATGAAACTTTGATAACTTAAATAAAATAAATTAAAGTAAATAAAATTTCATAAGCCATGTTCTTTTTAAATAATTTGTCTATTTTTAAGTAGATTTTTTATAAGTACGATCAACTAAAGGTTCTGTCGTTCTGTTCCCAAACCTTCCCCGACCACAAAAATCCGTGACTTCCCTCCGGGAGTATTGTCGAGTCATGGGACTGCCCCGGACCGAACTGGCCTGGCCCCAAACTGGGTCAGCTGGCCGCCGAGCCAAGAGGAAAAAGAGCGCGAAAAGCAGCTAAATCCCATGTGGCGGTGGTGTTGTACGCTCGGCCAAGACCCACAAACTCCACGCACCGAACAACAAGCACCGCGGCGGACGGAGTTCATTGACCGGCCGCGATCGTTCGCGTTCCATTTTTCTTTTTCGGCAGTCGGTGTGGCCACTTGGGACCTCTCCTGCCTCGCTGCCCGCTGCTGTTGGACCTTTGGTGGACCGAGAACAGGGTGTCGAAACGGAAATTACTAAATTTTGAATTTTTTGGCTAAATAAAACTAAATGTGAACTTCAAGATGTAATTTCAACTCTGAATCGCCACCATGTCAAATTTTTCCCGAGGCATACCTTGAAGGTACCAATTGTTCGCAGGTCTTGCGAGGTCTTGAACACCTTTGCGATCGGTGCTCGACTCGGAATCGATGTTCAGCTCACCTCTATGTCTCTACTCATGGCGAGAGTTCATTCACCTCTACCGCGGTTGACCCATTGAACGGAATACAATTCTGCCGTTTTTTGTTGTACTCTTCTGCTTCTTCCACGACTGACTGTCGTCAACGGAGATTGTAGAAATGCTGGTACGACGAAGTTGGAGTTGTGTGTGAAGTCGGCATACCTTCCCCCCTCTTTCTCCGGCCAGCTCGAGAGTAACTCGTTTTTGGCCATGATCTTGGACTCGAGATTGCCATTCCAGTTGTCGAAGTCGTCGTCGTCTTCGTGTTGGCAACCACTTGAGGCTTTTGAAGCTTATTCCATAGCCCGGAAAGGTTTTGCGTTCAGCATAATACAGCCTCTTTACATCATCCGCGGCGGGTCGAGAGGGTGTGACGTAAAGTAGGTTTAAGCCGGTCGAGGGGTTACGTGACTTGAGGTGATTTGAATAGTTGAGTTTGTACAAGAATGACGATCACTGTTTGGACGAAGATTGAAACATTATACGATGCAAAATGTAGCAGATTTAATAATATCTAAATAATTCTGGAATAAAATTTTGGGTTAATTGAAAAAAATTAAGACTATCAATACTGTTTTCAAACTATTTTGAACTAGGTACTACATCAACTGAAAAAAAACGAATCAAAAAACTTTCAAAACCAGCATATAAACAAAATTGTGAAAGTAAATCCAGAACATCGTCTGTTCTTTCCCAACAACTTCTTGAAACTTTCAATCGCCCTCGATTCTAAATTTGGCGAGCTTTTCCTTTCTCTTTTCTCTTATCACTTTTATCCACTACAACTGCCCCTCGCTCATCGCCACCACCGCCTTCACACGCACACTCCCCTCATTAATCATTCAAATACACATAAATCAATTATCGCAATTTATTCTCTTCCTCAATTTCCTCCCCCTCTCCCACACTGCCTGCCACAAGAATCAATCTCGATTTCTTTGTTCTACGGTTGACCAGTTACTTTCACATCGCGGTACCGTAAGAATACGCAGCTCCTCATCACCTCCTCTCCTCTTACCATGCTCTCTCTCCTTTTTACCACGGATATGAGCAGCGATCGGCTGAAAGTCGAATCTCTGTCGTGGAAACCGACTAAGATCGTGGACGAAGACGACGATCCACGATAGAGAGTGGTAATTCTCTGGGAATTCGATTCAAGTTGGTTATAAAATGACTTTAAGAGTCATATATTAAAGAAAATATTTCATTTGAACCAGAATTTTTCCACTTGTCAATTTCTTAAATTCAACTTCGCTATCATTCTCTTAATTTTGAGTTTTTTTTACCACAAATAAATAAGAAAAATTAACATAAATGCCTTAAATGAATACAAAATAAGCATATTTTATTTTTAAAAAATGTTAAAAATCATACAACTAATCGCCTTAAAAAACGGGAATATTTACCAAGGAAATCACGCATTGTGATTGTTTTCAAGAAACTCAATAAGATTAATGATTAAAAAAATATCTGAAGAATTGTTTAAATTCAAAAATGAGAATCACTACATTACAATTGAATACGACATTCAAGTATCTTTAAATAATATTCAAGCATTAAAAAAAAGATTTTTTAATGAATTTATTTTTGACTCAAGAGTTAGATTCGTAATGTCATAATTTCCAAAAATATTTAATTTTTTTCGCATCATTTGCCTTCAAACAGATTAAAATTTCATCTATCAGAACTTAATAAGATACCGTCAGTGGGGGTGACTATGGGTCAAAAAACGATACACCTCTCGTATTTTCTTAATAACAAAAACAATTTAAATAACATCGAAAATCTTTCAACGTAGATTTGTTCTAAGATAGTTTACTAACATTTTCCCAAAATATGGTGGATTTTGATGAACACTACCTTAAATGCCAATTGTTTGAAAATTGACCCAATCTCACCCCTTAGAGGGGGTGACATTGGGTCAAATGAAACTAAAATGATGATCAAATACAACGATATGGTAAAAACAAGTCATCCAACAGTGTTTCTTGTTCGAGGGAATCGTATTGACACGCTACAATGTTTGAAGTGGAGATTTTCAAACATTTGGGTAGTTTTCGAGCAATTCTAACAAAAATATAAGAAAAATGATTTTTCGAGAGGTCATTTTTGGCCAAAAACGTACCCCAACTTGAGACAGCTGCCAAAATAACAGGATTTGTTCTAGGAACGAGATTTTTTCAGCGAAGTCATCTTAAGATGTCCCCTACACAACCCTTTCAACAGAATTCATTTTCATTGAGAAGAACCTGAGAAATGGTAAAATCCGTAAAAAATCATTTTGACCCAATCTCACCCCCCAGACCCAATGTCACCCCCACTGACGGTACCGAATATGAATTACATTCGCCATTAGCGCTTATTTTTTCTGAAGTAGATCGAACAAATTACAAATTATTCGACAAACAGATGTCAATCTTTCGAAAATTTGACTTAAGAATTATCATAGTTGAGCAATTTTTATTTAAAGTTAACTTAAATATCATTATTTGTGATATTTAAGTAAAGTAACTTTTTTTTGTAAGCCAACCCTAGAAACATTTTTAAACTTACAGGTTTTATTATGGTTCCCGCATACAACCTAAATAGGCTTTTATGGCCTACTTAAAACGTAAAATGTTATTAAGGAAAGTATTGTTAAGCATTTGTATAAATTGTAAGAATATTTTCTTTGTTGTTGTAGAAAATGTTCTCATGTTACCAAAGATGACCATTCTTTTTAAGCTTTTGATTAATTATCGCAGCCAATTTACTGAAGTTTTAGTGCATAGCAAATAACAAGCAAATGGTGTTTGTGGATTGGACTTGACTGAGAAAATTTTACGATCAAAATTTGGGTTTCAAGTCTCCTTTTAAAATTAAATTTTATTACAATAAGAAAACAAAATCCTGCTAATTCATTCAAACCATTCTAAAATCTTATTCCAAAGAAATATACTCGAATGTAATGATGTATTTGATCATATTTTTTTTCGATTATTCAGATGAAAACAATTTTTTTTTTCAAATTCCAATTTTAGTATTTTTAATATGATTTCATGACATTGACAGCTCTCACTTTTTGCTTTAAATCAATGTAGTGATAAGGTATTTTGCAAAAAAAAAAAACTTTATTTTATTGAATTGATTTATATTAGGATTCAATATTTTCAATGATTTCTTCTCAAATTTATTGACATTACTGTTAGATTAAAGATTGATCAAGTTTTTATTTTGTAATTCACAAAATAACTCAAATTTCACATAAAAATTAAACCATGAAAATATTTGGACACAGAATTTCTGAACAGAAAACAAGGTTTCGGAAAAAAATAAAGATGATTTTTTGCCGAAAGGTTTCATCAAATAAATTGTTTTTATAATCCTTTTTCAGAATTTGCTGATACTTTTATTAGCCAGGATATTTTTTTGTAACTTGTTTTTTAAACAATAATTTTTTCATCGTTTAGCCGTTTTTTTTTTTTTTTTGGAATCATCCGTTTTTTAGTTGCAACAATTTGCGTTGTAACATAAAACAATCTTTAAGAAAATTCAAAAAAATATCAAATTATTCGCTCTACAGCATTGCCTTGGCGTTCTCGATTGCGAGATTCCTACTCGAAACTAGGTGTTCGAAGGCTTGATTGTTGAGGCAATTGCAAACCTCTTTTTACACCTTAGCTTCCATCCATCCCGGGATTCGAACTGACGACTTTTGGATTGTTAGTCCAACTGCCTACCAGCGACTCCACCGAGACAGGACCCAGGGAGACGACTCCTACACCTGGAGTGAGCTAACGACCTAACCTTTTTTTTATGTTAGTCCGGGGCCAACATTTACTTCCCGTCCGACGGAAGGCGTGATCAGACAAATCTCGTCTCGAAAAATGCCACCGGGACCGTCTGGGAACGAACCCAGGCCGACTGGGTGAGAGGCAATCACGCTTACCCCTACACCACGGTCCCGTCATTTCTGGTTTAAAACTGTTATGGCAATATTTTATTTAAAATTATTGTCCCCCTTTCCTCATGGAACAAAAATAAATTATTTTTAAAAATATACAGTTTCATTCAGAATTAATCTTGAACGTTTATATTAATAGAGCATTTCTCTCTGATTTCGGTCATTCGATTTTTTTTTGTATTTTTTAATCCGACTGAAACTTTGTTGGTGCCTTCGGTATGCCCAAAGAAGCCATTTTGCATCATTACTTTGTCCATATAATTTTCCATACAAATTTGGCAGCTGTCCATACAAAAATGATGTATGAAAATTCAAAAATCTGTATCTTTTGAAGGAATTTTTTGATCGATTTGGTGTCTTCGGCAAAGTTGTACACCCAACTGGCAGTCGCATGATTGTGATGCATGGAGTCATGAAAGTATATCAGAATCTGCATGAAATCTGTCCTCATGCATTTTTTGCGATATAGGAGTATGACATTTTTGCCCGTTACCGACAATTATCGACATTACCGACGGCTTTTTGGTTGTATTTCACAAAAAAAAACACTTAGCAGAACGAGGATTGAACCATCAACTTCTTGGATATTGATCCGACACGCTACCACCGCGCCATGGACACTTGATGAAAAGTGAGTGAAAGAGCACCAACATATGCTTCTCTTTGGAGTGTTGCTCGGGGACGGGCCAGCATTATATGTGTTGGTGAGAACTGCAGATCGCTGAAATGTTTACACGCGGGCAAAAATGATCTACGGGCTTGCTGCAAAAAATGTTATAAAATGTGACATTTTCTGCAGCAAATCCAATGTTGCAGATTTTGAGATATATTTTTCCTTTGGGTGTAGGTATGGATATGGACTACACTGAAAAAATATGATACACGGTAAAAAAATTTTGGTCATTTTTTATTTAACTTTTGGTCACTAAAACTTGATTTGCAAAAAAACACTATTTTTAATTTTTTTTTATTTTTTGATATGTTTTAGAGGACATCAAATGCCAACTTTTCAGAAATTTCCAGGTTGTGCAAAAAATCTTTGATCGAGTTATGAGTTTTTTAATCAATACTGATTTAAAAAAAAAATCGAAATATTGGTCGCAAAAATTTTTCAACTTCATTTTTCGATGTAAAATCAAATTTACAATCAAAAAGTATTTTAGTGAAATTTTGATAAAGTGCACCGTTTTCAAGTTAAATCCATTTTTAGGTGACTTTTTTGAAAATAGTCGCAGTTTTTCAATTTTTTTGTTTGCCCACCTTTGAAAAAAATATTTTTGAAAAGCTGAGAAAATTCTCTATATTTTGCTTTTTTGAATTTTGTTGATACGACCCTTAGTTGCTTTTTAAGAAGTTTATATTTCGAGTAATTTTATAGTCTTTTCTCAGTGGGGAAGGCAAATAGACAGAAACGATACATTTCGCAATTAGTTTTTTATGCATTTAATTCAAAGTTTCTGCTAATGTGCAATATGTTTTTAGAAAAAATCATATGTTTTATTTGTAAAATAAATAAATTGTTTTATTTGTAATGGTTCGATTAACATAGGAAATGCCATAGCTTGTGGGAGTTCACTAGAAATTTTGAATAAATTTATCAAAAATTACTTTAAGCAATTTGTTTCCAAAGAAACGCTCGTTAAAAACGCGGAAAAGAGCAGCAACTAAAAGCTAACTGTAATATAACAGTGAATTTTGTAACAGATCCACGGCGATGACTGATTACAGTTTTTTACGACGACGACCACCGCAAGAGAGCGACCCACCTAAAAGAGAGAGAAAGAAAGCCTTTCTTCGCGTCGCCGCCTTCGATCAGGCGCACGAGAAAGCTCTCTCGGAAAGCTTCGTGCGATCGTTGTCGTCGGCGAGAATCACCGAGCGCACGCGATCGTTTCTGATCGCGACGACGAACGAGAAGCACAACAGAAACGGATATTTCTGCCACTCGCCGGTCATTGACTTTTGGTGCTTGAGACTTGTTTACCTGCTTTTCTTTGGCGTCGTGGGGGGAGAGTGGAGAGGGGGTGCAGAAGGGGTTGGTTGTTGCCGGTGGATGCTGGGCAAGTCTCGCATGAACGTGTGTGGTACGAGTTCTAGCCTTTTACTGGTGATTGGAACTTTTGCGGAGTGAGTTCTTAGCGAGTGAAAGGTTTTCTTGTTGCCGAGGGAAAGGAATTTCACAGGTTTCCGGCAAATTGATTTTATTGGTGCATTTGTCATTCACCGTAAATTCTTGTTTAAACAAATATGCGACAAACTATATTTTTATTTCTCAGTTTTAATATTCTCGGTTCAAAAATATCATGAATCAATAATATTCATATGATTTAAGGTCCAATGTTGGGTTGTCCAGCTCAAATATGATCCCATAATGCTCCAGACCTCGATTTTACGAAGTCCTTGAATAATGGATAAGGCTATTGCAAATTGCAATAAGGCAATGCCCTTTTTCGCAATTAGCAATTGAAATTTGGTCACAGAGTTCGTAATAAAAAAGTATAAAAATTGAAATTACGAGCCATGGTTTCAACATTTCAATGAAAAAGTGTTTTAAAATGCATTATACACCTTTCCATTTGTTTTGCCATCATTAGTTTCCAAAATATCTAAGTACTGACGAAAATTTTATTTTTTTGCGAAAATAAAAATTTTGCGGTGCTGTGCATTGGAATTTCATATATTTCTAAACATTTTTAAACAAGCCCAAACATGCTTAATATGAATATTAGGGTGGCTTGAAGTTGTATGGGAAAAAATCAAAATGGACTAATTCAATCAGAACAGGCATTTTCCGGTCCCATTTGGGCCCCCAAACAACCCCCCAAAATTTGGGAGCGATTGGGTTTGACCCCCCCCCCCCCCACGGTTTTCCCAGCCGGGAAACCGTGGTGTAGGGGTAAGCGTGATTGCCTCTCACCCAGTCGGCCTGGGTTCGATCCCAGACGGTCCCGGTGGCATTTTTCGAGACGAGATTTGTCTGATCACGCCTTCCGTCGGACGGGAAGTAAATGTTGGCCCCGGACTAACTTAAAGGTTAGGTCGTTAGCTCAGTCCAGGTGTAGGAGTCGTCTCCCTGGGTTCTGCCTCGGTGGAGTCGCTGGTAGGCAGTTGGACTAACAATCCAAAGGTCGTCAGTTCGAATCCCGGGGTGGATAGAAGCTAAGGTGTAAAAAGAGGTTTGCAATTGCCTCAACAATCAAGCCTTCGGACACCTAGTTTCGAGTAGGAATCTCGCAATCGAGAACGCCAAGGCAATGCTGTAGAGCGAATAATTTGATTTTTTGATTTTTGGGTTTGACCCGGCTTTCCGCAAAGCGATTCAAATTTGTATGGAAATTTGTATGGGAAAACCCTCTTTTTTACATTTTAATTTTTATTATTTTCATTTTTCACTCAATTTAAAAACTAACACCGTAAAAGTATAGTCCAGAATGTCCTCTAAAACTTTCCGGAAGAAAGTATGGTCCTATCTTGCTTCTGGAAAAAGATGCAGAGTTTTTAAAAGAGGCATTTCAAAATAAGTGCTGAAAATTATATTTCTTGCCAACACTGCCAGTACTTCGGTAGATATTTCGAAATCTTATTTTTAAACGTAACAAGAAAGCAACCTAGCAAAATGGTGTCTTAGGAAAAGTTGTTGTATATGAATGTGGCTTTTATTTAAAATTATTGACATGCAGGGTGACACACCTACAGGGTGTCAACCAAGCCCTAACTTCTACTGGTGACCTTTTAAAGCGTTGGTGTCTTAGGAAAAGTTGTTAAGCTACTTATTCCAAGAAATTTTGACATGGTTGGAAGACAGGGTGGCACATCTACAGGGTGTCAACCCATTTCTAGCTTCTATTTAAGACCTTTTTGATCACTGTAAAGCGGCGAAAAAGGGTACAAATCGCAAATTAGACCTGCCACGCAAAAGGAGGCTGAACAAAAATTCGTAAAAAGTCAGTTTTTCACATAAAATTTCCTGGGGAATCGATTGCGCATGTTTGGGGGCCCAAATGGGACCAGAAAATGCCTGTTCTGTAAAATCGATCATGTCGAGCCACCCTAATGTTTATCAATGCAGAAAAATGCAATTCAGATTGTTTTCAGTTGATTCGACTAATATCTTCATGGAAATTTTGAAGTTTTTTGGAAAAAAAAAATTTTTCCCCTAAGATTTTTCAGTCCGATTTTGAAGGGGGGGGGGGGGGGGCGACATTAACTTTGAAAAACATTTGCAACGGCCTTATTGAGAAAAAAATGAATGCACTTATAAACACTTGTTTTTCAAAAAAATATAAACATTAAGAGGAAAATGAAAACTTGTAGGAAATTTGTTCAGCTATCCGAAATATTGTTTGCAGGATTGGTTTTGCTTCATCAAATAATTTTAATAATTTTATATTGAAGAAAATGTAATGTTTTTCAAAAAAATAATCATTAAAAATTAACTTTAAAACTGAGGCTATTATAAAAAAATGGAAAGTAAATGATTGCAAACCCAGTCTTGCACGAGTTGCAAAAAACTTTTTTACAATTTTGATAGGATTTTCGATTGTGTCACGTTCCCCAGAAAACCATTCCCCCGAATACCATTCCCCAGAAATCCATTCCCCAGAATGAACCGTTCCCCAGAAAACCATTCCCCAGAATGTACTATTCCCCAGTAAACTAATCCCCAGAATGTACCGTTCCCCAGAAATATTTATCGTGGTTATTATTATTTCCAAAATTTCCAAAATTTCCAAAATTTCCAAAATTTTCAAAATTTTTAAAATTTCCAAAATTTCCAAAATTTCCAAAATTTCCAAAATTTCCAAAATTTCTAAAATTTCCAAAATTTCCAAAATTTCCAAAATTTCCAAAATTTTCCAAATTTTCAAAATTTCCAAAATTTCTAAAATTTCCAAAATTTCCAAAATTTCCAAAATTTTTAAAATTTCCAATATTTCCAAAATTTCCAAAATTTTTAAAATTTCCAAAATTTCCAGTTTAGTTTTTTTAGTTTTTTTTTAAATTTCAAAATTTTAATAATTTCTTTTCATTTTTGATTTTAATTCTTAAATTTAAATTTTTTAGATTTTTTTTAAATTTTGCATTTTTTTGGGACAATTTACGATCGTAATATTTAGATCGAGATATCTCGATCGTGATGCGAGAAATGAAGATTGAAATATTACGCCCGGGTGCAATAATCATCACGTTAACTTGTGTCAGCAGTTATTACAAGGCTAGAAAGTTTTCCCTTCTTTAAAGAAGGGAAAACTCTACTGACTGACATAAGTGGAATTCTACCTTTAAAAGGGAGGAGGAGAGTTTTCCCTTCTTTAATTTTAATTTCTTCTTTAATCTTCTTGAATTTTAATTTTAAAATGGCATTTTTCTTCTTTGCAAAATAAAAATACCATCAACGGAAAAACAAAAAATAAAAAGAAACTGCAATTTATTCGGCATTTGTATAACTAAATGTGTTATACAAATGACTGAAAAAGAAGGGAAAATATCTTAGAATAATAGAACGAGTCATAGGCCGAATTTACATTTTCTGTTATTTTCTCAAGAATTTTTGTCAAAAAAGAAAGGAAATTTCTTTGCATGGATAAAGTCCAATTTTTATATTTTCTAAGAATTTCCTAAAAAATCTTATCTTTGAAATTACTTTGCATCAATTCCTAATATTTTTCGAGAAAAAAACTTTTCTGGGGAATGGTTTTCTGGGGAATGGTACATTCTGGGGAATTGTTTTCTGGGAAATGGTACATTCTGGGGAATGGTTTTCTGGGGAACGGTTTTCTGGGGAATGGTTTTCGGGGGAATGGTTTTCTGGGGAACGTGACACAATCAGGATTTTCAATAAAGATGAAAAAGAAAATTTGATTAAAGTGCTCCCATTTATCTGAAATATATATATTTTTTGCAGGATTGCTTTTGCTTCATAAAATAATTCCACCTCGAAAAAAATAAAATATACCTTTATCTTAAAATCTGAGGCTTTCATGCAAATTGCAAAATTAATTGAATCTAGAAAGAAAATTTAAAAATTTGTTTAACAATTTCGAAAAATCATTATTTTCCAAAAATCATAACTGAGTTAGATAAAAACGTAGAGTGCTGAATGAAACGAGTCTTGCAGCAAGTTGCATAGATTATATTTTGCGATTTTAAAATCATTTTACAAAAAGATTGTTAATTGTTTTTTTTTTTTTTTAAAGTTCGACGTCCGTGTGTTTGATCAACTTTAAAGTCAGCTTTTCAAGCAAATGCAAAGTAGGTATTTTTCGATACAGAATGACAGAAATAGAAAGTGTTTTTAAAGCTTTTTAAATTCAATACTATTTTTTTCCTTTTTATCAAAAGTGATTGCGTCGTTTTTTTTTTTTTTGAAAAATATCAACAAAATTAATTTTACAGAAAAGCATGCTTTTTAATAAATATCAGTGTACAAAAAGTATTAATTTTTCAAAATTATCCGATTTTGATTCCTATCTCGCCATAGACATTTATTTGGAATATCTTAGTTCAACAAAGCATGAGTCCTGAATCAGCATTTAAATTTTTTGGAAATGCATTAAAATCAAGTTACCAAATAATTGCACTTCTAACAAAATTCTTCTAAGCAATGTAATAGTTTTTTTAAATAAGTTAAACATAGGCAGCAATGCAAATACCTTTTACAATTACATGTCTAAAAATTCTCTACTATCCTACTGTGGCCAAGACTGTGGCTCTAACATACTCAAAAATATCTTCCCACACTCAACAAATTATTATTTTTTTAATGTTTAAAGTGCTTTTTGAAAATTTCTAGTTAGAATTATGTTTGACCATAAGTGTTGTTCTTGCCGTGCTAAAATAATTTAAAATATGTAGAATTAAATAAAAAAAAAAGCCAAAAATATATAGGAAAATGGGTTTTTTAACACCTGATATCACCTGATGTATGATTTTGAAAAAAATATTTAGGGAACTCCAAAAAAAAACACAAAAGAAGGATTCTGAAAATCCCAAATACGAAATAAAACAACGATCCGAAAGAAAAAATTAAAGGGAAAACATCATTTCTTTATAACAACTCCATCTGTGAGCAAATATAGGCAACATAAGAAAGATACAAGTCTACTTGCATGCAATGTTTTATCAAATGTTGCATGCAACAATTTACCGTTTAAATATTTCGTTTCGTTCTTGGTTTCTTTCGTTAGTAAGGCAAGTTTTTTTTTTATATTTGAGAATGTAAATTAACTGAAAAATCTGAGTCAGAGAATGAAATATCCAATAAATAATAGTCCACATTTTTTTAATCAAAATAGAAGCTAAAATTAAAAAAAAAAAACTATTGCAACCGTCAACTGGGGCGAATCAAAATACAGTCTGAATAGGGACAGTAGTTTTTAGAGCACTTAAAATGCTTGTAATTTTGAAATCAATGGATTATTTTTGTTTCACTGTGTCAGTTCAATCCGAAACTAATTAAAAATATCCAAATGTACAGTTATTAGCAGTAGAGTAGTAAGTAATGAACAATTGGATTCCAAAAGCAGAATTTATCTCAATCAAAATGCGTTTCTAGGCAGCAAAGTTTGGCGAATTGAAACAACTAATAATATTACAGCAAATTACTCATAATAGCTATGGTATGCCTTTTGTTACCATGAATATCGATTTTTATAGATTTGATTTGATTTGATGTAATAACCAACAGGGCCACAAGATTAACACAAGAATAATTACAGTGGCTCAGACTTAAAGGGAGCATCTTCAAATTACTGCTGTATGAAGGGCGTGAATTTATTGGTATAAAATTCATACCAAAATGAAGGTAAAGTATTTTTTATATTATTGATTTATTTTGTATTTTCTTTTGTTCTGAAACGATTGTTTCTTTGGGATTTTCTTTTCTCATGAAAATGATTTGGAAACGATAGTTTTTACTCATTAATTTTATTAATGTACGAAGAATTTCGCGTTACAACAAAGAAGTATGACTAAACCTAGCGTTTATAATATACCGATATAGACGTTTTGTTAAGAAAACACGAGATATTTTGGGGGTCGAGCAATCAAATATGATTTTTCAGTACGAATCACAAAATTTTGACCATCACTTAAAATCACATTTTAATCTTTTTTTTTTGTCGGGGGTTGGGTATAGTTTGTCTCTCTCAGGTTGTCTTACCAAAAGTTGGGGTCTCTTAAGCCTACGGGGGTGGTCCCAAACGAGGGGGAACTTAATGCTAGAACTAGTATCGACTGTAGTATACATTTTGTAATCAATACTTGGCGGTTGAATAAAACGCCACTGAGGGATTATTAGCGTGATTAAATATTTGAACATTTGTGCGATTAATTACGTTTTGTCTTCTTACATCCTAGAGAAAGTCGACTTTTTTTAAGAATAGCGTTAATTTTGTGAAATAGGAATAAGATTTTCTCGAACGAAAACGAAATTTATGAGGGGGGGTTTGGTCCTAGCGTCTAGCAATGTTCCGGCGGAACTTTTGGTACAGCATTTCCATCGTCCGGAACTCGGGCTCGTAGATGTCCGGCAGTTCCTGGTCCAGTGCGTGACAGTACACCATCGCAACCGATCGCGTCCCGTGCTGTTTGAACTCAAACTCCATCAGGTGCTTCACGAACGCCACATTTGGTCGGATCTGGGGTCTTCGCGCCTTCACGTGGTTGTAGGCGTCCTTCAGGCTCATCCGGTGGTACTTGATGAGGTACGCCAGGCAGAGGGACGCCGACCGGCTGACTCCGGCCACACAGTGGACCAGCGTTACTCCACCGGTGCGCACGGACTCCTGCTCGATCCGATCGGCCACCTCGTTAAAGTACCGGTCCAGATCGGCCTCGCGGTTGTCCTTAACCGGAACCCTCATGTAGCCGGTGGTCTCATCACAGGGCAGTGGAGTGTTGGGAAGTTCCTGCTCGGTCGTGGCGTTGATCACCAGCGTAACGCCCAGCTGTTGCATGGTTGGTACGCTGGCAGCACTGCCACCGCAGAGGTACAGATTGCGGAGCAGTTTGGATACGCCGGAGAAGCTGAAAAGAATGGGAGAAAATTTATTAGTAATGGTGGTGTTTGGGGAGGAAGCTGTTTACAAAATAATAAAATTCGTGCCAGACAGCAGGGCCAGCAGCGTTTCGGGTCTGGTCGTAAAAAGAGGAAAAAGATTTAGATTTTTCTCAATGGCACCGTGCCAATCACCTCTGACTTGGGCCAGGGGCCAGGAATGTGACTAAGGTGGTGAAAATTTGTGTTGTTTTTTGCCATTTTCGAGTTTCGAGAGAAATGTCTCAGACAAATCCCAGAGGAATTTTCTAAAGAAAAGAGGCATTTTTTCCCAATTTTAATTTATACAATTTAGGCATTCTTTTACCTATGAATTGATTGAAACCAGTAAAAAGTATTTTTGGTTCTTATTGGAATCCAGATTTCCACCAAAGTTTACAGAACAACTTGCATGCAAGTTTTGTATGTGGAATTCTTTATTTCGGAAAATTCGTTGCCCACCCATAGGTTTCTGATCACTAAATTTCCAACAATAAATGGTATTTTCAGTCAAGTAAAAGGCTCTCGAAAAGTATGCCTGCAATTTATATGAATTCATATCCAATCTTAACATTCAGTTTTTCTCAACATCAAACAAACCGAATTTTCTTAGAATTCAAAAATAATAAGATTTTTCTTAAATTACACTCACCCCACATATTCGGAACACCAACAAATTCGGAACACTTTTGTGATAATTTGTCGTTAGCATGCCAAATGCAGCTTTTCTCTCAACCCTACTATTTTTAGGACCCTTATTTGGACATTTTCTTGCTATTTCACTAGTAAAAGTAGTACTTTTTGAACAAAAAACCTCATTTCAAGACTATTTTATCCTGAGCAGCAAAACACTGTCCCAAATTGCCTGTTCCATGATTGTGGGATGTTATTGTGTCTCCCACAATTGTGGAACACCTGAATTTAACTGATATTTTCACAAAAAAAGTTATCAGACCATGAATAAAACATCACTAAGCTTGAGTTTCACTGGTTGCAGTGTGTGAAGTCATTATTTTGTTAGAAATATGTACTCCTGGAGAGATCCAACGTTTGTTTACATCCGTAAGAAAAAAGTGTTCCGAATTTGTGGATTTCAAGGGTCAACGTTTTTCATCAAAAACTTGATATAAAAGTTAAAATTTGCAGTTGTTCGTTACAGCATTCGAAAGATCGCAAGAAAAGCTTTCAAATGGAGGTAAAAACGAATCATTAGGTTCAATTATCGATTTGCTATGATTTTTTGAACATTGGCAGATCTGTAAATTGTTCCGAATATGAGGGATGACTGTATAACGAAGAGCAAACATCTCCACTAAACGTTAAATTTTAGCACTGTTTCAAAATACCCCAACAAAGAACGCTTATAAATATCAACGCCCAGAGCATAAGTTTAGCCAACCAATCATGCTTTAATTGTTTCAACCAGCAAGATAAATAAATACATTTGTCTGTTCAAATACGTCAATCCGAGTTGCGTGTAGAAAGGAAAATTCCTCCTTTTTTTCGCGACCACACAAGTACGAATTTTCCCGACCGACGCCAATAACGATGCTGTTGACGATCATGACTGACTAAACAGTTGTCGCACGCAACACACACACTCAGGAAAAAAAAGTGTCAACTCTAATGAAAACATCACCTTTTGTTTCTGCGCTTGTGTTGGTTTAATTGTTTTACGTAACATTGCCGGCGTTTTCTGCTTCGTGAACATTCGTCACGACGCGCCTCGTCTTGGTTATTTTTGACAAAACATGAAAATTCCTTTGATGTCGTGGCATTTTTTTTTGCGATTTGGCCTGTGTGCGTGATGTGATTGTGTGTGTCGCGAAGCATTTTCGAGCCGAAATGGTCAGAATCGAGTCGAAATAGTTACTTCCTCATTCTTATGTGTTTCGGTTTTCAAAATATATTGAAAAAAAGTTGCACAAGATGTGTTATTTGTACTGACCATCCATCATAATTAGCAGCGCCAAAGTGCATCCTGACGAAGCGCATACAAATTCTTGGCCCCAAATGAGTCGTCGCGGCTCAAGAGGCAAAAATCGCACCATGACCACAGACAAATGTACAGAATTCTTTCAAGACGCCAGCGCAATCTGGTTCTTTGTACCACAAGCAGACGTTTCAAACACAAATTTAGGTGCAATTATTGTATACTAGTGGCGCCATCAGTGCCAACTGTGGTTATTCGTGGAACTATTTTTTGATTCGGTTTAAATTTGAAGTGATCGTTATTTTTAGCTTTGGCTCCAAACGAGTTTTGGCATGTTTTTCTGTACTTCAAACTCTAACCATGATTGAGTGACTAAAATTGCATCGAGATTTTGACGCATTCCTTTGCTGATGAGTGGGAGATGCATTTCACTTACACGGAGAAAAATCGGTTTCCAGAATCGTGAACAAGTGTTCATGAAATTCGGATTTCATGATGTTTAAAAAAAATCTTACCATGCCATTAGAACACATTCTACATGGTTTCGAATCTCATGAACGCTTGTTCACGATTATGGGAACTGATTTTCCTGCGTGTAGACCCGAAGACTGTATGTAACATTCTTTGGTAGCATTTCATTGGCATTGAGTCAAAACAATAATAATTAAACAATAATTACCCAATGGAACTAGAAAGAAATAGCAAAAAGGGGTTAATAGTTTAATGAAATCCAAATTAGGACCTAAAAATATTAAGTAAATACGAGTTTTTTTTTACATTTTCTCTAAATCAGCTGTAGCGCTTTTTTTTTTGTCAATTCGAAAATATGTATGCTAATTTCAGAATGCCACAGTACAATTCACATTGTTTACACGATGTCTAAAAATACAGTCAAGGACCATGCGTCTCCATCAACAGTCAAAATCAACAAAGACTCCCAGCTTCTTTGTATTTCGCGAGCTAACCCATCCATTTGTGCAAAATTCCACTCTGGTACTCGAGCTAATTACACCGTGACTTAAAAAAACCTGACAATTCTGGGGTAAAAGGGGCCACTCGCGGGCCATGTCAAGCACACACATGGCGCTGCTGGCTGACGATTGGCCAAAGGAATTTCTCCCTGCTCTGCTCGCGATGAGTAATGCCGTATGGACTAGGCCAACCTCAACGCAACGGAGAATGGGGCCAGATGGTTGTGGAGTTGGACAAAGTTGGACTCTGTAACAGCGAGGTGAACTATTTCTGTAAGGTTTGGTATTTTGCACACGTATGCACCTCGGGGCGAAAGGTGGGACTAATTAATCAACTTTTAAGCAGCCAGAGTGTAACTAATTGAGCGGATCAGCCCGTGGACGTCGTGGCGACAGTCTGCGATGCATATTGCCACATTCTTGGGCAACGCGGACTCGGGGAAAAGGGTAAATAATGACTGCGCACCTGAAGGTCTGTTGAAAACACCTTTGAAATACTGTGCCGAGGAAAATTTGCTTTTGAGGCGAGCTTGCACAAGGTTTGGGACGATGCATTAGATGCGAACGGAAACAAGTTCTGTTTGCACAGTTCAGATCAAACGAAACGACAAATCAAAGTCAATTTGAGCAAACATCCTTTGTGTAATTTTTTACAAGAGCAAATCTCTACGAAATCGGCCGATTTCGACAGTTTTTATTCTTTGTATTTTTATTTGACTCAAACTTTGTGGGGGCCTTCCCTATGACCAAAGAAACTATTTTGTGTCATTGGTTCACCCATACAAGTCTCCATACAATGTTGGCAGCTGTCCATACAAAAATGGTGCGTAAAATTTCGAAAATCTGTAACTTTTCAATGAATTTTCTGATCAATGTGTCTTGAGCAAAGCTTCAGGTATTGTTGAGAAAATGATAGGAACACGGAAATTTTTTATGTCAATTTTTAATTTACTTTTTTTTACAAAAACTCAGTTTCCTAAAATCCCTATTTTTTATTTTCCAGGTTTTTTGTTACTTTTAGGGGACAAAAACTTGCAACTTTTGAGCCATAGAGAAGTATGGTAAAAAATTCTACCGCTGAATTATGAATTTTTGAAAAAAGTGATATTTGGAAAAAAAAATTACTTTCCCTTTTTTATGTAAAATTGAATTTGCAATCGAAAAGTTCTTAAAAGATTGTTTGATAAAGGGCCAAGTTTTCAAGGTTTAGGCACTAAAATTTTGATTTCAGTGAAAAATTTGTAGTTTTTCGATTTTAAAAAAAAAGTGACCATGATTGACACTTTCTGAAAATATTCAGAAAATGAAGTTGAAGTTCAGAAAATTACCTACAAAATTGTCTAACAAACATTGAAGATTGGACCTCTAATTACTAAGAAACAGCGGCTCGAAGAAAAAGAAACAGGAAAATTGAAGATTTCTAAGCCTCACCCAAACAACCCACAATTTTCTAATGTCGATATCTCAGCAACTAATGGTTCGATTTTCAATGTTAAAACATGAAACATTTGTGAAATTTTTCGAAAACAATATTTACATTTTCTATTTTTATTTTTAATCAAGACTTGCACTTCAAAAGGGCGTAATATTGAATAATTGACCCTCTTGAAATATTTGTCTTGACTCAAAAATTTAAAATGTATTGTTTTCCAAAAGATCGGAAAATTTCACAAATTTTTCATGTTTTTACATCGAAAATCGGACCATTAGTTGCTGAGATATCGACATTAGAAAATGGTGGGTTGTTTGGGTGAGACTTAGAAAACTTCAATTTTCCTGTTTCTTCCATTTCCGATTTTGGTAGAAAATTGCTCTCCTGTATCTTAATTACACAGAAAAAAGTTATGGTAATATTCATCAGGGAATGATGACAGATTTTGTGTCAAAAAAATGTGTAGTATTACATCAGGAACTAGTTAATTTTCAATAATTTCTGGTGAATTTTCATCAGGTTCACATTTTTACACATTTTTTGGGTAATATTACTCAAAAAGAGGTAATATTCAACCAACCAAATTTACAAACTTCCAAAATTAATTTTTTTCTGTGTAATGAAAGAAAGAACAAAGATTTTTTTCTACACAGCAAAAAATAGTTAAATTTATGAAGGTGGAAAATTTGGTTGGCTGAATATTTCCATTTTTTTGAGTAATTTATTATCATCATTTTTTTATATTAAAAATGTTGTTCAGACGTGTTATTTTTTAAGGCATTTGTTTAAGGCAAAATGTTGTTCAGACGTGTTATTTTTTAAGGCATTTTTTAAAGAAAAGACTCTTTTTTCGATTCTGAGTCAAATGGTATAAATGCGAGTGGGTCTACGAGGTTTTAGTAAAAAGTTCATTTTTAGAGCAAGATTATAGCCTTGCCTTGGTGAGAAAAAAAACCTACTTTAATAGAATTATTTAAATACTCTGAAATTGTCATAATTTTCTGAAAAAAACATAATTCAAATCGGAAAATGAGCTAGATTATCGGATTCTTTTAACAATTTAACAAGAAGAAAATAAAATTATTTCCTAAGTTACAAATTTGAAGTGTTCAACGAAACGGAATTCAAAAATATCGTCAGATTCATCGTATTTTAGTATAATAATCAAGTTGAATTTTCGAAGGTTGAAAATTTGGTAAGTTGAAATAAATAGCAATCTTTTCTGAGTAATTTGATCTAAAAATTATTTAAAATGTAAACCTGATGAAAATTCACCAGAAATTGTTGAAAATTCGCCAGTTCCTGATGTTATATTACCATATTTTTTCCTGTGAAGCTTTGATTTTTTTTTATCAGACTACAATTTGTTTTTGGTTGGCAACAATATTTAAACTTATTATTATATATTTTTTAAATCAATTTCTAAGTTAATTTGAATCATTTTTAAAACGTTTTATTTACCTAATCTCAATTTTTTGCATATTTTATAAATAATTAATCAACTCAGTTAAACAAATATTTAATTGATTTTTTTTCATATGATACATCATATGAAACACAGGGACTGTCAAAGTAACCCCGGACCCCGGACCCCAAATCTCGAAGTTCACTGCGACATTTTATTATTGTCAGAATTTATGTCATAAATTGTTAATTATGTAAGTTTTTTTTAGAGTGCTACTGTTTTTTCTTAATTATCTTAATCATAACAGACAACTTTGTCGAAAACACCAAATTGATTCGACAGTTCCTTCTCGAGACCGAGTTTTTCGAATGTTTTATAGCACTTTTTTATGGACAAAATTTTTATGGAGACTTGTATGTAGTAACTAATGATGCAAAATGTCTTATTGCGACATAAGGAATCGGTGGACAAAGTTTTATACAAATAAAAAAATACAAAAAAAATCAAATTGGGACTTTTTACAAAATTCTTTAGAGCTGTTCTACAATTATGGATTTTTCATTTTTTTTCCAAAGCCTAAGGTGAATCGAGAATATTCTTCCACCAGATTTGAAATGTATTTTTTTGTTTCAAGAATTGCTCAATTTAATTGTCGAATAACTTCATTAACACCAACTTAAGATACTCGAAATAAAACTAATTCAGTTAAAAGAAAATCATCATAAATCAAATCATTGATATAGTATTGCTTTAGGAATCACCAGATTCTAAAATGCTGCTAATTTAAAAAAAATAGTTTTGTTTGTGTTTTTTAATGCTTTTGATGTTTGATCATCACCTTTCAGCAATCATTCAAGGAAGCAGTTATCTTATAAATCTTCTTAAAAACAATTCTGAAACCGATTCCCGCCACCCCCATTCCATTTTTACACCCATCTTTTTTAATACCTCGTCACACTGTCACCATTTCAACTAAGTGTTACCTTGAAATTCCTTATTCCTCATGTTCCGCTCGGCACAGTTGATTTCCTACCTCATCCCAAGAAAAAAAACCTCAGATTTCATTTCCCACTTTTTCGCCCCATAAAAACACAGATGTCGAGTGAAAAAAAAAGAATAAATCCCGATGCTAACTCAAAGTGACCGCACACGTGCCTTCCCTTTCAAAGTAGACTTTAAAAGTTTGATGTATAGACTCTGTCTAGAGAGGGGTTGGTGTGGGGAAATATCACAGCTCACATATTTTCCGCCCATCAGTTGGGAAAATCTGTGCGAAAAGCGAGAAGGGGGCAAAAACAACCGATCGGAATCTCAGCGTAATAAACAGCAAATTTGCTAGAGTGAAAAATTCCTACAGTTGCGATTCATCCTTTGTTAACCTTCAATTGTCTTGTTTTGATATTATTGTGTAACTTTTTTAAAGTTTTGATTGTAATCTTTGAAAACTCACCTCGTTCCCACTGCACTAGCCGCAGCCGTGGCAACTGCCTTCTGCGGATTCTCATGTCGCTCCAGCAGCGCTTGGATCTGGTTCTGGACGGGTTTGGCCGTGGGCAGCACAATACCGGAACAGCAACCACCCCCTCCGTGGGTGTCCCCGGCCGTGGGGTCATGGCCCGACGACGGCACGTCCGAGCTGGCCCGCGGCGTAATCGGATCCTCCAGCAGCGTCGCTTGGAGACTGTCCAGATGGTGCTGGTGATTCACGCTGTTGACGTTGACGACCTTCATTTCAGTGTGTGTCTCTTGTTCCGTCACTAGACTTGGCAAGAAAATTGCAGGGGATTTGTACGCGGTGACAACTCTGCCAACTAAATGTCCGTCCACTAATCTCTTCACTAAGCCAACACTAAACTGTGCTTGTTGGCTCTTTCCTTAATTTCCTCGTAATTTCAACCACAAAAATAATCAATACCGGTTCAACGTTCTACTTCACTCCAAGACTTCACTCACTTCGTTTAAAGGCAAACTTCTAGAACTGTTACAAACTGTAGCGTGTTGAACGTTCAAAACTCGACTCACGACTGAGCTCTGCGAACCGACTGCGATTGGAATGCTACCGCCGAACTCGACGACTGCGTTGTTGGTTTCTACACAGCTGGGAAATGGCCCAGGCCTCTGCGAAAGGGGGCGCCTGGTTGGTTATGTGGGGACTAGGTGAGCAGCAGCAGCAGCGTGACTGGCAGTGAAACGGGGAATGTTAGTGAACTGTGGGTGAAAGTAACAACAATTTTGGACAGAATAAATCCATTTCTAAAGAAATGAAAAACACATCATTTTTGAATTGCCTTTTTGAAATGATAGAAAATTTGTCAAAAAACTAGGAGGCAATAACAGCAAAAGTTATAATACAATTAGTTCTTTTGAAATTCCTACTAAATCAAACCATTTGATTTTATTTAACCCTTGCAAGCGTGAAATCAAAATTTTCTAAAGTAGCCTATAATTTTCGTATGGTCCAGGATCATCATCATTAACTAAAAAAAATATTATTTTTTTTAAATTCAGGGAGAAATCTATCTGAAGATCATGAAGATAAGTTCAGAATTTCTTTTAATTACAAAAACTTTGTCAAAATATAAGCACCTTTTGGCCTCCTCCTGAAATAATAAAAAATCATTCGGTGTTTTTTTTTCATTATTTATCAATTGAAGGTTAAATTGGCTCCTCTGTAATTACTCTTAGCTTTAAATAAAATGTAATTACGAAAGCCGACTAGGTCCTAACCAGGTCCCAGCACCGAAAATGACCTAATAGACATAATTTTATGAAAATAAAAAAAAGGTTAAATTGGCATGATTTCACTTCGAATAATCGAATCACAATTTTTTTTTACGTTGTCTTATTTATAATTGTTGAGCCCTAATAAACTACTCTAAAGTGATTGAGAATTTTTTAATCCAAAATTATTTCATATAATTAAAAAACGCATTTTTCAATTTTATAATCAATGAAAAAAATTAACTAAAATGGGGTCGCAGAACTCGAATTTGATGTTAAAAGTAGGAAAATGAAAAAATATGGAAAAAAAATTTTTTTTTGTTCGTGATTCCCATACATACCTTCGGATAATAAAACTTCGGATTTTCGAGGCTTCGGATAATCGAGTTTCAAACTACGCCAACATTTGGATGCAATTTCTCTTAACCAGAGTTCTTAGTGAAAAACACTTTTTTTTCCTACAAAAATCGTTTTTTTCAACTCATATTTTCATAATTCGAAATATCAAACGACCTTATTTTTTGTTTTACACTCTATTAGATTTTTGAATTAAGAAATTTTTTAAAAATATTTAAAATTTCAATATGGGTCAAATGACTCAAATTTTCATATAGGTCTTCAATAGGTTACAGTTGTGCTATATAGCACCACAATCTTCACATAATACCATATTTTTTAAAAATATTTTTTTTCACAGAATTCTGTATTTTTTAAAAATATTTTAAATTTTAATATTGGACAAAGGACGCAAATTTTCATATAGGTTTTCAATAGATTACAGCTGTACAATAAAGTACCGCAATTTTCACAAATTACCAATTTTTTTAAAAATATTAGCACTTTTCTAATTTGACTAAGAGTATCAAACAACGCAATGTTTGAAAAAAAATTTCACTGAATTGGAGGTTTTACTCAAAAATTCTCAAACTTTCACAAATTATTAAAAAAAAAAACTTAAATTTATATTATGTGCATTATGGGTATCAATCGATGCCTTTTTTGTAAAAAATTTCACTGCATAAGATTTTTATCTCTAAAAAAATCTTCAATTTTTCACAAAAACCATTTTTTTAAATACCCTATTTTTATAAATTTAAATATAGGTTTCAAACGACTCAAAATTTTGAATTGATTTTCAAAAGATCATAGTTTGTACTATGAAGTAGAATTTTTTATACAAAATGCTGTACTTCTTTAAATACTCAAATTATGACTATTCACATATGGGTATCAAACGACGAAAAGTTTCGAAAAGATAAAGAAAATAAGGGATTTTGCTAAAAAAAATCACAAATTACTATTTTAAAAAATATATTCAAATAATTATTATATGCAATATGGGCATAAAATAAGTCCATTTTAAACTTAACAAAATACAATTTTATTTAAATAACTCAAATTTTCGTAATTTGCAATAAAGGATTCGGACGACGCAAAATTTCATGATGATTTTCGAAAGATCTCAGTTAGTTCTATAAAAAACTGAAATTTTCACAAAATTTAGTATTTTTATGAAAATACTAAAATTTTCATAATTTGAAGCATGGGTAACAAATAACCTACAATATATAATCATTTGAAAATGTTTACAACATTTTTTGTCGTTTGATACCCACACAGAAAAAAAATGATGGTAATATTCATCAGGAAATGGTGTCAGATTTAGTGTCAAAATTTGTTTGTTATATTACATCAGGAATTGGAGAATTTTAATCAGTATCTAATAAATTTTCATGAGGTTCACTTTTTACACATTTATTAGGCAAAATTACTTAGTCACCAACCAAAATATAAACCTTCCAAATTAAACCTTTTTTATCACTGCATATCGCAAATGCTATAATTTTGAAACTTTTAAAAACGATTCTAAAAAATTAGCGTGAAAAGGTGAGTATTTAAAAAAATTAAACCTGTAATCATAAAATTGAAAATGCAGTCAGTTTTTGTCCAAATGCCATTAAAAAATGAGTTCTGAATAACAAAATCTTTTGTGAATTTTTCATGAACAATTTGCACATGTATTTTTCTCTAAATATTTAAATGAAAGCTCATATCTCCAATTACAAATTTAACCGAATTAAATGCAACCCACCCGACTCCAACTATTTGAAACTTTCAGTTATTCTTTTTTTATTCAAAAACAGAATGAACTTTGTTTTTTTTTTTTGGTTTTTTATCTGCCTGATAGCAATTATTGTGTTTTAGGTTATAAGAAAGAGGATAAAATCAAATTTTAAAGCTTAAAACATGATCTGAACTATTAAAAAAAAAAATAATACAGAAGGAGGCTTTTTGAAGACAACTGATTGGAAAAAGAATTAAAATGAACATTTTTCTTAAAGTTCCTTCTGAAAGGCCGGAATGCATTATCTCTAGTTATGTTAGAACAATTCGTAAACGTTGTTAAAGTTACGAGTGAAATTAACTCGAATATTTTATGTTTGATAAAAGTGAATTTAAAGTGATTAGATTCTTGTTATTTTATGTTTGTTTTCAAACTCAGTAGCTATTAACAAAATTCATAAAAAAACAATATCCAACTGTGCCTTGATTTTTCTCACATTTTCACGAACCACACAAACACCCTCTCGCCGCTATTTGTGTGTGACCGCGATGAGTCGGAAAATTCTTCGAGCAAAAGAGAAAACACCATTCCTGCCGCCTCTTTCTCTCATCCATTTTGTTTTCAGCATTTTCTTTCGTTCTGTCCGTCACCACCACCACTGCCAACCATGTGGGTTGCTGCCGAATTCGGTGGGTGGCGGTTTTTCTCGTTGTGTGGGTGTGTTTTCCTACACACATTTCAGCAAACAGCTGAAATTCCTCAAATTGTTTTTGCCAACTCTCTCTCTCTATCGTTCTCTTACTCACACCTATTAAGGTTGGGTAAAGTTGGATGCGAATTTTGTGAATGGGATGGATTAAGGGTGAGCGAGGTGGTGGGGAGAGGGAGCAAGTCGCAACTATTAATAAACACGTACACTTTTTGGTACGATCTGTTTGGCTGTGACTGGTTTTGGTCGAGTTGTGGTTTATTTAGTATTTTTTTGGGTTCGCCACGGTTGAAATGATTGTCGAAGCTATGCTTTCCTGGTTGTCGATGCCATTTGCAGCTTGAAAATGTTGAGTCTTGCCAATTTATAGTTCTTTGTTTAGATTTTTCTACGAAACAAACCGACAAAATTGTACTATTGTTTTCAGTAGTGTAGAAAGGAATCCAGTCTATAAATTATCGTTCTGCTTAATTTTTATTTTTTTTTAACCTGCCACATTTAGATAGTTTAAATGATTTGTTAAAATAATATAAGGGTTAATTGATTACTTTTAGGCTTTTAAGGTTCAATCAAATTTTATCAAATTGCATCAACATGTTTAATTTTCTAAGAAGCAAAACCATTAGACTAAATAGAAATAAGAGCAAGTGTACCGTGAAGGACAGATGACTTCACATTCGTATAAATGTGAAATGGTCACACTAAGTTAGCATGGCGAATTCAGCTAGAACTGGGAGTAATTTTGACGGTGTGATTTTTGGATCATTAACATTCGAACGTCATGTTTCTTTTCCGACAATTTGTTCCGAGTGTCTTATAAAATTAAAAAAATAGCTGAGAAAAAATCTAAATTTAGTCGGGAGCATATTTAATTCCATCATTTTGAAAAAACAACATGTTAAATTTGGGCTTTTCAAATGCTTTTTTTCAAATTTAATAGAGCAATACATATTTCAGTATGATGTAAACAAGCATGTTTCCATCAGAAGTTTTGCAAATATTATGAGAAAATGTAAAAATACGATTATTTAGATGGAAATAGTACCTAATCTTTAACATGCCTAATATTTAAGAATTTCTTCTTGTCATTTTCAAAAAAAAATGAAATTAAAAATAATTTCAATTTGAAATAAAAGAAATTCTCTACTTTTTATGTATTTACTACACTGATGAACAATTTGAATGGTAATCTAAATTAGGATAAGCATTTTCTAACAATTTTCGAAGCTCGTTAAGTTCAGCACTAATTCCTTCAGAAATGTCTTTCATAGACAACTTCCTAAGAATGAAGAGACCGGACAGCTTTTAGGTCTATTTCACGGTTGGCCACCAACCACTTCAATTTCACGACACGTGTCCTACCATTCCCGAAGTTGTTTCCTGCTTCTTGGGAAACTTATCATGCGTGACAGCTACCTAAGCGCCCTTTTCGAAGGTTGCAGAGTACGTGACAAATGGAACGTTTTTCATTTTGTTGGAAAATTCTCAAATTTCAAAGCCGCAATTCCGAACAAAGTGTGGCAACTTTTCCTTCAAGAGTTTGTTTTGCTTTATTAGCTACGCTGTTTATTTCCAAAACGATTTCGAAATGATTTACAAACCAATCGAACTCTGTCGGCAGCCAATCGAAAGTCTGCAGCTCGAATAAATAATGGCACAAATATCGCCCCCCAAATTCATCGTGGAATGCAGCGAATGCAATGTTTATGACTTGGGTAGAATCGAGGATTTACGATCGCGCGAAAGTAAAATTACGTGCTCTCACGCGGCCGTAAGAATGCACTTCACCGTCTTCAGAGGATATGGGTATAAATTTTAAGGCTAGAGCATTGCGATATTTTGATTATTTTTGGGACGAGACAGATTGAAATCTACTAGCAGGTACTTTAATTAAAAAAATCTAATAAAAAAATCATGAAATTTGAAGTATGCAAACAAATATTATACACTCAAACCCCGATGGTTTGACACCAACTGTTGTCAAACGAACGGGGTCACTTTTTAGTTTGACACCCCTTTTACACGGAGTTCACGCACACTATCAAACGTTTGTTTTGATAGTGTGCGTGAGCGCCGTGTAAAAAGTGACAGTTTGTCACTTTTTAGTTTGACAACCAACGGGGTACAAACTAAAAAAGTGTCAAACGAAAAAGTTACCAACCACCGGGGGTTGAGTGCATTGATCTAATTTTGTCATAACTTCTCTCATCTTATCTAATCATATCATGTATTTTCTAATTTTATATTATCTCATCAAGTATTATTTCTTCCTTTCTAATTTACCGAATCTTATTTAATCTTATCTTATCTTATCTAATATTATCTAATATTATCTAATCCTATCTTATCTTATCTAATCTTATCTAATTTTATCTAATCTTATCTAATCTTATCTAATCTTATCTAATCTTATCTAATCTTATCTAATCTTATCTAATCTTATCTAATCTTATCTAATCTTATCTAATCTTATCTAATCTTATCTAATCTTATCTAATCTTATCTAATCTTATCTAATCTTATCTAATCTTATATAATCTTATCTAATCTTATCTAATCTTATCTAATCTTATCTAATCTTATCTAATATTATCTAATCTTATCTAATCTTATCTAATATTATCTAATCTTATCTAATCTTATGTAATCTTATCTTATCTTATCTAAACTTATCTAATCTTATTTAATCTTATCTAATCTTATCTAAACTTATCTAATCTTATTTAATCTTATCTAATCTTATCTAATCTTATCTAATCTTATCTAATATTATCTAATCTTATGTAATATTATCTAATCTTATCTAATCTTATGTAATCTTATCTAATCTTACCTAAACTTATCTAATCTTATTTAATCTTATCTAATCTTATCTAATCTTATCTAATCTTATCTAATCTTATGTAATCTTATCTAATCTTATCTAAACTTATCTAATCTTATTTAATCTTATCTAATCTTATCTAATCTTATCGAATCTTATCTAATCTTATCTAATCTTATCTAATCGTAACTAATCTATAAATAGCTTGAATCCTTTCTTACTTTATTTTATCCTCATAATTTGTGATCATATGTATTTTGAAAATTATTTTTAATTGCAGATTTTAATTTTTAGAATGTTCAAGTAAAAAATACAATACTTGTTCGTCAGCCAACGATAATATTGAAAACCAGATGCAGGTGCAGAAATATTGATTTGTTTTCAAGCAGAAATTAACGGCAGGATGCACTCTACGCGAAACAAAAAAATAAAACGAAAACACTTTCCGCTGAAAACCGATAGCCCAAAACTGCGCAGCAGATAATAATAAAAATAATGATCATGTTGAATGACGCTTTACTTTGAGCTTCTAACCGACTTGAAAGGTTTTGTGTTGCTTAATGTTTGTTTGTTATTTCTTGGTCAAAAATAAATCAAAATGTTTTAAAATTGCTGCACTTTCACGAATCGGCAAAATACCTGAGCGCAAGAGATCACCCCCCAAAAGTGTCCCAAAAATACCCAGCTGAGGAAAAATTTAAGAGATGATCCAATCAGGGCCAATCAGTGAAATCAAAATAAACACGGCTGGCCGGAATGAAAAGAAGAAAAAAACATCCTGAAGGTAACTCTCCGACCGGCGCCGACGGCGGCGATGTCAGCTTGACCGCATTCCTCGAATACTTCTTCCAAACATGAGTGACCTCGCGGCTCCATATTTCAACCAACTGTGAGCAGCACTTGTCCCGCCCGAGTGGATCAATCGGACCGCGCACTGGACTCACAATCCAGAGGTCGGAGGTTCGAATCCCGCGGCGGGCGCTCTAAAATTCTTTGTGTAAATATGGGTATTCGGCGCCGTCGCTCCGTGCCATACTTTCATACACTTAGGAGCCCAGGGCGGCGAAGTCCTTGTAGATAAAAAGGAAGACACTAGTGGTTGGTACTAGCAATGGTGGCCGACAGCTATAAAGTCAACTTCGTTTTTCGTGAGCAGCACTCTGTGGGGTTGCTTAATTGAGAAGAGTCATGCTGGTTCTGCAACTGATGAAAATAAGTTGTTTGGGTGGACTGTGAGAGAAATTGGATTCAGGTTGTCACCTTGGCTGTCACACATATTTTTCAAAAAAAAAGTTTAATATTTAAAAAAAAACTTCGAAATTTCAAAGTTATTTTAAATGAAATCAGCTTAATGCAATAAAAAATGTATTCCCCTTCATCAAAAATAATTTTTAACATCTTTGAGTCAGTTTTTCCGCAAAAAAAATATTTAATCTTAAACTTAGAATTTTTGAAAACTAATTATTGCAAACAAAGGAATCGACGTAACAACTAATAATGTGGCCCTCTTAAACCTTGCGGTTTCGTCAACGGATCCACAGGCGTGTATCGTTCTTTTTGCGACTAGACTCCGCCTCCCGGTTCTCCTAAGTGTGAATGTATGGCACGGGGAGAGGGCACCGAAACCTATATTAACACTTAGAATTTTTGCGTCTGCCTCGGGATTCGAACCGGCGACATCTGGATTGTGAGTCCAGTGCGCGGTCCGATTGATCCACACAGGCAGACATAATTATTGCAAACCGACTGTTACAGTATAGTACTGCTGTATAATTTTCCATGTCTGTAATTTTAACTTTCTAATTTTTTTACTGAAGGTATTAATTCAGCATAGTTAAAGATTATGATTAGGACTTCTCCGAAGAAAAGAAATACGCGGAATAAATCCAGACTGTGCTATTTTACTATTATTCATTAAAAGTTGAATTTAATATTACTCAAATAATTTGAGTTATAGATTTGTTTTAAATATGTATTACAAAACCATATATTATATTATTTTTTATATTATATATTTATCCCAGAGTATAGGATGGTACAAAATTTAGTATAAGAGTTTTTTTAATTAGGATATTTGAATAAATATCAATCAAGGTGAAGCCTCAGAGGGGAAGAATATGGGTCAAAATGAGTAATTGTTAATGTCAGAAATTTTGTAATTTTTTAGTCTAAATGAGGTAAAATTACTTCACTAAAGAGTTAAAACTACACATTCCAAATATAACCCTCTAAATTTACACTATTTAAGACAATTTCTCAGATTTTGAGTTCTAGATAAATGAACCTGAGAAATTTCTAAACCCGTAAAATATCCCTCCCTCACTAACTGTAGTAACAAATTTTGAAATTCTTTTTCAAATGCACTTGACACTTTTGGTGGCAGATTGTGACGTTTTCAAATTATATAATGATTAGAGTGTAACAAAAATGACTTTTTGGCGGGCATTCTGGAGTTGGTTCCGGTGGGCATACTGAGCCTAAATCCCAAATATGAGCTTGATTGGACGTAACAGGAGCTGGCGCATTGCAATTGAATTTTAAATTAGATTTATATCGTTATATCGGAAACGACTGTTTTGTTTTTCAAACAAATAAAAATCGTCATCTTGGATTTAAAAATTCTAAATCACAATAGCGTAGTTTAGAGGTCATACATTGACTCAACATAAGCTAAATTTGGCCGAGGCCCTCGAATAATCTGGTCTGGACTGTATTATGAATCGCAAATAGCAGAAAGTTTCGCGATAACTATAGCTTAAAATTTAAGTTGCTCATCGAATCAATAACAGCAGTCATTTCGCAACAAGCAGTCTGATTGAATGAGGTAAGTTGTAGAAAATTTTCTCATATTTTTTTGCTGTTATGCTCCTTCATGAAACATTTCTGGAGCAACATTTGAAAAGGGTGCATAAGCGTTTTGACTGCAAGAACTGATTCGCAATTTCCGAGACAACAGTTAACTTTTTTACAAAACCCATGGTGTTGAAAGGTACCTGGGGAGGCTATTGTTTTATTTTTTGAGTGTTGTCAAAAAGTGTACCTGAAAGCACAGAATTAGAAAATATATAGAGTTTTTTTTAAAAGGTCCAATAAACAAAATTTTGATTTTTTGCTTTTTGGGTGTTTTTGAAAACCCTTGACTCAAGGCGGTTTTAAAAACACCCAATTAGCAAAAAATCAAAATTTTGTTTATAAAACCTTTTCAAAATAAACTCGAGATATGTTCAAATTGTCAGTGTGACTATCCACCTTTTTCAATTGTTGCGACAGATTTTTAATTGCAAAAAATTGAACATTTTTCGAAACTTTAATTATAAATGGCCTGTAACTTGAAAACGGCACTCGAGGAATGGGTGGATAAGCATTTCGACAAATGGAAATTTTTCGCCTTTTTATTTTTTCAACAACAACAAAATTGATGTGTTCAACAATAGCTAATCTCCCCAGGAAACATTAATCACATCAGTTTTTGTAAAATAGTTGCATGAGACTCAAAACAGCTCAAGCTGTCAATATGGTTATGCGCCTATCTCAAATGTTGCATCATGTCTATAATGTCTCCTTAAACATAAAGAAAAAACAAACCTAAAAATGTGGGTATTTGGGAGCTAAGCTTTTAGTTTATAAAGTAATAAAAAGGCAAGAATATTTATTGATAAATTATAATTAATCATTTCTGTATAACTAT
Organism: Culex pipiens pallens; assembly: GCF_016801865.2. Lineage (NCBI taxonomy): Eukaryota > Metazoa > Arthropoda > Insecta > Diptera > Culicidae > Culex > Culex pipiens. The sequence continues at coordinate 16,687,086 of NC_068939.1, forward strand.
TTGTTCTCTAAAAAACCTACAACTTTGACGATTTTCAAATGTTTACACAACTACATTTTGAAATGATCACATGCCCGTTTTTAGTCAATGCTTATTTCGACATATAATTTTCCAAATCAAAAATACAAAGAAAAGTCGTCATGCAAAAAGAATCATTTGTAATATTTCTTAATTTGTTTTTTTTTTTACAGATAAGTTTCTTCAGATAAAATTAAATGTCCAAAAGCATTTCTGCGTTGGGTTTGAAAATATGCGGAACGTCAACTCTCAACACCTCACTTGACCAAATCGACGGAGACAAATTCTTCGCGACGGCGGTGGCGACGGCTGGCGCGTCCCAATAAAAATATTTTCCCAAAAGGTGAACGTTTCAAAACATATCATCAAAAATGCGTCTTGGGCGTGCGGTCACCGCCGCTGCCGGTGCTTGCTCAAATGAGATTTTAACTTCTATTTTGGGGTTGGGGAAAAATTTGATCGCATTAACATTCCACGGGTGTCGCGACGCCACTTGAACTGATTTTCTGTGTTATTTTTTTTGTGTTTGCTCTTTTGCTGGTTTGTTTTTCCCGGTTTTCCTGCAGAGAGGAATGCAGAAATTTTGCAACAGCTTTATGCGTTGCAGAGATGATTTGCAGATGGGGTCGGGTTGACTCAGAGTGGAAAATAGATAAGAGAGTATAAATATAACTTTAATTCCATTAATATAAAATCTTCATTAACATTGTCATGACTCTTTACTTGATTGTTTTTTTGTTTTTTTTTTTTTTCGTGAATCACCAACTTAGATCTGTTACCTCAATAAGACATTTATTTTGGAGAATCTGCCTCGCTCAGAAATATCAAGTCTGAGAAAAGAATGCTTTTTCAAAAAAGCCATTTATTTTAAGTCGAAAAATTTCAAAGTCAACCCCGGTTACGTAACAATGTATCGCGGAACATGTGAGCGCAAAGTCTTCATAAATCTTTGTGGGCAGTTAACCCGACATTTCTAATAATATTCGCACGTGGGGGCACCCGTCGAAAAAAGAAGTAAAACATTAGCAAACGGTATCGGTGCCTTGAGTCATGTTCTGTCAGCTGGTCATCAATTTGGCGAAACCGATCGCGGTTGGAAGTCAAATGTGCGCCAAGATACCTGCCAAAAATGGACCGTGTGGCGGGGGTGTTGGGGCCATTGGAGCAAGGATATTTTTGGCGAACTTCTGTTATTTTCTTCTTTTTTTGTTAAGATACCCCCTTGGGATGGGACACAGCGCCACCCGGGGGTCACTGCCAGGTCAGCTAACGGCGTGAAATTGATGGTTTTGCTAATGGATAGAGGTACAGCTGTTTTACAAAAAAAAGTTTATTAGCAGCTTCGGGGTATCACACAAAAGATTTTTTGACATAAGGATTTTTTCTATCGAGAACTCCTGAAAATAAATTCTTTCAGTACTTCAAATAGTTTTTCAAAAAAATGGAAATGATACATCAGAAAAATTAACGAAAGTATTTTTTTCAATTACCCTTTTTAACATAATAAATAGATCCAAAAATTGCTAAGATATAATTAATCGAATATTTTTAAATTGTTCTAGGCAACTTTTTTTCCAGCAAAATCTTCAATTTTAAAACACATTCGACTTAATGTTATGTTTTATTATTTTTAGATTTAGGACACGTTTAATAACACAAGTATTTCCGTATGTTAGTTCAAATCAAAACCTACAGTTTTCAAAACATTAGATTTGCTGATATTTTCCTTCTGTTAAAATTTTGAAGATTGAATTGAAAATAGCTTTAAATTATTTTAAAAATAAGGAACCTATTCCAAATTCAAGATATTACAAATTACCAAAGATTTAATTAATCTGCCTAGTTTGTTTTAACGCCCGATTGTTTTGTGTTCGTGACTCAGCAAAACAACGATCAACTTTGATTAACGGCTTCGCAAATTATTTGGTCAAGGACATGCAGGCGAAAAAAAAATTACAAACACACCGCGTGATTTATGTGAGAATTTGTCAAGTGACAACAATGCTTGCAACGTTTTGTTTCTCTTTATCCTTCAACTGCCTAATTATTCGAACATTTGTTATATTTTTCTTATGGTACGAAATTGAGGTTAAGGTTAGCATTTAATTTCACTGAAGCTCAGTTTTTCTTGTTTTGATTAATTTTGCAGTCATCTTATTTTATTTTTATTTATTGATTTGATTACTCATTATTTGAACTATATAATCATAGTGGTTATATTTCAATCCCTAGAATTTAATTTCCCAAATTGCCATTCTCCGTTATGAATCAATCCCAATTATCCCATTCCCCAGAATGAACCATTCCATAAAATGAAAAAGGCTAAATTTGTACTAGAATTACATAATGATTTATTCTCCACCCACTCACACGGAATCAAGAAAAATTGCCCAGGCCCCTCTTCGATTTGCGTGAAACCTTTGTCCTAAGGGGTAATTTTTGTCCCTGATCACTTGGGTGCCCTCGAAAGTGGACAAAAGGTCGAATGGACAGGGTAGCCAGGTTGCCAGATAAAACTGGGAATGCCAGATTTTTCAAGTGTCTGCCAGAATAAAGATTCACCCTTCTCTGTGCCAGATATTGACAGATTTTGTCAGATTTTTCACTTTATGCCAATTTTGTACAACTTTTTGATTAAAATGAATGAATTTAATTGCAAATAAAATAAAATTGATTGTGTTTTCCTTAAAGATAATGCAAATTATCATTTTTGTGGCCATACAACCAGTAAAACCATTTGAATTCTACAAACTTTTGGGTTGATTTATATCCTTCCTCCCCTACACTATTCTGAATTTTTAGATTTCCGTCTGCTAGATTTCGCCAGATTTTTATTCGATTCTTTGCTAGATTTTTCAAATTTTGACCTGGTATCCCTGCGAATGGACGAAACGTTGAAAGGACAAAAGGTCGAATGTGGAAAATTTATACAAATTATAATAATTATTATTATAAACTTTTGAAATTTTCTATATAAAATATTTTCTTTCGAACAAACCCCATTATTTCTGTAAGTTTATCCATCCTTTTAGTTACGTTACGTTTTCCAATCCCTGAAAATATTAACATTTGTGGTAATATTTTGTAATAATAGTTTTAATTTTTTTTAATTTCATATTATATTTTTGTCCTTTTTTTCATTTTTTCAAACATGAGCATTTCATAAGAAATCAACTTATAAAAAAATAGGTTTAATAACTGCCGTAATGTTTTTTTGTGAATTTTCCCTGCTTTCAAAAATGAACGGCTCTTTCAAAAAAAATTCCGACTTCTGAAGAACTTTTTAAGTTTTTATTTTATTTTAAAATAGCTTATTCGCTATATTTTGCTGACGTTATTTTTTTTTGCATGTTTTTTCCATACTTTCCATACTTGCAGTTCTTTTAGTTAAAAGTACTTCAACATTTTTTTCTTATATTTATTTTTAAAAACAAACTATTTTTGATTATCATAATATTTTGGTGAATTTTCCACTTCCTTCAAAATGAGCAGTTCTTTTAAAAATGGGTGAACTTCTGAAATATTTTTTTTATTATTAAATAATTTATTCATGATTGTCGTAATATTTTTTTGAGATTCCCCATTCTTTCAAACATTATCAGTTATTTGAAAAAAAATCTGACTTCTAAAATATTGAGTAATTTTATTTTTATTTTAAAAAAAACTACCTGTTCTTGATTGTCAAACATTTTTTGTGAGTTTTTCCATTCTTTCAAATATGAGCAGCTATTTAAAAAAAAAGTTCGACTTCAAAAATTTTTTTAAGTTTTTATTTTTTTAAACTCAATTCTTGACTGTCGCAATATTTTTGTGATTTTTTCCACTCATTAAAACATGAGCGGATCTTTAACAAAAAAAAAGTTCGACTTTGAATTATTTTTATTTTATTTATATTTAATAATGGTTGGACTATTCTATTTATTTATATTTTCAAGACCGACCCACCCCATTCAAAAAGTTTCCAATAATTCGGGGGCATGTTTGTATTCAGAAGACCTCTAAATTTAAAGAATAAAGAAACGAAATAAATAATAACCGTTCAAAACACCTTTTCCATAGGTGCTACTCAATATTTATGCATAAATATTGATTCTTTTATGCATAAATATTGAGTAGCACCTATGGAAAAGGTGTTTTGAACGGTTATTATTTATTCGTTTCTTTATTCTTTAAATTTAGAGGTCTTCTGAATACAAACATGCCCCCGAATTATTGGAAACTTTTTGAATGGGGTGGGTCGGTCTTGAAAATATAAATAAATAGAATAGTCCAACCATTATTTAATATAAATAAAATAAAAATAATTCAAAGTCGAACTTTTTTTTTGTTAAAGAACCGCTCATGTTTTAATGAGTGGAAAAAATCACAAAAATATTGCGACAGTCAAGAGTTTGTTTTTGTATTCTTTTTTTAAATTCGACCTTTCGTCCTTTCGACGTTTTGCTCCACAAATGGAAAACGGTTTTTTGGTTTATTTTAAGCATCTGTGTAAATTTTGAGCAAAATTGTTTAAGATTGACCCAATGATACTCGAGTCAGTCGAGTCTAAAGCTGGTGAAAAAATCTTTTTCATGCAAAAATGCCATTTTCAAATCACTAATGACTTTTCGGGATCGAGCTTTGGCATGTTCGACAAAGTTGTAGAACATTGAATTTGGAAAATTGGTGACAAAAATTACCCCTTAGGATAAAGTAAATCAAAGAGGGGTCCGGCAATTGCGGTGTGAGTTGGCGAAGAATGCCCCAAACTTTTTTAGGATTCAATATAAAAAAAATAAATAAATAAATGAAAACCATTTGAAGATTTGAAGATTTGAAGATTTGAAGATTTGAAGATTTGAAGATTTGAAGATTTGAAGATTTGAAGATTTGAAGATTTGAAGATTTGAAGATTTGAAGATTTGAAGATTTGAAGATTTGAAGATTTCAAGATTTGAATATTTGAAGATTTGAAGATTTGAAGATTTGAAGATTTGAAGATTTGAAGATTTGAAGATTTGAAGATTTGAAGATTTGAAGATTTGAAGATTTGAAGATTTGAAGATTTGAAGATTTGAAGATTTGAAGATTTGAAGATTTGAAGATTTGAAGATTTGAAGATTTGAAGATTTGAAGATTTGAAGATTTGAAGATTTGAAGGGTTAAACAAACGAAAAAAAAAACAGTTTTTTCATCTCTATGAAAGCAAATAAAAGATGGTAAACATGTTTACTTCAATTCACACAAATTTGCAAAAAAATCGCGTATCGCGTGATGACCTGCCTTAGTGCCCCGGATCATAAACATTAGAAAAAACACATTTTCGCCAACGAGGCCCATGTTGAGGCAGATGTTGATGACGCGCAATCTGCGAGAAATGAATGAACGAAAGAAGCCGCTGACAAACAACAAATCTACTCGAATCTATGACGATGAGATAAACAAGCCATAATTCTTCGCCAACACCAAGGTTTGCACGCGGGAAGTCAACAATCTGGTTCGGCCGACCCAATCCGTACCGGATCTGCTGACCACGCCGAATCTAAAAATATTTCAAAAGGTGCCCACATGATTCGGAAATTGTAGCAAAATCTGCACCTAAACAATTGCCAATATCGTTTCCCGCGCGAGCCTCTGACCTCTGCCAGGAAAGGGGCTGACCGTTTCCGTCAGACCTGAGATCGCTGACTGATGACGTTCGTCCCGGGTATTTTCGGGCCAAAACATGTGGCCGTCCTGTCCGGACTCTGAGACGCAGTCAATCAACGCACATGACGCGGGAACTGCTGAAGAAAGCATTTCTTTCGCGGTTAGAAGTCAGTTTTGGACGACTTTTTTTTGCGCTAACTCTCAACCATCGTCTGACTCATATTGCGCGTAATTGTCGAGGCACGGGGTTTGTGTCTACCTTTGCTGGTGAAAAGTGAAAACTTCTAGGAGTTTCCATCCTCTGCGTTTTCGGAAGGTACTGCGACGCGCAATGGTGGGACAAAATGGGGTCACAAATTAGAGAAAGAGTGAAACCATGTGATCGGGTTTTGTTGTGAACTCAAAAAAAAAAATCAAACCATCCACATTAACGACCCCCGGGTCTTTTGTGGTCTCTATTGCAAGTTTCTGCTCGAACCTAGGAGTCCGAAGGCTTGAATGGGGAGAGCACCCAAACCTCTTTTTACTCCAAGGAACCTTCCACCCCAGTGTTTGGACTGACGACCTTTGGATTGCGAGTCCAACCGCCGCCAGCGATTCCACCGGAGTAGGCTACGTAAGTTTAACAAAAAGTTTTTTTTTGCAATTCTTTGAAAAAGCATTTTTGAATAATTTCCAAAATATTTGTGTGACTTTTTTAAAACAAATCAAAATTCTTTTCATCTTTCTATCTGCCCATGATCGCACTTTTGAGTTATTGATGCAGTTTGGTTCAAAATCGTGTGCTCTTTCAAAAGAGCCTATAACATCCAGTACTTTGTTCTAGAAATCAGGAGGAAATCCAGTTTTTTTTTTGTGAAAACTTAACACGTAGCCTTATGTGTGGGACAAACTTGTTTAGCGTTTTTCTCAGCTTGCTGTTTTTGCATATGGGACATTTATGCGAACATGGGCAGTATACCACTTTTAATTTTTTTATAACAAAATGTTGACTAAAGCTCCACTAGCGCCACCCAGTAAATACTGAGTCACGAGTCAGGAATTTCGCGCCGGCTATTTTTCATCGATTTTCCTCACCACCTCCGCCACCATCATGGAAAACAGTAAATCGTAAAATTATTTATGACCACGCGGCGCTCTACCAATGCGTGCTGTTCCTTCTACACCAGCCCAGCTTGACCGGGGTTTTCTTGTTTATTTTCATATTTGCCGGCTTGTATTGGGAAATTGACCACTTTTCTACTCCCGGGTTGTTCAAGCTTGAGGACAGGATTTTTTTTTCATTAAAATACTTTAATTTTACGTTTGGATTTTTATGATAATTTTTTAAATCTATTTTTATTTTCAAATATATTAACTTTTGACATTTTCTTAGTACAATTGTTTTAGTTTTTGGTTATTGAGAGCCCCTGAAGGCAATATCTCAACAGAGTTATTAATTCAACTTGTTTTTTTCGATTCTAAGTCTGGAGCTCGTGAAGACATTCTAACAAAATGACTAAGATTTATGTGAGTCTCCCGTAGTAAACAAAATTATGTTTTGATCATTTTTCGCAACAATTAAATTTTCCCCCCATTGGGATTACTTTGACAAAGTGGAAAATAATTCTATCCCGATCCCGCAAGGCAATATAGTGGGAGTATCTTTCATCTCTTCCCTCTTAGCGTGAAGGTTTGTTTTGCATTAGAGACGGATTGATGCTCTAAATTAATGAACTCAAAAATCTAATGGCACCAACAACGTGACCAGTGGCGGGAAAATTGCGCGCGCCCCTGTCAGTTCAATCCGAATGTGTCATTAAACGTGGCATGATTTATAATGGTGGCACATTCCAAGGTGGGGTGATGATTTAATTGGTACTCTTTTTGAAGTGACATTTAGGACACTTGGGTGGTTTCAATTGAGTGTGTGTAGCACAGGAAGGGAAATTGATTTTAGAAATCCTCGCCAAAGTGGTGGACGGTTAAAATAACAGTTGAGCTATTTTAAGGCATAGATGATTGACAACCAAAAAGGAAATTATCATGCTGGCACTCTCAGTTTTGACAAACATTTCGGTTCGAGTTCGGTAACCTTTGGATAGAGCGAATGTTTTTCATCAACACTGAAACGTGGAGCAGCCCCTGTTTGGCAGTCTTGAGTGGTTCTATGTCCAACTGAGCCACTGAATTGTTGCAACTGGCTTGCAACAGTGAGCTGAGAAAGTTTTAGATAAAATTTGGCCCAATTAACATGACTTCTATTGAAACATTTTATAAATTTCTGATATATAATTCTAAAATAATTCAAATTCAATTCGGTTTTATTTGTAAGTAATCAGGTTACAATAAGTTTCAGCGCTATACTACATCATAAAACATTTTTTGTTGCCTTTATCTCAGACACTACCAAGAGTAAGAACAATTTCAGGAAAAAATAATTTAATAAAGTATACTTTTTTGAACAAATGAGATAAATTCCATTAAATCAATGAATTTGATTGCATTTCGAGAAAAAAAAACCAATGTAATTTTGGAAGAACTTATAAAAAAATAACGAAAAAATTATTAACAATCGATAATTTTTTCTAAACATCACATTTTTTTTGTATCGAAACATTATTGAGAAGGCTTTTTTTTTCAATAAATTAACGTCAGAATTTTGACACTAGACCACATTTTTGTTATGTTTCAATTGAAAAGTAAAAATGTCAAACCTAAATCTCAAAATTGCTTTCTTTTAATATCAGAGCCATTCTCCGCTCACTCAAACAGTTTCTCGTGACGGTGGGCGGTACGATCCCTTCCATTTTTTTGGTTTTTTTAGTAAGACATCAAAGTTGTTAACGATAAAATTATCGAGGTTCAATTACGGGACGATAACGATAATTTATCGTTATCGTATTTCCGATTTTAACGACGATAACGGACGAAAACTCGTATTTAACATATTTCTAAAATTGACTAAAACCATTCAAATTATGTTGAATTTTCAATATGTTAAGTTTCAACGCATAAATATTTAAAAAAAAATCACGAAATACCGTTTTTTTTAGTATACTCAAATTTTTATAATTTGCAAGATGGGTATCAAACGATTCGAAATCTATATATATAAAAAATTTCGACGGTTTTGTTCGAACGCGCATCAGTTGATAACGGAAAGTCGGATCGGAGCGTTCTTTGCTGCGTTGGGTTCGTATAAGCCCAAGGAAGGTTCTTACGCCAAAGAGTGACAACTTTGGTCACTCCGGAACCGATTCCGGGAGATCTGCAGATTGTATGGGAAAAGATTCGTAAAATAAAATTTTGATCACAGGAGGCTGAATAAGCAAACAAGCTTAAAACGTCAAGAAGTGAAGAAATGACAAGACGAAGTTTGTCGGGGTAAGCTTGTCTATATATAAAAAAAATTTCGACGGTTTTGTTCGAACGCGAATCAATTCAACACGGAACGTCGGATCGAGGTGCTCTTTGTTGCGTTGGGTTCGTATAAGTCCAAGGAAGGTTCTTACGTCAAAAAATTACAACTTTGGCCACTCTGAAACCGATTCCGCAAAATCTGCGGATTTTAAGGGAAAACTTACGTTAACTCAAATTAAGATCACAGGAGGCTGAATTAGCAAACAAGCAAGAAACGTCAGGAAGCCAAAAAAGGGCAGGACGAAGTTTGCCGGGAAGAGCTTGTTTTGCATGTTTTTAAACTGTTTTAGTGTTTTTGATTGAAATACTTAAATTTTCAAAAATACCGTATTTTCTCGAAAATATTCAAATTTTTATAATTTGCAATATGGGTATCAAACGATTTAAAATTTTGCATGCATTTTCACTGATTTAGAGTTTTTTGAATGAAATACTTAAATTTTCACGAAATACCGTAATTTCTCGAAAATACTATTTTTTTTTAAATTCGCAATATGGGTACTAAAAAATTCGAAATTTTAAATGTATTTTAACTGTTTTAGAGATTTTTTATGAAATACTAAAATTTTCACAATATTCAGTATTTTCTCGAAACAAATCATTTTTTATAATTCGCAATATGGTTATCAAACGATTCGAAATTTTGCATGTATTTTAACTGTTTTAGTGTTTTTTGAATGAAATACTCAAATTTTCACAAAATACCATATTTTCTCGAAAATATATTTATTTTTGATTGGTTTTTGCTGCTCTCAAATTTTCGCAAAATTGATAGACACACAACTTTTCAAAATATTTTCAGAATCCTTCAAACAATGGTCCGATTAAGTTTTGTTCTGCTAGCTGAGAAAAAAACCTAGTTTTGTCTTTGTGAGTTTGTAAAAAACAAATGCAAAATAAATAAAAAAAAAAGCTAAATGTATAAGAATATTTCTGAAAAATAATTATGTTTGCTGTTCCAAAGTTTTGTCTGGCAAAGTTTTCCAAAATTGTAATTTGATAAAAGTATCCAAAAATTTGTATTTTCACAAAAAATGTAATGCAAAATAAAAAAATACATAATGCATAGTAACAGTTATATTTTTGTCGTAATTTTACGAAATTTCATTCAAATCTGTTGTCTTTGTTATCTTGTCTCCTTAACATTTCAGTATGTTCCTAAAAACTTTTCTTATTATTCTTATTTTATTTCTGAATGTACATTTGAATAAAACCAATTACCAAACCAAACAATTAATGAAGCTATTGTTTCATAGAAGTAAAAGTTGAGCAATCACATCAAAAAGGTTAAATAAATCAATTCAAATTCATTTTAAATGTTAAAAAGCATTCGACAAAATTGCTTTTAAAATAAATGAAAATATTTCATCAGGTCGTTAAAAAATCCTTCAACCTCGTTGACAGAAAAATATTGCGCAAAAAAGATCCACTTAATCAGCATACTTTTGGCACTTTTAGATGGAGGCGACCTTCTAAGTATACAAGCATGAAAAATTATACCAACTTTTGTCACCTAACTCAAATGTAAACTCATTCAGGTCAGCGATCGCGTTCATTGAGACTTACCAACCAAGTTTTAACAAATGATTTCGCGTAGAGAATGGTTTTAAGGGCAATTCAGCAATTTCTGGCATTTTAGAAAAATAAATTTGAATCACTTTACCTATTTTTTTAATTTATTTAAAACGGAAAAATGAACCTAAATACATAAACTGTCATTTCCTTGTTCAACAAATGACAAATTCACACACTTCACACACTTTTATTTGTTTCAATTCGCACAGATTATCTCAAGGACGACGCACAGTCCCAGAATAGCGAATTAGCTGTCCTACTAGAAATAAATTTGCTGACCGAGGGAAGTTACATTCGAAAGTGGCATTTTTTTTGTAATATGAAAATTAATTTGGTTAGCAAGGAAAATTCAAAAGTCAACGAATCTATTATAAATGTTAGGAATCAAAACACAAGTTTTAATAAGCCCCTTCCATTTATTAGATCATCTGATGAAGTCTCCTATTTACCGTCACACGTATCCAACTTGCTTTTTTCATCAATGTCACCAAAGTTCAAGGTTAGCGAAAGTTCACTCGAGCGAGATTCACCGCTGACAGTACGGTTAATCGTAAATTTGTTAGAGAATCATCTGTTTAATCCGATTTTTTTTTCTTTTTTTGCATTTTCCCGCACATGACTCTGCAAGAGTTCAACATTCTACGACGAATTTTGTTTTTTTCGTGCGGTCGGTCGAAATAATTGGTAGCAAAAGTGTGCCAAAAGGCATGTCTTTTTGGCGCGGGGGGAAAAACAAACATGTTTTTTCATCGCCAGCGATTTTTTTTTTTCATTTGTTTTTCGTTTGGCGCACACAACGACCGAGCGATTTGTTGTTTTTCTTGAACTTGAACGACTTGCTGCGGCCAACGGAATGACTCAAGTTTACTTAAGGGGGAGCGGAACCAGGGGGGGTGGGGGATGTGTACAAAACAATGGTTCGTTAACGATTTTTTCGTCGCAAAAAAGGCGCGAATCAATTAGGATGTTTGGGAGAATGAGGAAACAATAAGGATATTTGAAAAGTCAAACAAAACAAGACTTGGTAATTCTTAACTTCGTATAGTGAATATAAAGTTTTCAAAATTTCGCATTGTTTTCTGAAATGAGAAATATTTTTTTTTGTTTTTTTTTTCTTAAAAACGTTACTTATACCACCCTTAGGTGGTTGGTGCCTTCCTCACATTTAGAGGGTAATGCTATCCAAAATAGATACAAAAGGGCAACTTGATTCACACCATCAGATTGGGTAGTCAGATCTTCATAATTCAGGGTTCTTATGTGCTTATAACTTTAAATAGGGTTGTCAGATCTGCAATCTATTGGCCTCGTTGCAAAGGTCTTTTGATTATCTATCCAGCGACAAGTCACAAGATAGATCCGGACAACATTTTCATCAAAATATCTGAGATCCGGCGTCTAAAAAGAGCATAAATAACACTTAAGTGCGTATAACTTTTGATAGGGTTGTCAGATATTAAATGTTTCTTTTTACAATCTTCCGGACTTTTTTTAAAATCGTTTTTTTTAGCATAACTTTTTTAGTACTTAACAAAACTTTATAATTTTCAAAAGCCACTTATGGGACCCCAAGACGGATCGAATGAGACCAAACCGGTCCAAATCTGTTCAGCCAGTGCCGAGATAATCCAGTGCAAATTTTTTTGATCAACATCCCACCACACACACAGTCATTTGCTCAGAGTTTGATTCTGAGTCGATATGTATACATGAAGGTGGGTCTATGAGGTAAAACTAAGAAGTTCGTTTTCTAAGTGATTTTATTGCCTTTCCTCAGTAAGGTGAGGAAGGCAAAAAGATATGATTTTTGTTTATATTTCGAGATAACTGTTTTTTGCTAAAACAGATACAGTGAAACTAAATTAGTACATCAATTGGGTCCTGAAATCATGCTTGAATTATTGATATTAACGATATAAACAATATTAAAGCTTATTTTTCTGACTACAATGACCCATTGTACGACCACAAATGGTTTAACATTTTCAAATCAAATTTAACCTTTCGGAAGTCGCGTGTACTGGTGTTTCATACATTTGCCCTTACAAAGTTTATACAAAGAACAAGTATGCGACTGCTGGTGAGTTTTAAAAATTAACTTCCCGGCCTTTCTTGACAAAAAGCAACTTACTTGACTGTCTTGACATAAAGCATTTTACTTGACAAGGGGACCATATTTGATCCATCCTGAAATGTTGTCTTTTAAGTTTATTTTTGATCATAAATGGTTTTTAAGTTTGTTTTTTTTACCATTGTGCATAACTTGGTCTTAAAATTGAGCATAAATTTGTGTTAGTTTTTACAACGATAGAGCTTATTTTTCTGAGAATTACAAAGCTTTTGTCGACCAACCCTCCCCTCCACCTATTTTTAAAAAATTGGCTTACAAAATTAGGGGCAGCAATATTGTTTTCAAAAAACGTCAATGGAAATTTAAGTGCAATTAGCTGTAATAAATTTAAAATGCATTTCTCTAAGTCAAGAATCATTTGAGTTCGGGTTTGTTCAAAAATAATTTTAAATGAATAAATATTTTTTTCGCATTTTTTAAATAATGATTGCAATTTAACTTGCTTAAAACAGTTTCTAACATATTTTAACCCTTTCAGGCCTGAATTAAAAAAAAAAGTTAACGGTACACATCAACCAAAGCTTTTGCACCCAGATTTCTGTTACAGACATTTTAGTATCTTCAATACTACGGGAACTATCGATATAATTTTTTATTCATCCCCTAAATTACTGTCTTCGTAGTTATTTACAACAAAGTTTGACTATTTTTACAATCAGATTCTTGCAGGATTGGGTCCGTAAGTTTGACAATTTTGGAATAAGAAGACAACAACTTCCTTGGTTGCTGTGTACCCTTAATGATGATTCTTTTAACCATTCGAAAACTTTAGGCAAGTTTTGGAAATTTTGATATTTGGGTCATATATGACCCATAAGGACTGAATGGTTTTTATTGAAATGTTGAAATTCTGGCTCTCAACAATTTATAATTAGTCACACTGAATTTGAAGATATGATTACGCCGTTACATAAATTGTTTCAATACATGTCACTGTTTTCAAAATATAAAAACAAAACTTTAAAATTTTATTGAAAACTCACGAACATTCAGCTCAACACTTTTTTTTCTATTACCTAAAACAATAAAACCAAAAATACCTATAGAAAACTGCCATTTTGTATTTTCTATTATTTTTATTTTTTTAAATAACTTATAGATGTATTTTCTAGTCTTTCAAATTAAAATATTGAAGGGGAACAGCATCTAATTCCAGCGTGCCTCTAATGTTGGCAGGTCAGAACTTTGACATTCAATTAAAGCTAATTAAAAGTGTTTTCAACTGAAATCGAGTGATAAATAGCACAGTAAGAAGTGAGCAAGCAAGTTTCTATCAAAAGTTTTGCAAACTAAGTTGTTAAAAGAGTGAAAATCAGCAAATTGGATGGAGTTAGGAGCGAGTGCTTAACCTGCCAAACATACGAGAATTTCCCCTAACTTAATTTTTTTTAAATGACATATTTTGTAAATTTGACCCGGAGGCTCATTTGAGCTTCAAATTTGGCCCGGCCTCCAAAAACTTTGAGCACTCCTGCTTTAGGACCCTATTGAAAGAATAACATCAACAAACTTAAAATTTTTGATTCTAAGATTGATGTTTGACATATGTTACGTCATACAATGGAAAAGAGCAACTTTTGGTTTGATTCAAAATTTGGGTGGTTTTTGGGATTTTTTTCGATTTCTAAAAAGTTGTTGGCAGGGTTGCCAGGTTGCCCGATAAATCTGGAAATGTCAGATTTTTCATGTGTCAGCCAGAATAAAGATTAACCCTTCTCTGTGCCAGATATTGACAGATTTTGCCAGTTTTTTCACCGTTAGCCCATTTTAAACAAATTTGAGATTAAAATTAACGTATTTAATAAAAAATAAAATAAAAATAGAATGTGTTTTTCAAAAAGAAGATGTAAACTCAACATTTTTGAGGTCATGAAATCGGTTAAACCATCTGAATTCTAAAAAAATTTGAATCAATTCATATCCTCCCTCACCTTTACCATTCAGAATTGTTAAATTTTTGTCCGCCAGATTTTTCCAGATTTTTCATCAATGCTTTGCCAGATTTTTCAAATTTTGACCTGGTAACCCTGGTTGTTGGGCTCGCCAATTCAAGCAACTTTGTCTAAGACATCAAAATTTTATCTCACAATCTACGCCTTCTATGACCAATAAAGAGAAAGCATCTGAGCAAACCTTCAAAAATCGGGGATATTTTTCTTTGAACTCGGGATATTTTCATTTGAAAATGTCTGATTTTCAAGGGAAAAGTATATGGGACCACCCTAACGAAATTCGAAAATTGTCCAACTATATGTTTTTCTATGTAATTTTGCCCGCTGAACCGAATCTGCCCTCAGAATTGAGCCAAAGTGTAAAAAAAAACGATTTTTGGTCATGTTTCTATGTAAATTGATCATATTTAAAATTGTTGGTAAAAATCAATTATTGTTAAGTTTTTATTGCCATCGAGCACTTAATGATGACTTATCAGCACTTTGACGTTTGTTTAAAGCTTCTAAAAAAGTTTTCACCTGAAATAAGTGCAGTTAGCTTAATTGGAAATGAGCATGCAATGAACTTTAAAAAGTTTGTAAAAAGCAGGTGAAATCGAAGATTTGGATTGAAGTAGGACGAAACCCTTGAACTGCCAAATGAAAGTATTTTTCAAGAATATATTTTTTTTTGCGAAAAATAAAAAAATATGTCTTTTTTATTTATAAAGCTGAGAAAAAGGCGTGGAAGTAGCAGGAGCAATATAATTCGCCTTTTGTTAGGCAATACTAATAGCAACTCTTGTATTCAATATTGCATCACACTTCAATAAAGTTGTATGCAATTTATTAACGAATTCGGTTAATCAGCAGATTTTTTTTTTTGGGAAAATGGAAAATTGGCACTCAAATTTTCTTTTGATTATTCACAATTTGTGAATTGCAACACAGGGGAAATTCAACCCATGGGGGGCATTCATAAACTACGTGGACAATGGAAAAGAAGGAAGGGGAGTTGGTGTTATGGCGATTGTCCATGCTTCATACGAAAAAGGTTTTTTGTATATAAAATTTAACAAGCGGGGTCTGAAATTTTCAAAAAAGTGTTTACGTGGTTTGTAGATGGACCTTTTATTAGCTTGTCTCAACTTTTGCAGTGAGTTTAGGTTTTTAAATAACGTTTTGAACCGGTACACATTCATGAACGGTTGATTTCTAAATAATTTTATTTTATTGTCAGTTCCATTTGCAAAATAAAAAAAGTTTAATTGGTTATGTCATAGGCATAACCAGAATGGCGTTGAACTACGTAAAGGATATAACTAAGTCCATAATTTAAGTTATTCACTTCATGGTTTTAGTTTCATACAAAAAAGGGGTTTTGCTTGCATTCCTTCACATGAGACGCCATCCACAAATGACGTAGCATTAAAGGGGGAAGATCATTTAATGGCATTTTTTAGGGGAAAACAGAAAACAGATCCCAGTTGCAAACTTACTTGAGATGTGCCTAAATTATACTGTATAGGATAATCATCAAACTGCATATTTGTCAAATTAAACCATATGAAATGAAAACATGAATGTTAAGATTTTCACATTTATTTTCTTTAGGTTTAGATAACAAAACAATACTTTCAACATTCATTTTCAACATGAACGTACACTTACCCCTAATTCGTACCTAACACTAAACACTTTACATCTCGTCCTCGATCTTCACCTTGTTCACGTACCCACCGCTAGTCTTCCTCCCGTTCAGCTCCTTCGCCTCCCGCTCCTTGGCCTCAATCGACCACGGCTGCAGCTCTCCGGAAGCCCAGAACCAGTAGATCAAACATCCGACCAGATAGATCCCGGCCGCAATGTAAAACACCACCCGCCATTCGTCGTCGGTCTTATTTACGGTGAGGTAGCCCGTAATGATCGGACTCACGATGCCCGGGATGGTGGCGAACGTGTTCGAGATGCCCATCAACACTCCGGCACTCTTCGGCGACAGGTCCAGATGGTTGACGGCAAAGCCGGACCACGCGAACGCTCCCATTCCGACGGCGATCGTGATGCAGGTGATCGTCGGGCCTGGCTTCAGGATGAACGCGCCGATGATCATGAACACCGTTTGGCCGAGGAAGGCGCCGCAGTTGAAGTACCGGCGGACCTGAGTCGTGGTGAGCCATCCCTTAACGATGCTGGTGTCGGCGAGGTAGCCGGACACGAAGAGGAGAATGCCCATCACCAGGTACGGGATCGCGGAAATGAAGCCGGTCTTCTCCAGCTGGAAGTGCATTGTATCTGAAAGGTCAAACATTTTAGTAAGATCTGACTAAATATAATTTAGTTAAATTTACCCTTCAAGAACGTAGGCAGTTGCGTCAACAACGTGTAGAAACCCCAGTTTTCGGAGAAGTGAGACGCCACCAGAGCCCAAACCGCCGCCGAGGTCAGTATTCCCCTCCACGGATGCTTGATCTTCTCCTTAACGCCCTCGGTTCTGCCCAAACTACCCAAAATGAACTCCTTCTCCTTGGGACTAATCCAGCGGTCCACTTCGGGTGACGTCTTGATGAAGAACATCCACGCCACGAACCAAATGCAGCCGACTACTCCGAAGATGTAGAACACACTCTCCCAACCGTACGCATTGGCAAAGATTCCACTCAGCGGCATCGAAACCACAGTTCCGGCGTAGTTTCCGGCGAACGCGATGGAAGCCATCCGCGACCGCTCAGTAGGCGGTGCCCAGCGTGACCAAACGGCGTGAATGCACGGGAACGTGACTCCCTCGAAGACTCCTTCGATTATCCGGACGGCGATCAGCAGACCGATGCCTCCTTTGGCGGCCAGCGGCGTCAGCAGGGTCAAAATGGCCGTCACTCCGATGCCGACGCCGAAAACCTGGAATGATAACACGTTCCGTATTTGGCAATTAGCAACGATATCAAAGTTATGGCTGCAATCGGTCCTAATTAAAGATTCCAACTAGTTTCAACATTTCATCAATTAAAACAGTTACATGATTCTACAGACCATTCTAACTTATTACTCAATTTGCTGATAATTATTCCTAATGAATTGCAACTTCCATAACCCTAGCTGTAATGTGACACCCGCGTTATCGATAGCCAAACGATTGATTGACCACTTACGTAATTGCCTCCGAACTTGTTCGAGATAAACCCGCCCAAAAAGGGCGTCAAAATGTACCCGTAGAAGAACGAACTCAGCACGAATCCCTGCTCCTTGGAACTCCAGTCAAAGTATTGCTCCTGCAAAACAAAACAAAACTTTACCAATTAACCACACCCCAACTCCAAATCGCACATACTTGACCAACGGTTCCGTTGCCGTAGTCCACGTCCCGCACCTCCGTCATGGCGACGATGGCCACACTGAGGTTGACGCGGAGCGCGTACACGTTGAAGAAGCCCAGGAAGGCCATAAACACGACCATGTAGCGGCGTCGCTTCCAGAACATCCACAGGGGCGCGGAGATGCCATCACTGGAATTTGAAAGGAGAAAAAAAAATTTAGTCCCATTTTTGATGTTCAATTTGCTCACTTGCTTCTAATGTTGCAAATCTCTCAAATTTAATGACATTGTGCGATTGATGTTTAAATTATTTGAATATTTGATTTGAAATTATTATTTGAAATTATGTCTCCAAAAATATGTATTACAAAAACCTACATGCAAATGTTCAAAATTCTATATCTTGAACAGTAGTTTCCTGATAAATTTGGTGTCGTCGGCAGGGTTGCCAGGTTACCAGATAAAACTGGGAATCCTAGATTTTTCAACTGTCAGCTACAAAAAAGATTTATCATTATCTTTGCCACATTTTGAAAGATTTTGACATATTATTCATTTTCTGCCAAATTTGAAAATCTTTTTGATTCATATGAAAAATTAGAAAGAAATTAAAAATCAAAAAAAAATAGTAGATAATTATTTTAATGACAATGTAAACTCAATCTTTTTTAGGCCGAACATTAATTATACCATCAGATTTTTACAAGCTTTTGAATTAATTCATATCCTCCTTTCCTTCCCCATTCATCATTGTTAAGTTTTTGTCTGTCAGATTTTTCAGATTTTTTTCGATACTTCAATTTCAGCACAGTAATTCACAGCTCCATTTAAGATATTTTGACAATTTTTTACTCTTATTTTTTAATTTTCTATAATTTTTGATGACCAAAAATGCCATCATGCTATGCTATGCTATGACACAAAAAGATAAAAATTGTTTTCCAAGAGTTTTTTTTTTTTTTTTTTTGAAAATAGAGATTTTGCCGAATTCTAAAACCATGGTCGAAAACTGTTTTTACTTAATTCTTTTATATAAAAACGAATTTGCAATCGATATTATCACATTATTTTTACTAAAGAGCTCCGTTTTCAAATTATATCCACCAAAAAGTGTTTTTTTTTTTTGTGTAGTTAGGTGTAGAAGTCAAAATCAAGCTGGTCAACTAGTGAAAATATTTCTTGAAATTTATGTCCTCTGACGCTGACCAAAGTCAAAGCTTAAAAAATTTGGTACTTTACATCGGAATTGAGCATGGTTGACTGCCAAATGAGTTGCTATTCCGTTATTGGAAATCGTTACTTTACATCGGAATGTCATTCAAATTTAATAAAAATGTATTTTAACGGGCCCAAACATTCTAAATAGAATAACCAACGCAGTAAAAATCATTTTAGATTAATTTTAGATTTAACTAAGATTTCCTTTAAAATTAGAAACTTTTTTGATTTTTCTGTTCTCGGCTCGGGAAATCAGAGCTGATTTTTCGAGCCGAGTCTGAAGAAGGGGGGTGACTTTGAAAAATATGTGTAGTGACCAAAATAAGACTAAAATCATTAAAGATTGGACCATAGTTGCTGAAATATAGCCTATGATTAAATAAAAATGTTTTAGGATTGTCAACCAAAAAGTGCCCAATATTCAGGTATAATATCACAGAAAAAAAGATCTTTTCGATGAAAATATTTTTAAATTTTAAAAATCCAGTCTAACATTAGTATTCAAAATTATTGAAGTGATAATAAGTAATTAATATTAACCATTTCAAAAGTAAGACTTGATTTAACCATTTAACAATTGGTTTTTACAATTTTCAGGCCGGATCTTTGATGGGCTACGTTAATTTAATACCAAAACCGAGTTTTCTGCGCCAAATTCAAAGAGTTTATAATTTAGAAGAAAATTATTTCCAGATCTTTTTTGTGACCTTTTTTGCTAATTAGTGGAGTAGGCATCCATTTTAGTTGATTAAACTAGTTTTTATTTTCGAAAAAAAAATATTTAGAGATTACAAGTTTTTGTTGTGCATGATCATTTTCGATAGTGTAAAAACAAATGTTTTGTAAATTGGGAGAGTACGAGGAAATATTGCATTTTTCACAAAATTTCGCAGCCATGTTGAAAACGCCCAAGGTTACTTCCTGCTGCAAAGTTACCTAAGAAATTATTTTCACATGTGTTTACAGGTAAAAAAACACTAAACAACGGTCAGACAAAATGCAATTTTTATCGAGGTTATATTTGTTCTATTCTAAATAACAATCTTGCTTATTTATAACCAAACATAAAATTTTAAAATGACGCATAAGTCTGGAGTCTGGTACAAATTCTATTTAAAAATTTTGTCCCTCTGAAAAAAAATTTCAAATCTATTTTAAAAAATGTTGAAAAAAAGAAAAAAGCAGAGAAAAAATATTACAGTTTTGATACTACGAAAATAATATTTTTTTCTACAATTTTATGTCTTTTCCGATCTGTGGCCACAAATTTAAAATTTGCAAAGAGTCCAAAAGTGCTCAATTTGGTCAAAATACAAAAAAAAAAAACAATAAACAATGTATTTCAATAGTTTACAATCAATTGAACACATTTTTTGAACAAAACAATATAATTTTTCAAAAATGTTTTTTTCTTTTTTTCGATTTTTTGAAATGTTTTTTAGAGAATATCATATGCGTTATTTTAAAATCTTAAAAAGGAGAAAATATCTAAAAAAGATTTTGCATAAAGTTTTACAAGAGAGTTAATGAAAATGGATTGGTTTAAAAATATATATATATATTTTTAAGATGATAAATGATTTTGAAACTTTTAGAATGTCATCAAATGAGGTACAATATTGAACAAAAAAGTTACAAACTGTCCAAATTTATGTCTCTTAACGGCTTACTGGTGAAGCAGTAACGACCATCCACCCCAAAATTTCCTAAAAACATCCCAGATTCATTATCAGAGACCTGTATTTTACAAAAATCAAAGATGGTACGAAGCAACAGCTATGCAGGTTGACAGAATTTTGCCTCTCACAACACATAACCTGCGGACGCCTAAAAATGAGCAGAAGCTTGCAACAGAGACCACAAAAGGCCCGGGGGTCGTTAAAGTGGATTGTTTTGCTTTTTTGATTTATCTTTAAATTCATCAGAATATCCTGATTAAAATACTTGCATAAACATAATAATGTTAAAATTAGTTGAAGCTTCCGAGGTGCAATTAATTACTTAAGTATGTTTAAAAAACAGTTCAGGACAAATTCAAAAAATACCAACAGGGCAAGAAAACAATAAACCATATAAATCATGAACTATTAACCAAAAACACCCAATCAAAGCAAACCAAACAAATCAACGTCCAATTCTTCGCGAACGACAACTTTCACACACAAATTTCCCACAACGCCAATCAATCAACCATGTTCCATCACGTGCTACCGTGTGTCGAGTGCAGAAGACACTCTACGATGTTTTACACGTGGTGTGTGTGTGATTACGCGCGTACTAATCATCGGAAGTTGACAATTTCTACCTTCGGAGAGCCATTTGTTTACGTTCGTCTTTCATTCACAGCGCTTATGGCGCACACGTGCTCAGTTACTATCTTTGTTGATTTTCCCACACACCGTAATGGAGAAGAAAATTGAGGGTTTGTTTTGTTTTTGTCAAAGTGGCGTAAGTGATAAAATGTATGTTTCAGGGATAATTTTCATCTAATTTAAAAAAAAAATATTTTCCATGTAAAAAATAATGTGAGTGGCGTTTACATCACTTTACCATGCGTTCTCAAGAAACCTGTCGATCGATTGACCCCCGAAGGCAAAGCTACAACAACCAAAGCTTCATAGAGTGCCAGCGGCGAAATGTCTGCCACTTTTTTACCTGTTGATTCAAACGACCAGTGGTCAGATTTGACGGAGAGCTGATGCAACTCAATTTGTCAGCGTACGTTCGATTGTCGTGGGGTTTTTATTTACAACTCATTACGGCACGCGCGTGGACCTTCCCTCACGTGTGGGTTATAAGGTACTTGATTTAGTCGGTATTCAGTGACTGTTGAAAGTGTATTTTTTAGAAGTATATTCTGTTGTTTTGACTAAATCTTGTTTTAATCCCACATGTTTCACTAATTGCATTAATAATGTTATCTTATATTTGGGTTATATAAATAACCTCTGAGTAGCTTCTATCAGAACTGATATCTCTCCTTATCACTCCCCTTCGAAAGAGCTTTCGACAGCTTTCCATTAAGCCCAGCTGCCAAAATATGATATGTTATCCATTAATCCAATCCATTGATATCGATATGGCCCTTGTCAGGCCCCTCCGGCACAAATCAATAAATATTGCACTCCAGACGGACTTAATCCACAATTGGGTGGTATTTGATTTCCGTCAAATTTCTCAGCAAATTTACAATCGATTGCAGGTTGACAAGGTGGTTTCTTATCATACTAATTGTTGTGCCCGGCATGAACTGGTAGTGATTGAACGCTTTCGTGGGAGGGTTTTTACCGGTGCTATTGTGATCATGCTTATCAGGTTAGTGTATATGGTAGATAGAGCTAAATTGGAGAACAAGCTCTATTGTTGTTTTACGACCATCCTCAACAAGCTATTTATTGAACAGCTGAACATAATGATATTTCAGCAAAAATTTGAAAAATTCGTAACAAATTATTACCCGGGCAGACGGTAAAAACAAAATTCATACCATTTCAATAACAAATACTGTTTAAATAACAGAAAGTGTTATAGAATTTTCTTGAAACCCCCATTTTTGCATAAAAGTTTAATATCAATTTTTGTTATCATAACAAAATTTGTTATTGTTCTGATATTGGTTGAAAGCCAACACAACTTTGGAATAACATTTTTTGTTATGGAAGAATACCTCCAACTGTTATTGGGATGATCGGATTAGTTGTTAAAATAACAAAAAATATTAACAAAGATTTGTTCGAAAAATAACTGAAAATGTTATTAGTCTGTTATTACAATAACAACCCAATAACAAAAAAAAATTATAACGACGAATAACAAATCTTGTTATAAGTAACACAAAATGTTATTGGCCTGGTATTTTCAAATATCAAAAAATGTTATTCCCAAGTTATTTCCGTCTGCTCGGGTAGGAATCAAAACATGAGAAATATATTCATTTGGTTGAAATTAAATCCATCAACTAATTCCATTTGTTATTCAATTGCGCTTGTGGTAATAATAACTCAAATTGGTTTCAAAACTTTTTTTTATATAAGCTTTATCTAGCCTTGAAAACTTCAGTATTTTTGTCATATAAATTCATAGAAAAAAAAAGCTTGTGTATGAGCATGGCAGGGCGTTTTAGGGAGAAAAATTTGTATTTTTTAGCTAGAAAATTTCAAGAATCACTCCCCAAAACGAGCCAAAAAATTTTGCAGCCAAAACTAATGCATTCTGCTTATAAGAAACTTTGCGGATTTCATTTTGCTTTTTTTGAAATTCAATTTATGTCCACCTAAATCCGAAATATTGGCATTCTAGTGAACAAAAAGTGACGATTTTTTAAAATTCTAAAATATTTTTATTTTGCTCGCTCAAAAACGATATTTGTTAATAACATTTCATGAAAAAAACATGAGATTTTCTCACAATGTGACGTAAACGACATATTTATAAGTACTGCTCTGTGATCTTTTCGTAATGAACCAATATAGCTCTAATGGGTAACTAATTTTGAAAAATAAGTTTTTTATAAATGAATTTGTTTCATTCGAATGCACATGCAAAAAAAAATTCCACACACAGCTTGGAGATATGAACTAAAATAAAATTAATTTTGATTTATGATTATTTGTCGTTTACGTCACATTGTGAGAAAATCTCATGATTTTTCATGAAATGTTATTAACAAATATCGTTTTTGAGCGAGCAAAATAAAAATATTCAAAATATATGCCTTCCCGTTTGTAATCATAGTAGCCAATGTTTTATGCTAAAAACGCTTATGTACTAAGAATTTTGAAAATTCTTCACTTTTTGTTCACTAAAATGCAAATATCTCGGCTTTGCGTGGACATAATTTGAATATTAAAAAAAGCAAAATGATCTCCGTAAAATCCCATAAGCTGAATGCATAAGTTTTGGCTGCAACATTTTTTGGCTCGTTTTGGGGAGTGATTTTTGAAATTTTCTTGCTAAAAAATACAAATTTTTCTCCCTAAAACGCCCTGCCTTGCCCAAACACAAGCTTTTATGGACTATGTCTGTACAGGAATTTGTTCAGGGGACATTAAACTATAACTTGAAGTCCAAGGCGACCAAATTTGAATGACTTTAGTATGATTGTTACGCGCATTTCTGGAAAATACTGGAAAACACTTCTTTCACTCCCCGAGCAGACGGAAATAGCTTGGGAATAACATTTTTTGTTATTTGAAAATACTAGGCCAATAACATTATATGTTATTTATAACAAGATTTGTTATTCGTCGTTATGATTTTTTTGTTTTTGGATTGTTATTGTAATAACAGACTAATAACATTTTTAGTTATTCTTCGAATAAATCTTTGTTATTATTTTTTGTTATTTTAACAACTAATCCGATCATCCCAATAACATTTGGAGATATTCTTCCATAACAAGAAATGTTATTCCAAAGTTGTTTTGGATTTCAACCAATATCAGACCAATAACAAATTTTGTTATGATAACATAAACTGTTATTATAACCTTATGCAAAAATTGATTTTTCAAGAAGCCATAACAATTTCTGTTATTTTAACAGTATTTGTTATTGTAATGGCATGAATTTAGTTATTACCGTCTGCCCGGGTCAAGCTCCACGCGCGAGTTGTAAACCATTTTTGGGAATTTTTGTTGTATGAAAACATTATTCCTGACATCCTAATCTATCATTCTAGGGGTGAGCACCAAAGATTAGACAACTTTTCATTTTTTTTTGGGACGGCCTAATGGACAGCTGCCAAATTTGTATGGAAAATTATATGGACAAACAAATGATGCAAAATGGCTTCTTTGGGCATACCGAAGGCACCAAAAAAGTTTCAGCCTGATTAAAAAATACAAAAAAAAATCGAATGACCGAAATCTCAGAGAATTGCTCAATTGTAAACACGATTGAAAAAAATGCGTTAAGTCTTAAAGAGTGCATTTAATGTAATTAATGTATTGTTTCTGCAATATTATTTATCAAATAATCAATTTTATTCAATTTATAATAATATATCTTTTATATATTTATGTTTATACAAATTAAAAAAATCAAAAAGGAAGACATTGTCCACATTTAACTTGTCTTAATTACTTGTTAATAGTTTGTTAAAGGTTGCTTTAAATCATGGTACCTAGTTCAAAATTAGTGCAGATAATCAATAGTTCGATTTTGTACAACCTAATAATGTATAAAATAATGTGTGAAATAACAACCTGCATGTTAAACAGAATATTTTTTTCGTTTTTTTTTTTAAATTACAAATTCCGTAAATTTAGGTGTTTTTAATTTTTTTATTTTTGCTCTTGAAATTTTTTTTTAGGCATAGTTATTAGGCGGACGATTCAGATGAAGTTACATTCTGAAAAATATTTAATCATAGTTTTTTTCACTTTTGGTTTAATCTGGAAGACGAAAAGGCAACTTTTGAGCTACAGTGAAATATGGACAAAAAATGTTTCAAAGTGATGTAAATATTTAGAAAATAAAGATTTTCCAAAAAAATATTTGAAGTTTAATCTAAGATGTTTTTGCAGGGCAAAATTAAGCAAAAATTACCATTTGCGTACCATTTTCAAGTTTTTAAGTTTATTTCTGATAGAAAACTGAAGTGTATTGAAGAATTTTATTTCCAAATAGCCGTGATTTCACAACTAGCGATTTACGGTTTTTACGATTTGCACTGTTAAAAAGTGAAATCTTTGTGAAATTTTCTAATCTTCAGAATATTCCGAAATTTCAAAATCAAGTTCTACACTTCAAAAAGTGTATAGAAAAATGTCTTGTTTTAATGCATTTATTTTAAATAAACTAAAAAGTTTGTCTCCCTGGTAGGCAGTTGGACTAACAATCCAAAGGTCGTCAGTTCGAATCCCGGGGTGGATAGAAGTTTAGGTGTAAAAAGAGGTTTGCAATTGCCTCAACAATCAAGCACACCTAGTTTCGAGTAGGAATCGAGAACGCGAAGGCAATGCTGTAGAGCTGATAATTTGATTTGAAATAGTTTGAGTGCTTAGTTGTATCCGTTAAAATCAATTCAATAAACGAATATAAATTGTTGAATCTGTTAATAAAAAAATCGGAAATGTTTGTTATATATCCAAGAAGGATACATTTGTATGGTTAGAACAAATGATAAACATATTTTGAATCAAATAATTTGCTTCCAATATCTAATGATTTGATAATATAACAAAGCGAACCAGGATATTGGATATTTTTAGCGATCATTGCGTCGCCATCGTGCTAACTTGTCGTACGTGCATTTCGGGCCAAATTGAGTTAAGAACGCCATTTTGTGCAGCTCACAATGCCTCACCTTTTGACCTTCACAGATCCTCAAAATTCGATTTCAATCCTGAGATATTCAACAAAAACCGAAAAAACTCGGTGCATTTTTTGTCACTTTACATATGAAAGTAGTTTCAATCTAGTCGTGATATCTTGTCACTCCCTGAAAATTGATGTAAGTGCGACAATTGGCCAAAGGGATTTCAGGTCAGAACGCGTTTGACGCACGTACAAGTGAGACTACCGTAAACATTTGAAATTATAACTCGGGACTCCGGCAACCAATTTCAACCAAACTTCGAGACAATGCACAAAATGGTCAGCCAAACAAAACGTATTTGTTATTGTTTACATTGCGTGCTCTGGTTTTTTTTTTATTCAAGGTCAAACATTAAAACGCGTTTTTCTCGGAACGTCGAAATGGCGGGTGCGACAAGATAGCACGACGACGTCGATTTGTCAATATAATTTGATTTGATTATTATAGTTTCGATAACACAGCAATCTTTCAACTAAATCAATTATTTTCGTAATAACTAAATGCCTTACGTAATGAAAATCAAACTTATTAGAATAATTATATACAGTACATCATTGCATTTAATGACAGAGCGAATTCAGTAATGAGAGAAAATAAGCTCAACAGGTTAATTTTAGCTACTTTTTCAATGAAAGATGGAGGCGTGAGAAAAAATACCTCAACGTGACAGCTATTATGACTCTGACTTAAAATATCCACCGGCAATCAACGCCGGTGCTGTTTTCCGAGCACTTTAAATTGCAAAATTTGTTGTTATTTTTTCTAAACATAATGAACTACACCACTACACACCGCTCATCCTCCCCAAACCACTATGGCGGCTAACATCAACAGCTCAAAACTATTACGTTTCACCTTCAAGCCATTTTTAGATGTTTTATTAGGTGCTACCGTTTGGGCTTAGGTTTTAAGCGCCCCGTCTGTTACACCGCCACCACCGCGCCTGAAACAATTAGTTTGCAGTTTTATTTAATTTATTCACCTCAATTTGCTAACTTCAGCGATATCCATATTGCTGACCACTTTTAGTGTCGCCGTTGATTCTGCACACTTTCCTTCGCGAAAACTCCCGCTGCTGCTGCTGCTACTGACTTAGTTAAAGTCACTTGCTAATCCAGCACTGTTGACACACCACTTATCGTTTAGTTTTGCTTCGCTCTAACTAATTAAACCAACAGTGTGACGACGACGTTCGGCTGCATTGTTGGCCAAATTTCGCACGCAATCAAAATTTGGTACAATATTTCACCTGGTTGAAATGAACTTGCTTCTCTTCCCCCCCGTTGGGGGATTGACTTAGTTGGGGGTCGATCGGGAAGCACCTGTTGACACACACCGTTTCTTCACACTAGTAGCTACAACTAGGTTAGCACAGCGGGTTGGATTATGAAAGGAGGCTTTGTTTGATTTTTTTTTTTTTATTTTTTTCGAGAGGCAGCTGACTCCAAATTCCAACAAAGTAACACCAACTATCTTCACTGAGTACCACTCACTAATGTCCCCCCAGCTCACTTGAGAGCGGCAGTTAGAACACACGAACCACCCGCGTCGAGGGTGCACAATCGACTGAAGCTGGAGAGCCCGGCAGCGATCCAGGAGAACACGAGTTCGAGCCTCGAACTGCTCCACGGCGCAGGAGTTGATTTATTTCGGGGGTTGGTCGGTTGACTGGCTGAGAGTGAAGGTGTGATAATCGAATCGACAAATAATCGTGGCGGTGAGCAACAGCTGCCGGCGCTGAATTGCTGAACTGAAGGCTACGCTGGACTGGGCATCGGGTTTATGTACCTTGGGGTGGGTGCACACAGCGCGCAGCGAGTTGATGAAGCTGGCCGCAGCAAGGCCGAGTTTGTTTGGGTGAAATTTGACGGTGGTTGTAAGGTGGTAGATTAGGAAGGCACTTGAGTGTCTCAAAAAATAATAAAAATTTAAAGTGATAATGACAAAGACAACATTTAGCTGGAAAATTTTAAAATGCTACTCTTAGAAAAGCAATCAAATAAATTTCAAAAATACAATAACAAATCGAAAAAAAAAAATTGTAGTTACAAAGTAGCAAACAAATTTTAACAGAAAATAAATAACAATCTGAATTATAACAATTTGTTGAGGTTGTTCAAACTTTCCTGAATAAGGTATGAAAAGGAAATTTTCGATTATCTTCATGTCAAGTGTGGAAACACTAAATCCTAACCTCAAATTTTCATGTTATATCGAGTCTTAACACTATGAAACTATGATTTATACGCAAGAAAACAACGACTCTAAAAAAAATTCATAAAAAAAAAAGAACCCTCGAATGAATCCGTAAAATTACGTCATAAAGTCATGCTAACAATTTAAATTTTCATGGTAATTCTTTTCAACACCGTTTTGGTCTTTGGAATGAGACTGACACGAACTCCAAACCTGAAGTAGTTTGCAATTCGTGGCAAAACTCGACTTTTTCAGCACTCGTCAGCAATTCCAGTATACAATCCAGACTCGATTATCCGAAGGCCTCAGAAAAATGTCACTTCGGATAATGGAATCTTCAGATAATCGAATCACGAAAAAAATATTTTTTTTCTTTGTCTTATTTTTGATTGTCGAGCTTTAGTATGACCCCTAGATTACTCTAAAGTGATTTAGAATTTTTAAATCCAAGATGGCGACCAAAATGGCGGTTACGAAATACTGAAAAAATGCATTTGGTCATTTTTAAGGCAATCTCATGTTAAAATTTCGCTAAAATGGGGTCGCAGAACTTAAATTTGATGTTAAAAATAAGAAAATGAAAAAATACGAGACAAAAATTTTTTGTGCCTGTTTCGTATATCCAAAGTCCCAAAAAAACCTTCCGATAATCGAAACTTCGGATAATCGAGGCTTCGGATAATCGAGTCTGGACTGTATTTCTTTTTAGATTTTTTTCTCAGCTTTTCGAATCCCGAAAGGGTGCTTTTCTATATAAAATATTTTCAAAAATTTTTGCAGCATCATTTATATTTAATCTTGAACATTTTGTAAAAAGTCGTCCGAATGGACATCTCGCTG
Source organism: Culex pipiens pallens (assembly GCF_016801865.2). NCBI lineage: Eukaryota > Metazoa > Arthropoda > Insecta > Diptera > Culicidae > Culex > Culex pipiens. The sequence continues at coordinate 16,716,658 of NC_068939.1, forward strand.
AAGTTTATTTCGCCGATTGAGATGTTTTGTCGAAGGATGTTTCGCCGAAAAGACATTTCACCAATTGTTTTATTTTTGGCATTGAAATCATGGAAAAAGTTTTATTTTGATTTTTGGCTGAATTTTTTCTAAATCGATAAATCATTATTTTTTTGTTATTTTGGACATTGTTTGAACTGCTCCACTTTAAAAGAATGCAAAAGAGGAACAAAAACTATTTTCAAAAACCAAATATTTCTTAAAACAAGTCATAACAAAAAATCGTGTTTTCACATAAAAAATCAAAAACAAAAAATCTTGATGGGATTTATGCAAAACCTCAGCAGTTTTATTTCGAAATCCATTTATTTAGCAAAGAACTTCTGATCATTATTTAGGAATCTGCCAATGTTTGAAAAATTCAAAAACTCACAGATTTTATAATTTCTGAAAACTCTTTGAATTTGTTTTGTTTGAAACAAACAAAACCGAAATGATATAATTAAAAGTGTAATATAATTTAGAAACTTTCACGTTCTAAAAAATGCAAAAAACATAAACTTTTAAATAGCTTTTTTAATGTTTTCCAAGAACTACTCATGTTTTAAAAGAAACAAGAACACGTACAACAAAATTTGGACAGTGATTTTTAAACTTATTTTATAAGAACCTTTTCATGCTCAAAAGAATGCAAAAGGCAGTTGCAAATATTTTTTGAAGTTTATGTCCCTCGACTCTGGTCGGCAAAAAAGGCAAAATGAAAAAAAGGGGTTTAAAATGCATTTTACACCTGCCCAGTTGTTTTCAAACATTAGTTTTCAAAATATCCAAGTATTAAAGCGATTATTTTTTCGCCAAAAAAAATATTGTGTTTTTTGTGTGAAGTGTACATTGGAATTCCACAAAAAATTTAAATATTTTTGATCGATCCCAGACATGCTGAATACGATTTTAAGCGCTGTAAAATACATTTCTAATTGTTTTCAGTTGGTTAGAATTCTATTTCCTTTTAAATTTTAAAGTTTTTTGAAAGAATATATTTTTTACTTTGAAAAATATTTGCAACGGCCTAATTGAATAAAAAAAACTACTAAAGTTTAAAAGAATGCAAACCCCCATCATTTTTTTGAAAAATTAACAATTTGTTACCATGTATTGCTCATGTCAACAACAATGCACAAAAACACAGATCTTTAATCTTGTTCAATAATCCAAAGAACTGCATGGAAGATTCTGAAAATTCATAGAGTTAGGGGAAATAAACCCATTTTAAGCCTAATAAGCGGTCTTGTTTGAATGATGCTGGATAATCTGGAGTGTTCCTTGAAATTCAGTAAAATCAAGTACACCAACGAGTAGAGCAACTTTTTGTGAACATTTCTGTTTATTTTCACTTTTATTAAAAGTTATGCTATTCCTTTTACAAGCATTTCAAAAAAATATTTCAAAAACGCATTCTAATCAGTCGTGTGCATTGGGCCACGCCCATTTTTGTATTTTCAGCTTATTTCTTTTTTTCTTCCAACGCTCGTTTGGGTCTGCTTCGTGCTGCCAAAATTGATGAAATTTTGAGCGAACACTCACGAAAAGTAGCATTTATAGAGAAAGTTTCCTGGCAACACCACAAGCGCTGCTGGTGGTGTTGGTGGCCACCATTTGTTCTTTCTTTGCCTTCGCTTCTCGCTCGGTTTTTCAGCCTTTGATTAGAATGGATGGTCAAAATTGAAACGTCAAAAGACTTAGCGCGTTTGTTTTTTTGATGGCGCTTGCTAGTTATTTACATGTTTCGGGATTATTTTTCAAGTGAGTGACTAAGTAACGGTCAAAAGAACATGTAGCCGGTAGTTGGAAGCAATTTTATATCTTAAGCGCTTTGAAATCGTTAGCGCAAGTGAAAAGATATTGATGGCGACTTTCGTTAAGCAGTTAACCTCTGATCTTGCGTGTGGATGTGTGTGCCACCAAAATGATGAGAAATGGTCTCGCAAAATAGAAATTATGATCAAAAGTGCATTAAATTTGATCTTTTTGGCCAGTAAATGGCATACATTTGCGTGCTTACTCGAGGCGGTGCTGTTGCTGGTAAGTTTACAGCCTAAATAGTATTTTTGGAGCTTTAATCGAGCATCAAACTCTCCATATGACGAAGATAGGTGTTTGATTAGAAAGGGTATATTTCCCCTATATATTTTTTATACCAAAGAAAAAAGATTTGAAAGAATATAAAAATTATAGAAATAATTCTTCTAAAAACAAGAACAGGTCATGTTTTAACTCTAGCACCAAATTATGCTTTTTAGTTTTGTGGTCCTAAGAATGCAAAAAATGAAAATAAAAAAAACTAATTTTGGAAATTTAACGTTTGATACCTTTTAAAACCCCTCTCAAAAATCAAAACCTCCTGTTTGTTTGATAACGCCTGAATGCTTTCTAAATGTAAAAATATTAAATGCTTCAAAAATGGAGTTTTCAAATATACCGTCAGTGGGGGTGACATTGGGTCTGGGGGGTGAGATTGGGTCAAAGTGATTGTTTACGGATTTTACCATTTCTCAGGTTCTTCTCAATGAAACTGATTTCTGTTAAAAAGGGTTGTGTAAGGGACTTCTTAAAATGACTTCGCTGAAAAAATATCTTTCCTAGAACAACCTGTTGTCCTATTGTCCTCACCTATTGTCTTTCATATGTTTATAGGATTAATAAAAAAAAAAGTCGAGAAATCCTGTTATTTTGGCAGCTGTCTAAAGTTGAGGTACGTTTTTGGCAAAAAATGACCTCTCGAAAAATCATTTTTCTAATATTTTTGTTGGAATTGCTCGAAAACTACCCAAATGTTTGAAAATCTCCACTTCAAACATTGTAGCATGTCAATACGATTCCCTCGAACAAGAAACACTGTTGGATGACTTGTTTTTACCATATCGTTGTATTTGAGCATCATTTTAGTTTCATTTGACCCAATGTCACCCCCTCTAAGGGGCAAAATGGGAAATTAGAAAATTGTGGTTTTTCCGTGATTTTTTTTCCTGACCAATGCCCCAACCAACAGCTTTGCCAAAACACCAAATTGTTCTGAAAATCCTTTCTCTAGATATTATATTTGCATTGTATGACCTGCCAGCAACATTGTACGGGGTATTGAATGAAAATAAAAAAAACTAGTGGCTTTTTTGACAGGGCAAATGCATGGACAATGATTCATCTTAAACAAAATTACAGTATATCTATAATATAGAAAACCAATTAGAAATTTTTGAGAATGACTCAAAAACAGCAAACATCTCTCACTGAACCGGACACTTAAGTGCCAATACTCTCAACGCGCGCTGATATGAACCTCTCAGTATCATCTGTCCATCAAATAAAACTTTACCACAAGCGCGCACAGAAAAACTGGATGATGGCAATAAAATAAGCCACCCAGGGCAGATAAGTAATTGATAATTACGTTCCACAAGTGACCAAACGAGTGCGTCCCAAGTCATCCACCTATCAGGTCATTAAAATTCTTCAATTGTCCCGCCCACGCACGTCACAACATCATTATCGAGTTTAGTTTTGTGTTCTCTGTGTGTGTGTGTGCAAAAACTTCGTAGTCTGGGTTTGGGGTTGTTGTGATCAAAACAAGCAAACAACTTGCGCGGCTAGTTAGTGACAGCAGTTAAATCCAACGTAATTAAATGCACTTCGACTGAATGTGATTACATCTTAACGAGGCGGAGATTTCTGCGCGAATGTTTGAAGTTTCGCGTTTTGTTTAAATTTTTATTGCTTTTTTTTCGAATGGCTACTGCAAAAATTTCAAAGCTTTTTCATTCCAGAAATTAAACATTCCTGCAGAAGTAGTATCTGCACGTCACATTAAAACAGCTGATGCCGCGCACAATGAATAATGCCTTACCATTTTCCAAATCGCTCATTTCCTCCAATGTTGACGTCGAACCATCGTCTTATTACCCCGCTAGAACCAGTATATTGGCACTGACCTTCCGTTCATCAATCAACGCATCGCTTGCCTGATAGCGCTCATTTTTTACATCACAATTTGACAAAACGCCATCTGGTTGCCATCGGATGCTCAATTTGCGTCAACTTTTTAAGCCACTTAATGATTGCATTTCGCATTGTTCTTGCTGGGACGTTGGAAATTATGTGGCCTTGCGTGGGAGGAGGGGGAATCACATATTCTGTGAGCTTTCAATCACATGTTCTGTTTTATTAGAAATGGATTTACAAAACCCTGATCTAACTTGGATCGATTTTAAATGTTCACAACGTTGACAACGTTTTAGTAATGGGTAGGGAAGAGCTGGCATCCCTAATTGGCCTATTACAGCGAATTGATTTGATTTCATTTGTTGTCAAATAAGTGCTTATTTCAGAGCTATCAACCAGCAAAAATTTTGAAAATCGAAATGTCCAAGAAAATAATTAGCGATATGTTTTTTTTTCTGTTCACCGTGATATTGCATATAGTTTATGTTATGAGAATGTATACAAAACGAAAAGAAATTATTCATAAACAGAAATACAAAATTCAACATGTTTTTAAATTATAGCATATTTCTGATTCATTGATATCATGAAATTAAAAAGTTTTATCAAAGAATTCTAAGAATTCATTCATGCAGACATGAATAAATTGTTATCAAGTAAACAAAACAACCGTGCAAGAATTGCAATTGTGCAACACAAAGGTGTAATATTTAATGACAGTGTAAAAAAGCACGTACTAAAAGCCCTTGTACCTTGGTTGATGTAGACTTTTGATTAAAATCGTGTGTAAAATAGATTTTTTAGTATAGAAGTGTATGATATGAAGAATGGGTCATTCTCCTCCAACTCACACTAAATTGTAATAAAAGTGCCCCAAACCCAATTCGATTGGAGATCTGATGTTTCTAAGTTGATAGCAAATTAACATGGTTTTCATGCATTGTTTCTCTTGTCACAGGCTGTAAAACGTACTGAAAATCAATAATTTTTAAATCGATTACAAACATGTTTTTAACTTATTCCAACAAAGTAATTGAGGAATAAGATGATTATCAAAAAATCCAACAAATTTTTTACGTTTCTAATGGACTTTAACGAGGATTTCGTAGCTTGTTACACTTGCCCCACCTCCACCTTATCAAAATTTTAAGAAAAAGATTATTGAATACACAAAATACACAGTAAAAAAGTTTAATTTTGGAAGGTTAAAAATTTGGTTGGTTGATATTATTTATTTGAGTTATTTGAGTGATTTTCGAAAAATAATAAGTAAAAAAGTAAAATTCATCAAAAAAAACTTTGATTGATTCCTAAAAATTTATTTTACATTTTATGACACAAAATCTGAAAAAATATTGTACACAATAAAAAAAATCTAACAGATTTCACATTAAAAAGGCAAACTTAACTTCCCATAAAATGAAATGCCTCAAAAATCTTTACAGTTATGTGTAACGGAACAAAAATGGCAGAGGATCAAACATTATTTTATAAATTATATCTCTTCACGGTTTCTGTATCTTGAGAAAATATTTTCTGATCGATTTGGTGTCTTCAGAAAAGTTTAAGGTTATGTTAGGGAAAAAACGTGTTTTTTGGAAAATATCGAAAACTTGGACAAAAAAATTATTGAAAATCATTTTTAAAAGCAAAATAGAATTTGCAATCAAAAACCATATTTACATTTTCTGTTATAGCTGCTTTTAGGCATAAATTTTCGATTCCTTTTCGTTTTTTTTTTGCATTTTAAACACACTTCATGAAAGAAAAGCACCACTAAAAAAATATGTTTTTAAATCTAAGAACTTTTAGAAAAATGTACCCTGTTGAACTTTGAAGATCGGGCGATTAGTTTCTGAGATACAGCATCACAAAGAATTCGAGTCAATGTGATGATTTTTCCTAATTTTCACCTAATTAACCTGTAATTTTCATCTAAAGATATCTTGGATTTGGATTCTATCTCTATCTCTTTTTTTTAGTTAAAGTTTCATAAAAAGAATCAGAAAATTATTTTTCACGTACTTATTTTTCCGAAGAGATCTAATCATAACCTACAGCCAGGGATGGAATAATCGCAAAAAAATCATTTCGCCTGCGAACTTTCTTCACCCCCGAAAGAGAGAGGAGGCAAATCAAGCAAAAGAAAATCGCTCCCAAACTTCTCCAAGAAAATCAATCTGCTGATGATTTTTTGTGAATTTCCTTGTCAGTACCACATAAAAATATTTATTTCACTTTGTTTACACACATTGCCCATCTAGAAAATGTGACAGGTCATTTTTCGACGTGTGACGTTACACTTGCAAGTGTAGTGGTGAAAAAGATGTTCCGCCGAATAGTCAAGATGATGATTTTTTTAGATTCCTTTTACCGATCTTTCGTGCACAAGAGAGGAGAGCCATGTTCCCTTCGGATTTTTTCTCTTGATGTACGTCCAAAGAATTTCTTTTGATGATGATTATTCCATCGCTGCCTACAGCTATGCCAAAGACACCAAATCGATCATAAAATCCCTTCTCAGATATAGAATTTCATACATTTACATACCCATTTTGTATAACCAGTTTCCAAAATTGTATGGAGACTTTTATGGAAAAACCAATGATGCCAAATTGCTTTATCCAAATAAAAAAAATGAAAATTTTTAAATTAAAAAAAAATGCAAAATATTTCTTTACAATTTTTCCTCCGCCAGCAAAAATTGCAAAAAGTGCGTCCATCCCGGGAATTCCCGGGACAAAAATCCCGGGATTTTTCCAAAACCGGTAATTCCCGAATCCCGGGTTTTTTTTTAAATATTTTGTCCCGGGAATTCCCGAAATTGAAAACAAATTAAATTTATGTCCAGAAATTCAGATTTGGTTGTGGAAATAGATCAACAGTTAAATACCTAGTAATCGAAAAGAATTTTAAAGCATTAACATTTGTATTCGGCATATATCAGCATTAATTTGGCCTAATAGGGAAAATTGTAAAAAAATGCTTTGCGCCTTGAATATTTTCTATTTAATTTTGTTTACTAAAAAAAAGATTTAGTATTATATTCACGTTTATTTATGACTTTCAACTTGAAAAATTATTACATTTAAAAAAAATATTTAACTTTCTATCAAACACCGGCATCTGGAGCAAATCAGGACTGAAGTTACGAATTACGACAGCTGTTTAAGCTATTTTTTTATAATGTTCTGATTGTTTTGATTAATTTCAGTTACAAAAGTAACAGAACAAAACAATTAGTACACCGATTTCCAAATTTACTGCTCTAAAATCTCCTGTACCTATTCAGACTGCAGTCCCGAATATCCCCAGTTGGCGGTAGAAACTTAAAGATAATCTTTAAAATATGTTTTAAATATAAAACATAAAATTCTAAAATTAGGGAGCATTCTCCCTAATTCTATGAATTAAGCTAGAAAAACGTAACAAATATAATGAAAACTTAGATTTTATGACTGCTTGACTGCAAAACCCGGGATAATTGGACGCCCTAATTGCAAAACGTGTATTAGTAGAATCCTGAAAAATGAAATGGGTCATACCGCCTCACGAGGATGAGATAACTGAAAACCAAATCATCAAATTATATTAGGGGAACAGCATGCAATTCCATCGATTACTTTATGTTGCCATAACAGCACTTTTACGTTAAATAAGTCGTTTTAACTAGGTTTAAGCTCAGTTAGAAGTTTCCATCATAAGTTTTCGGAACTAATTAGCTTGTCATTTAAAGCTGCTAATTTTTCTCTAAAATCTCTATTTATTTGATTTCAGTTTGAAAGTAATGGCTTGGCCAGCGTAGCACAAGACTCAAACCGGGTAATCCCAGGGTCGGCAAACTACTAGGTGATTCAAGGGAGGATCGGTTACAACAGAAAAACACGGAAGGATTTCCACTTTTCAACAGCACTTTATTTGGGGTTTTTGTTCGTGTGGGTGTGGGTGTGTAAAGTGTGGGTTTTTCAGGGGCTAACATACCGTGATCCGCTCAGCTGATGGTTCGCCTCCGGCGATTGCGGGCCGGCAGAGGAGTTCGTCCAACCTCCACTCTGCGGCGGGAACTGCCCCAAGGGGGGGGGGGGGGGTATTGTTGCTGCTGACGGATGCGGCGGCCCTTTGTTCTTGGCTGCGAGTCTGGTCTTCGGCGCCAGATGCAGCGTTGTTCGCCGGCCTCCTTGGGCGGCGTCAGTTCTTCCGGCTTCCGTGCCGGGATGATGGACGACCAGCGGGCGTTGCTGGTTCCGGTGGGCAGGCGTCTTCCCTCATTGGCTGATCGGCAGCCCCAGAGTCCACTGAAGCGGGCGTGCCGAGAGGGGACCCTCCTTTGCGGTTAAGGCCAGCGGCCTGAGGGTGGTCGTCCTTGACGATGATGGCGCGGGGAGGCGCCAGACGACGGGGGTGGTCCTATTACGGATTAGACGTGGGAAGCTACCAGCACGGGATTTACGCAACCCAGGCCGACCAATCCGAGATGGACGAGCTGCTCGCGGAAACCTCCTGGTTCCGCCGATGGGAAGGGCGATTGACGACCCTTCGCGGGAGCACGACTTGTCCACTCGGACGCCTGTTTGGAAGAGAGCGATTTTCCCCAAATCGACTTCCCTCATCAGTTTAGCCCAAGTCCATTTTCCCACCATTTCCTTTCTGACGTAAGCAAATGCGCCCGCAGGAAATTGGTGGACATCAGCCTCGCTTACACTGATACGCTTCGCCCCATCAAAACTGTTGTAGTGTAGTGTAAGTGGTATAAAATGCTGAGGCGAAGCTTCAATTATCCAGAATTGTAACCAACGGTTACAAGTTTTAAAAAAATGCTCTCTAAAAAACAAACAAACAAAATTTCAAAACAAACCAGCTAAACCCGCACCAAATCAATCAGCTAAAGCTATCAGACCCGCTTGATGAAGTGCTCAACGCAATCGCCAAAGGGAGCCAATAACTGTCAATCGATGCACGGTCATCAAGTGTGCAGCAATCAGGCAGCTGCAGCAGGGGTCTCGGTAATCCCAACTCAAACATTTCGCGCCAGACAATTACACACTGCCGCTGCTGCAAGGCAACCGTGAAACCTGTTTGCTTGAATGTGTTTAAAGAAAGTAAAAGTCGGTACTTGTGGGCACTCAATGGAGTCACTGTCACTAGCTGTTGGGGGTAGGCTTGTAAATATAAGACCTTGAACGGTGGTTCAAAGTTGAGATTTAAATTGTATTTTGAATGGTTCAGTTTTGTAATTGTATTCACTTCTTTTTTTTATAAAGTAGATCTGATTAAATTGATTCCTCTAAACTACTTTCCAGAAAAATAAAAGTAAACTTAAAAAGAATTCCTCAGTGTAAGCCCATTTGTCACCCCAACGAAGGTGCACCGACATTCCCTTCGATTTCCCGCCTGTTGAGGTTCGATCTGCCACTCCAAAGCCGGATCATTGGAGCAATTTAATTCAATCATCAACTTAAGTTATGCCATGCCAGCGTAGACGTTTTAATATGTGCATTAACAATGACCTCGGCAGGAGCGCGCCCTTTTCCCGGAATGAAAACTAACTGAATCAAGTTCACTTCCTGATGCTTGAAAGTTTATTTTTGTATTTTTTTCTCTCTTTTTCAAAAACCCCTGGAATTCACACTATCTAAGCTCGAGATTTAAATCGCTTTTACAATCTGCGTTATTATTTACGGCGGCTATTATCGCACCGGCAAAGCTTGGCGGCGAGAGAAGTGACACCTCCTGCAAATAAAGTGTTGTCAATTGGCGCCTCCCGAAAAGCTGTTTGTAAATAGTGCACCACCAAGTGATAAGTTTATTTTCGTACCGTGAGTATCAGGTAGTAATCCTTTACGACAGGACTTTTTTTTACGAGCGTGGACGACACACCACGTGAGTCCATCAATGGTGCGGAGATAGTAGCTGTTACTTGGCGAGAGATAACGCCGGCGCGTCTGGCGTTTGGAATCCCAGATATGAGGACAATGTAAATGTTTGTAGCTGACGATACTATTTGCGTATTAGATTAAAGAGAAATTAAGTTTTCAAGTGGATACTCAGACTGTTTCGGTGTTCTTTGGAGTACCATACGTTTCTATAGATGATCCATAGTGAAGCTATGCTAAACTTAACAAGCAGGTGATAATAGATTAGATTTGGAAAAAGCATTTGATGCATAAAATCAATTGACGTCACAAATTCTTGTATTTGCCTATGCAGTGTAGTCGGGCGTAGCTTGAGGTTTTATTCCTGCTATATGGATTTATTTTTAGGGTAGTGAAAATGTCAAGTCAAAAAGATAACATCTCTGGTTAGTTTGCATTACGTTGTAACAGCAGTTGCGACCTTCAAAATTTATTTAATTTTTTCTTTGAAACAAATCAATTTTTAATTATTTTTTCAGTAAAAAGCATTCAAAGGACATGCAGATGAACAATTCAGAGATTTTTTAATTTGATCATTCGTAATTTGATCGAGAACAGATTGAAAGGCTTTGTAGGGGAAATATACCCTTTCTAATCAAACACCTATCTTCGTCATATGAAAAGTTTGATGCTCGATTAAAGCTCCAAAAATACTATTTAGGCTATAAACTTACCAGCAACAGCACCGCCTCAAGTAAGCACGCAAATTTACTGGCCAAAAAGATCAAATTTAATGCACTTTTGATCATAATTTCCATTTTTCATCATTTTGGTGGCACACACATCCACACGTAAGATGAGAGGTTAACTGCTTAACGAAAGTCGCCATCAATATCTTTTCACTTGCGCTAACGCTTTCAAAGCGCTTAAGATAAAAAAAATGCTTCCAACTACCGGCAATATGTTGTTTTTCACATTAGTTAGTCACTTACTTGAAAAATAATCCCAAAACATGTAAATAATTAGCAAGCGCCATCAAAAAAACAAACACGCCAAGTTTTTTGACGTTTGAATTTTGACGACCCATTCCAATCGAAGGCTGAAGAAAACCGAGCGAGAAGCGAAAGCAATTAAAGAACAAAGGGTGACCATCAACACCACCAGCAGCGCCTGTTGGATTGAGCCAGTCCAGGAAATTTTCTCTATAAATGCTGCTTTTCGTGAGTGTTCGCTTAAAATTTCATCAATTTTGGCAGCACTAAGCAGACCCAAAAGAGCGCTGGAAGAAAAAAAGAACTAAGCTGAAAATAGGAAAATGGGCGTGGTCCAAAGCATTCTCGACTGGTTTGTGGAAATATTTTTTCTAAATGCTTGTCAAAGGAATAGAATAACTTTTAGTAAAAGTGAAAATAAACAGAAATGTTCACAAAAAGTTGCTCAACTCGTTGGTGTACTTGGTTTTAGTAAATTTCAAGGAACACTCCAGATTATCCAGCATCGATCAAACACGACCGCTTATTAGGCTTAAAATGGGTATATTTCCCCTATATCAATAAAAATGTAACTAAATTCAATTCTCTCAAGCATGAGATTTTTTTGTCCTTTGTCCTTCAACAAAGTTGTAAGAAATTACACTTCTAAAAGAATCTCACACTTGGACAATGTTTTACGAGACCTGCGCCACATGCCGGTAAAATTCTGAAACGATGTTTTTCCCCATACATTTTGGCAAATTTTCCCGTACTAAATTCAACGATCATAAGCGGCCGCTGCACCTTAACCAATTTCACTCAAAATTGGTACAGTTATTTATTTTTGCCTAAAAAAATAAGCCAGGGGATATCTCTTGAAATCTTCCAAAATTTTCAATTTTGTTCATACAAGAAGCTGGAAAAATATTTAAAATTCTGAATCTTGAGAACGAATTTTCTGATCGATTTGGTGTCTTCGGAAAAGTTGCATTTGCTTAAAATTTTTTGAAACAAATAATTAAACTTTAAATAAATATTTCTTTAAATTGGGATTTTCACAAAAAAAATGTTTTCTTTTTCTTCATCTTTTGATCCTTGGCTGGTCCTAATATAAAAAAAAAACACTATATCTCGGATTAGTTTTCAAAAAGATGTAAGAGCCAATGGTAAACAAAGCCTTTTTTGCTTCGGTATTCGACCAACTTACGAAAAACCAATTTCAAAAATGCTTAAGATTGTTCATCTACACGTCTTTCAAGTGTCCCAAAATAAAAATAAATGAAACTTAGTTACAATTTGGAGAAAAACGAATATTAGTGTCGGAGGTCACAGTGGCTCTTACGGCTTTTTGGAAACTCACCCGAGATATGAAAATGTACAATACCCGTGCAAGGTACGTACAAATTAAATTATGTACATTTTTGACTTTATTTTCAGATCTAAATCAAATTTACAATTGAAAAGTACTTGAAATAAATATCGATATCTTGCACCATTCTCAGGTTAAAGCCCACCTAAAATTGTTTTTTTTTTTTTTTGTTGATAACGTGACTTTTTTTACTTTAAGAAGTCATGATCAGGCTTGACTATCTCTGAAAGTATTTTTTCGAAATAATCAGAAAACTTCATGTAAATTTGCTTCTAGGACATTGAAAATTCGATCAATAGTGAAATTAATCCGATTTAAAATGTCAAAAAAATCAATTAGAATCATTTGAAAAGGCCAAAAAACACTTGTTTTCAACCATATGTGTATTAGTGATGATCCTAAAATTCAGAATATATGTTTAATCAAAAATCCATAGGAAATTTAACAATAATTTATTTTTTTGTCATTGAAAATCAAACGCACGTCTGATATTATAGATGAAAAATTTGCAATTGACAATTTCTAGAAAATATAGCATTAATTATTTACAAAACAATATTTTTATAACTACACAGCTAAAAAAGTAGTAATCCAGCTGCGTGTAAAAGGCCTGGGTGTAAAATAAATATTGCACTATTTTATGGAATTTTATGTGATTTTACACCCTGAAATATGTAGCTCATCAGTATGGGAAACTTACTTGACCGAAATGACAAGCTCATATATGCGTTTATCCAAACAGCTTTTCATCGGTATGATGGCCGAGTGGACTAAGGTGCCAGTCCTTGCTGTCGGTGCTGGGTTTGAATCCCGTCAGTTGCAACTTTTTTTTTGTGTTTGCAAAAATTGTACATTCAGTGTGTAATATTAAGTGTTTATTTTGACGAAGGTGATGTGCATGCTTTTGCATGCGATTTTACCATCGGATTTTTTACAGTGTAGCTCAGCTTTCATAGGACCTTTGCAAATCAAAATTATGGCTTTCTGGGAGTGATTATAATAGGTAGATTAGGCTGAAAATTATAATTTCATAAAGTTATTGAAAAATGATTTTGAAATTGATGAAACAACGAAAGTTGATATTATTTTATATTAAAATGTTCAGGAAAAGTAGCTATTTCAAATGAACCAAGAAACTTGATGATTTAATTGAAAATGGCTGAGGATTTCTTATTGGAATCATGAGTCACCGCTTAAAAGGCTGAAAATATGTAAATTCCCTTACGTTACATCCATTTCGATATCGAGCACCGTTTTCAAGTAAAAGTCACCTGAAGTTGATTTTATGTTAATAACATGACATTTTTTTTTCCTTTAGAATTCATGATCAAACTTAACCGTCTATGGAAATATGTTTTTTTTAAAGCTCAGAAAATTTCTAATAAATTTGAAAATTGATAGAAAAAAACAGAAAAAAATAATTTTCTCTGCTTCACCAAAATAGTGTTAATTTTTTAAAGAGACAAAAACTCTACAGTCGTGCGTTCGATTTTCAATGACAAAAAATTAAATTATTGTTAAATTTCCTATGTTTTTCAAAAATCATGATTTTTTCGAAAAAAAAGAAAATAAAATTCAACACTGTCAAATGAATGTTGACCAACTTGTGCAACAGCTCAAAAGATGGCATTTTTTAGCATCCAAATATTTCCAAAAATGAGAATTTTTAAGAATTGTAGGATTGTTTCTATTTTCAAGAGTTTCGCAATTTAATCTTTCTACGACCAATTTTGTCAAAAGCTTCAGAGCAAAAAAAAGCTTGGCAAACCCTCAAAAACTACTTTTTTTTAGTAACAATTCGTGGCATTGTTTTAGAAAGAAGTGATCTTCAGAGCACATTTTAATCTAAAGGGTAAAAAATTACAGCCATTTTAAGGAAAAAAAGCAATTTTGAAATTTTAAGTGGTATTTTTCTTTAAGCTTGAACATGTTTAATTTTCAAGGGAAATGTGTATAGGTCCACCTTAACGGAATTCGAAAATTGTCCACCTATATATTTTTTCCATGTTATTTTGCCACAGCATCTGAATACGCCTTTATGACTGAGCCAAAGTTTCAACAAAGTTTAGCATAGAAACCCAAAACATGACCAAAGATCTTTCCCTCCAAAAACTTTAGAATTTTTCGGAAAATATTTTTTATGTTTTCACTTTGCATTTGAAACTACTTACTTTTCTTGTCATTCACAAATGACGAAACCGCTTACTTTTCTTCTCAAAAAATAACAGAACCGATCAGTAATTCTTTTCGACATAAGTGCTGAAAAGTCCTACTTTTTTTAAGACATAGGGACCCTAAAGTGTCCAACGAAAAATCATGGCAATGATGGATTGTTCGAATTAAGTTTATTGTGGTAATTGCATAAATTACAGATTCACTGAACTAAAGCCTAAATCACAACATCTGACAAACAGTTCAATCTTCCACACTTAACCTATTGTCGAAACCCTTCTTATCACCTCCATTTTCCACCCTCTTCCGTTCCTGCACCTCGATCGACCACGGTTGCAGCTCCCCGGACGCCCAGAACCAGTACACCACGAATCCCACCATGTTCACCCCGGCCGTAATGTAGAACACTAACTGCCACTCGTCGGCCGTTTTGTTGCTCGTCAACAACCCGGTCACAACGGGCGCAATGATCCCGGCCAACGTGCTGACCGAGTTGACGATCCCCATGATGACCCCGGCACTCTTCGGTGACAGATCCAGCGCGTTCACTCCGTAGCCGGACCACGCGAACGCACCCATCGCTAT